>NC_070607.1:44219330-44561830 GCF_027172205.1 Podarcis raffonei
TTATTTGCCATAGATATCTTGTAAGAATTAATTTATGATAACATTTCTGCACTCGAATGAGTGAACAGGGTGGAGAAAATCAGTAACTATTTTGCTAATAGTTTTAATGGATCATTATTTCCCCAATTTATACAGCTAAAGCCACACAGGGAAAGAACATTTGATGGGTGAAAGAAGCTACTTCTTTTTCTAAGAGCAGTTAACTTTAAAGTTAACTGACATCCTGCAGGTTATTGCACAAGCAAGATATTGTCTAAACCGGCCTAGGCACCAGTGCCCTGCAAAGGTTTTGGACAAAAGCTCTCCCTGGCCCCAACCCCCTGGGATAATGGGAGCTGTAGCTCAAAATATCTGGAGGGTACCAAGTTGAAAATACCTAAACAATACCTTCACAACAGAAGGATTAGAGCTGCTTTTGTTGCTCAGATTTTATCATTAAGTTATGAAAATACAATAAAATATATACTCCAAAAAGCAACAGGACTAGTAAATGTGTCAAGTTATTTTGTGTCATGCTTTCACAGACCTGACTGTTAAGCAGGTTACCATCAAGCATAAAAATATTCTAAAACACTACTATATTTTCTATTTAATATAAACATGGAACATAATTGTAGGGCACAGTCTCAATCTCCATTTCCATCAAAAGACAAATATGAAGATAATTTGGACCACAGAAGTGAGAGGATGACCCCTCCCTCCTGAACATATGGTACAACCCATTTCCCCCTCCTCTAATTAGGTGGCATAAGGAGAAGCAGGTTCTCTGCATTTGGGGGGGCAACTGATCTCCCACCATTCCATTCTAAGTGCCTGTCAGCAGAGCAAGTAGCTAAAGCGGAATTAAAGATCCAAGTCAAGCCCTTAAGTTGCTTTAAAATACGTAATGATTAAACACATACTTACACTGGTTGTTTCTTTGAGGTCTTCAATCTTCTGGAGGAAAAGAAAAGAAAAGCAAGGTCTTTAGCAATGTGAAGTTACTCATCTTCAAGATTGCTTCTTGTTAGTTAATGTTTATTTAAAACATTCACATAAAATATAAGCTTAATATATGAAGCAGCACTGTGCAGAGCTATATGGACTAAGTATTGTCTACTCCAACAGCTCTCCAAGATCGAGGGAAAATGTCTTCGCTGCCTTTTGCACCCGGGATCCTGCTGAATGAAAACAACAGGATCCTTACTGCAATCAAAGCAGACATATTCCATTATTACACTGTGACCACTTTGCAACCCTTTCTAGATAATTAAAAGAGTACCAGGAATGCAATTTGCTTTAGAAAAGGGTTGCCCAACAGCACTAGAAGACGACTTTAAGCAAAGGGTGTGTTGTGCAAATTGTAAGGGTAGTGCTTTTTCTAGCATGATGCACTGTTAAACCGTGCCCTGCTGAACAACCAAAGATTATTAATGCTTGGTTTACATTCCCATCCCACCCTGCAGATAAATAGCATAAAAAGAAAAAGCTTGAAAGCAAGTACTGTACAAGGCGGCTTCAACTGAAACATGTTCATCCAGGAAATTTAATCTTCATTCCACATTTATCCCAACTGAAAGTGATATATTTGCATTTGAATCAGTTCAGACACTGTATTCCTATACTTGTGTGTGAAATCATGCAAGTACAGAATTGTTCAGACAGCGGTGATTCATCTTCATATTGTTAATTGTCATAGGTTGTTCCAAACTGCCACACACTTGTCCAATACAGTGAAGACTCAAGTCTGCCTTTTCCCCGTCTATGTAGACCAAAAACAAACTTTGGTCAAAGCTCAGGTTTGTCTGAAGAAAGATAAACTATAAATGACACAGCAATCCAAATCATGATTTAGCTCTGGGTAGTGCAGCAGCAGGAGGAGTACTAGGGTAGGAGTGCAGCAGCTGTGATCCCCTCTAGGAACCTGCATGTTCGCTCTATGTCATTGTTTGGCTTAGCGTTATGTGTTGTCCTGTTGTGGCATCTATTTTTCTACAGGGTCTATAGATGTGACAGTTTTGACACAGCTTTCCATAAAGATTAAAAGGAAAAGAGAAGTGATGTCATGGTTTCCAGTAACATTTCCTTAAACTACATTTCTACAGGAAGCAGCTGCTAGTTGTCTTGAGTCAGGGGAAATAACTACCTTATTGCTTAATCAGAAAATGTCTAGCATTACTGAAGTTGTTAGCCGCCTGGAATGGCTGGGGCAACCCAGAGGGGCAGGGTAAATAATAATAATAATAGTATCATGCTGATTTTAAAGAAATACTTTGGGGTGAGTGTAACTGGAACCTCTTCCTTCTGCATGAGAGGAAGCAGCTTTAAAATACTGAATGCCAGAACAAATCAGGAAGAAAACAGCTCATCCGTTGCAACACTAATCTGCCATTACAACAAATTAAGACTAGAGGCCAAACAAGTACAAGGTCACACCCCAGCGGCAAGATTGTATAATGGTAAGACAGTGCCAAGTGCTAGATTACAATCTAAAATATGAAGTACAGTTAGCAAATTACCCTGTTCTAGAACACAAAAAAGCCAGCTACATGGCTAGTTGGTTTAGAATCATTCTAACAGTGCTGGAAGTTATTGCAAAGAGAGGCCCAATTACTTCTCAATAATTGACTAAAGCGTGAACTTAATTTTATTTGAATTGGATATATAATTTTACCTGGCATGTGTAGAATCATAGAAATGTAGAGCTGGAAGGGACCCCAAGGGGCATCTAGTCAAACCCACTGCAACCACCAACCTTCTGGTTAACAGTCAGACGCCTTGTCATTTTATGCTCCTTATTTCATCCTTACATTACATATTTCATTAAGCCCTATGAACTATGCTAATGGTACAATAGTTCATGAAAAGTGAGTGGGGCACAAGGCATTGCTAACTGAACTTCCAATAACTGACTTCTCCAGGAAGCTCACAGAGAAAAAATATTTAAAACAACTGCAGCATGAAACTTATTGAAATAAAAGGATAAAACCTTTTCTATGGCTCTCCAAGCTTGTTTTCATCTTTTTAATTATATTCCACTGTAATGGAACAATTGAAGACCTGTTAGCAATTATTATTACAAGTGTTTTCCGTCCCAACAACTAAAAAAAATAAAAATCTATAAAGCAACGCTCAATGCTAGTTATCAGCTGTATATAAAAGGAGTGCTTAAATTGCATTTTAGACAATTAAAGGAAGGCTGAAAAGTGAACTTCAGGGAGAGGAAGAAGCAACATCTATATAAAAAGTATACTTGCTTTTCTCTGTTCGTCATCTTTGCAGTTCTGAAGCTTTTCATCAAAGAGCTAAAAAGAAAAAGGCACACAGTATCAAACATTGCTAGTAAAGCTTTTAAAATGCAAACATGATAGCAATTTATTCATTTATTTTTTAAAAATCCAGAGTCTGCTGATCATTTCATTCCATCTTACCAGAAACATGTTTAAATTACCAGTGGTCTTAATCATCAGTATTTCACACAAAAATAATAATCAATATCACATACTAAGTCAGGAAAGATGTTTTGTCTTTAACCCAAACATGAAACTATTTGGAGGGGATGGGGGCTTCTTTATGATTGCAGAATTACATTTTTAAAAAGCCAAAGAAAGTGCTTTAAATTGTTCTGCGTTCTGTTGCTTCTGTCTCCTTAATTATCTGTTTCCAGTCAATATAATGTCTGAGCTAAAGCTCTTTAGACGGTTTCTTTACAACACAAAATAATGTGCTGCATGTAAAGCAGAGATGGAGACTCTGTGTCCCTCCAGATGGAGTTCAATGATAATTCCCTTCAGTTCCAGCCAGCATGGCCAATGATCAGGGATGGTGCCAGTTGGAATCCAACAGCATCTAGAAGGTTACAGGCTAGCCACCACTCTGTAAATGATTGAATAAGCTTTAAGCCTTCAAGGCATGCAAAACAGAACCTCTCTTGCACATATTTTTACTTCTCAAATACTTACCCCATTTCAAAGATTAAATATGTTAAACATATCAAGGATAAATCACAAGGGCAACATTTACTCTCTCCCTCTCCTAATATATATAATAAACAGTACAGGAACTACTGTTTTAAAACAGCTTTTTTAAAAAAAACAAAAAAACTGAAACCATTTCAAGTATGCTTGTGATCCAAGTCTCTACAGTTGACTTGTGTCATAGATGACTGGGAAATTTTAGGTTTTGCCTGATTTTTAGTTTTAATTCAGTATTGTACAATTTAAAGATTGCACGACACAAATTAGATTGTATTCAAGCTACTTATTGCTCCTAGCTTAGTTTCACTGTTCTAAGGAACAAGTTAGGAATGAAGAACTTGAATACTGAAATCTTCATCCAGACTCCCTAGCCAGTGGTGTCCAAACTTTTTTCAAAAAGGGCCAGATTTGATGAAGTGAAGGCCCGTGAGGGCCAACCAAAGAGCCAACCAAACTTGTTAACCTTTTTTAAGGATTGAAGTTGTTGAGGGTTTTTTTAAGTTTAGTTAGGATTTTACCCCAGGAAATAAACTACCACAGGAGCCGTATTAAACCGACTGGCAGACCGGATTATGCCCCCAAAATGGACTTTGGACATGCCTGCCCTAGAGATGTAGTCTTTTAGCAGGAACTGCTGTTAAATTTCTGAAACCCATCTAACTACTTAGCGAAAACATGGATCAATGAGCTTCAATGATGACAATCTTTCATAACCCATTTATACCATGGAGGTTAGGGAGAAATCAAAGTGCATCTTTACTAGATTATTGTAAGTCCAGTTACAATAGCAAGTTCAACATACCTTCAATTGGTCTATCAAAATTTGTAGATAAGCATCAGCTTCTGTAAGTTTTTTATCAAAATCTTGGACACTGGGAACAAATCCAGGATCCACACCCTATGTAAGAGAAATGCATTACATTTGAACATATTTACAGAACACACAGAACAGCACCTCATTAGCTGCAAGATTGAACTGGGCAAATTTCAAAACCATGGAATAACCTGCCTAGATACACTTTAAAGAATGAAAAAGGCTAGAACATTATATTATTCCTACAGATATATGTCAGCATAGTGAAATGATTAACTCACTGCGAGGACTAGGGCTCTCCTAGCACTATTGTAAAGCCTAAATATTATGTTCTTGTGAGGTTAACTATTTTGCTACGTAAGCCACATCACAGCAAAATTGTTACTAAGGTGAAGCATCCAATACTCTTCCAACTAAAGTTTCCTTGTAAAACCAGGCCTTACAAATGAATTCTCAAAGAATAGAAATAGAAGCAACAATCCAGAGCAGCTCAATTGTTCAAGCCTATACGTGTTTACTCTGAAAAAAGTCCCGCAGTGTTCAATAGATCATATCCCCAGGATAAATACACACAAGACTGTGCTGAAAATCTGCACTGGATTGTGACCACAGATGAATCAAGAAGAAAGGGTATTTCCACACCTCTGCTTTTTTCCTGCTTTTTCATCTACTTCATTTAAACAGCCTCTCTTATCCTCCTCCAAAATGCATAAAAAGGTAAAGGTAAAGGACCCCTGACACTTAAGTCCAGTCGCAGACAATTCTGGGGTTGCAGCGCTCATCTCGCTTTACAGGCCGAGGGAGCCGGCATTTGTCCACAGACAGTTTTTCCAGGTCATGTGGCCAACATGACTAAGCCCCTTCTGTCACAACGGAACACCGAAACCAGAGCACACAGAAACGCTGTTTACCTTCCCGCAGAGCGGTACCTATTTATAAGTAGCTAATACTTGCACTTTGGGTGTGTTTTTGAACTGCTAGATTGGCAGGAGCTGGGACCAAACAACGGGAGCTCACCCCATTGTGGGGATTTGAACCGCTGACCTTCTGATCGGCAAGCCCAAGAGGCTTAGTGGTTTAGACCACAGCGCCACCTACGTCCCTTCCAAAATGGATATAAGGCTTAAAAAGTTATTGTCAACTAGAAAGGCACACTTTGGACAGAACATCAAGCACATAAACTGATACATGTAAATCTATAATTCACCATGTCAAGATCCCTTGTTGGGAATTACATGGGGGTGTTTAAAATTTCTAGGTTTTATGATTGCAAATGACAAGTAGACAAACAGAAATTCATTATGTCTTCAATTCTCACAATTTAAAAGCTATAGCGTAGGTGTTTTAAATGCTAAGCAACCTTCACTTTTAAGAGAAGCAATTTTAGAAGACACATACTTTAACAAAAAATATTTAAGGAACAGAAGATTCCTAACAGAATCCAAACTGTCACTCTTTCACTTCCCTGCATCTGTTTCCACAATAATGTGACCTCTAGTGAAATACGTGCAGTGCTTCTATCATAGCTATCTATCACATGCATGTAAATGACATAAAATGCTACAAACTTCATTCAGTTTTAAATGTTAGTTAACTCATTTACATTTTATGTATTTCAGTGAGCATTTGCATTATTTCCAATGAAAACGAAGTTAAATATACTCAAGTCTTAGAGGTATTAAAAAACCAAGTAATTAAGCTATTAGCATTATGTTACAAGTTCTGCACTACATTCCTTTTTAAACTAGTATGATTACTAAGCTATTTAAGTACCTCAGCATTCATTAGAAAGCAATTCTACCTGACCAGGTTATATAAAAGAGGCCTTATAAGCTCACTCACCAGAACATGGGAGCCAATTGTGACCTCTGAAATGCATAAATTCCTTCTGAAGTACCACAGAAGTGCACACTGAATGCTCAAAATGGCCACAGAACAGTGCTTGAGTCCCTTTGGGCATCCTGTACATTTGTTACTCTTTCCTTCCTGTGAAATGCCTAAAGGTATGTGATCCTTGTTAGAGTTATACCTTATTTGCTGTAGAAGTCTGAATGATCCTTAAAATGAACTGGGATGTTTGCCCCACGTTATGTAACATTTAGGACATAGCATGACCACTACAAGAAATACACTACAAATGCTACCTGCCCAACATTGTTTCACCAGCAAGTATTTGGCTCTTGAAATTCTTTAGAAAAAAATCAGGGTCTACCCAGCAACTGTAGTGCCTACCCTCTCCCCATTGTTTCTAGGACCAATTTTCCTAATCTGCAAAGAAATACACCCACTTTCCAGAGAGTCATGGAAACATGTTGGGCATATGCTGAGGGAAGGAAGGATCACAAGATCCTTTAGTTGTGGGAAGCATTTCTAATCACTGGGAGAGATTGGCTTCCATGTCCATTCTGGGCTACAGGACCAAGTTCCTATGACCTCTTGGAAGTAACTGAAGCATTTCAGTATGTCTTCTTATTTGAATAATGTTGTATGCTTTAACAGTGTACACTACTTTGATGTTCCATGACACAGCGGTATAGAAATCCTTTTCTAAATAAAACGTAACTCAAACCTACATACTGTGAAAGAAGCTGATTTCAATGGGATGTGAAAGGAAAACTAACTTTCCTGCAGCCGAAATACGAACTAGGCTAACCATCGAGTGGGTTTTAGAAACGATCTCCTATATCGCGGTCGAGGTGATCAAACTGGAACTGCTTGTTTTTAAACAGCAAAGTCAGTGGCAGTAATTAGCCACTTCCACCAATGGCAGACAATGGAGCCTGCCGGACTGAAATCAGGCAGAGCTGCTGGGGGGGGGGAGTGCACCCCCTGGTGTAGCGCGCACACAAGCGCCGCGCTCTTCCTCTCCAGCGATCAATGGCTAGAGCTGCTGCGTGCGATCCCCGGCCCCGGCTGCAGGTACAGGTTCAGGGCCGCGGGCTTCGCAGCCCGCACCCTCTCCTCCCCACCCACCCCGATTATACACGGGGTCGACCACAGAACCCAGGCGTCCGGGTGGGCCTCCGTAAGCGCAGGCCGACGGAGATCGAGGGCGCCCCCTCCTGCCAATGTCGACGCTGCGCCGCCCCAACGCCCGGCCCTACTCACGCAAGCCATGCTTCCTCCCCTCCCGGGCACGCTGCCGGGCGGGGTCTGTCGTCGGCTGGGCCCCCTGCCCGCAGGGAAGCCGCGTCGCCAGCCCGCCGCTCGCAAGCAGCGAGGCTCTCCTTCGCACCGAGCCGGCTCCCGATTGGCTGCGGGTCAGGTGCCTCCCAGCCCGGCCCTTTCCTCTCCCCCGCCCCGCGCACCGACTGCGAGGGGGACGCATAATAGCCATACACACCGGGCTGCTTCCTTCCAGCCGGCGCTGCCGGCTTCCTCCCGCTTTCTCTCGAGGGCATCCTTCGTCCCGGGAATCTCCCGCCTTCAGCGGTAGCCTCTACCCAGCAAGACTGCAATCGGGGCAGGAAGACCAAATCGCCGCGCGCTGAAAGGAAGCCCTGATTGGAAGGGCTGCCTTGGAATCCGCAGCACCGACTGACTTCGGCCGCCGCCTCGCTACCCAGCGGGCTGCTTGGAGTCTAACCTCACGCGCAGCGCCACGGAGGACACGGGCTCATCCGGATATTTCACCCGCCCCCTGCCTTCTTGCATCATCTGAAATGCCTCCGGCAGCTTTCTTGTTATTGGCTACAGCGCCGATCGCTCTTTTCCATTTCGCAATCCTGACCCCCGTTTTACCTACGAGCGGACTTACTTCTGAGCAGGCATGGCTAAGATGCTAAGACTAACTTTTCGCATCCGCCTAGATTTCTGTAGCTCACTGTCCTTCACCACCTTTAAGCGCAGCGTGTGCACAGTTTCTGCAGAACGCAGTTAAGAACCTTTGCAAGGCTAGGCCTGCGAATCCTGACTATTTGGAATTAGGTATCACTGGCGTGGATCCAGGCTAGACCAACTCCACTCTGCGCATCGGGGTTTTTCCGCCCAGCAGTCCCTTACACTGCCTGGAAAGCTGCTCCTGTCAGAGGAATCTTCACCATAGCAGGAGGCGGGGCTGCGGCCAGAGGAAAATCTAGTTTTCCCTATTTCCAGCACCTTTTGGGGGGGGGGCGACACACGGAGCAGCCATGAGAAGGGGAGCATAAAACATCACCTGGTCTGAATGCGGCTTAAGCCCAAGTAAAGCATGCTTCAGTGCCAAGCTGCCATTTTCTAACGTTTCTCACTTGAAACGTCACTATGATTGATGCCCATTAATATTAGGCAGTTGTGCCTCTGCATTTGCTCATTACCTTAAATATTAAAAGTGCACCTACTGTTATCCATAGTTGGTGCCAGTGTCTCCAAAGAAATCCCTTTCTGTGATAGCACCTTGGAGTGGCTAATATTCTCAGGAGGAATATTTACATAGCAAAGTTTTCAAAGCAAGAATATGCAGGTTTAGTTTTGTTTGGTTCCCTTTCCCCTTCTGCCAATGTGCAACACAGACAGCACTAATTTCTCCATCATTATGCACTACAAAAACACAGTTGGGATATGTTTCTGTATAGTTCAGTGTTATTTGTATGCTACCATAAGCAATGCTTAATAAGCAAGATTTTGGCAAAGAGTACAGGTTCATTATTTGGATGAACTGGAGATCCAGAGGTGCAGTGACTTGAAGATTCCTGTAATGATCTTAACATTGCCTCCATTCTTTTTTTTTTTAATCCAAGGCTTTGTTTCAGGTAAAGAAAATAGAAATTAAAACTGCGAACAGGTCATTGAGTAGAGTCCACATAACAATCATCACAGGAATCTTCCCATCATTGTATTCTTAGATCTCCAGTTCAGTTACAAAGGTTTCTCATTCACAGACCGGCAATAATGTAAAATTTGTCAACTGAGGTGCTATATTTGCAAGATGGAGACATGATATATGGCTTAATTTCACAATAAATGTAAGAACAAATATACACTCATGGAATAGAGATTAGTATGGATTACATTTTATACAGGTATTATGCAGAACATATGCATCTCTTTTAGCTTAGGCTAAACTGACTAACGCACCTGAAGCTGAAGAGTATGACGAAGGATGGTTTCCTCTAAAGCATGAATCCATTTCTCTCTCTCATCAGCATCTCGAGCTGGAAGAGTATTAAAAATATACTTAAGTGGCCTTAAAGAAACAACTGGAAACTTAAACCAATCCCAGGTCAGTAATAAAATGTCCTGTTAGTTAAGCAAAGCTAATCAAATGAAAATTGCTTGCTGAGAGACAAGCCTACATTATAGCTAATGAGAAAGTTTGAAGATATTGTGAAAAATAAGTACATGACTGAAATCCGAACACAGTTTTTATGGCAACTACAGTACAAATACTCCTGAATATTAGCTAAACTGAAATAATTCACAATTCCATACTAGTATGTCCCAAGCAATAGCTATCAACTTGTGCTTGTAGCCATCCTAAGGATGGAAATATATGGGAACGGAAGAAATGAACTGATTCAAGGTCCTCCATTTATAAAATGACAAGACAGCCAGACAGCTGCAATGCTCCCATCCTGTCTATTATATTTCTAGTCCACATTATATTACTTATTTTAGAGAATGGAGCTAGTTTTTACATAGTTCACTTACATGGTAACTTCCAGCGGTTCTACTTTCATTTTAAATGCATCCAAAAAATCCTATACATAAAAAGCAAGCTCCGGCATTCAAGATATCACAAATCTAGCATGAGAGAAACATGGATTTCAGACCAGTTCATGCAGATTAAGAGGTGGGACTATGCAGGTAACAGCTGCCTCAGAACAAAGTAAACAAGCTGCAATCTGGGAATAGCTGAAAGTGGAGAAGGTACAGCATGAATATACTATCAGAAGTCCTGCACTATAGGCACCTCCTTTGCTGAGGCCCTCTGTGGTTTTGACATTCTGCTATTCTTAATGATAACTGAGTCAAAATTGAAACTGATAGGATCTTCAGAGTTTATTGGAAGTACATCTGCACACTTCTAAGCAATAAAAAGTCTTTTAAAAAGGGTATGTAAATAACTCAAAATGCAAAGGTGGGCAATAATTCAAATGGTGAAATTTTGTTTTCATTCAGTGAATCAAGCACAGATATAGTAATCAAAATAGCTCACTCAGTGCAATAGATATCTGGGGGAAGAATCACAGTTAAGCAAGCAAAGATGCTGAAACATTGGCCTGCCTCCAGTCCAGTCACCCTAACTCAAAGATTCACAGCTGTCTGTTTCACAGATGAAGTAGGTCAATACTCTGCCAAGAAACTGAAAAAATCAGCATGTGATATGTGAGCCAGGAAGGAGCTTGGTGTACTCCTAAATACTGCCCACACTTCTATGGGAAGGATGTGGTCACACTTCAAGCATCCTGAAACTAGTCTGCTTATAACAAAGTCCTATGGCACTTTAAAGATTAACAAGTTTATTCTGGCATAAGCTTTTGTAGCAGGAGCAGCTACAATATTAAAAGCAGCTTCTAATAGTGTTAGGTTTATATATGTAATTAATAAAAAGACAACACACATCTAGGTCCTGCAAAGCTCACAGGGTCAAATCACTGCTTGATCATGAAGCTCAGTGTATGAGTGTTCACACAGATGGGTCTAAAAGTCAATAAACTAAGTAGATTCAAAATGCTGTAAACAAATGTTACATTCACATTTGCCATAGCAATTACATCAAAGCAGCTATTTACGTTACTGCAAATATTCAGATTTATCCTGGTATGTTCAGCCTTTTAATTATCAGTGCATATTTTATTGCGGTACTGCATCAATATTGCAGCCTTGTAGTAGCTAAGTGACAGTTCAATTTATGGAAGCAATATTACAGTGTTGTTCGTATTACCCAGTGAGGGAATAGATGAACTGTAGACAGAACAGGCCCACAAAACCAAGATAAACATCACGAATCCCTAGAGACTGCCAAGAGCCAGCAGCCTTCTCAAGCTAGAACTAAGTATTAAAACTGAGGTATGATTCACAGCTCATTTTTCCCACTGGCACCATAACAACTAGAGATAAAATTTTGATATTATGTCAGTATGATGTCAAGCTTCCCCCATCTCCACAAGTGGCAGCCTATGAAATGGAGCAGGGGTGGGATGTCTGTCAGTACAGTCATGTTACAACATATATATCACACATGGAGGAGGGGGCAGATTACAAACTGACTTCAACAGCCCCATAGTAAAATATGTTACTGTGACCAGGTAAGAAATTATGAAGACATGCATAAGTACTACAAGGTCTGAATCAGCCCAAAAGGGTAGCAGTTTTCTCATTGGCTAGTGTTGGACAAAAGAGCACCTAATCACCATTAAAACCCTGATTTCTAGGTACCACAATAGAGCCACATATACTTCAGATAACTAACTAACTAATGGAGGTTCATCTCTATTAATTATAAACCAGTGTTCCACTAATCCCTATGTCAAAGGTACTGATTCTTGGTCTTCCTAAATTTAGTTTCAGTATGCTTGCTTTTAGTTCCAACCACTGAATAAACACACGATAATATAGGTCTTAGGACATGTAAAAGTGGTGATACTGAGCTCTTTTGTCTGACTGATGATGAAATGATGACACCCAGGAGCATCATATACTTGTTTAACAGGATTGGAAACAGGAGCAAACACTGCAGATTTGGCACAGGAAAGATAAGCAACCATTACTCACTGGGGCCTCCCTCCCAGGAATCTGCAGGCACAGACTGGAAATCTACCCCACCCCCATAGATTTCTCAGCATCAGCATCAAAATTTCAGACACAGAATCAAGTGAGGAATGTTAGCAATCCTGAAAAGAGCAACTCAAAAGCCATCTCATTTAACCACCGCCAGTGCCCACAACTGCACAAAGGCTGCATCTCAAGGTAGTGTGAGCGTCATGACTGAGAACTCTTGCAGTAGCACCTACATATCAATTTGGGACAATGGATATATATTTAATATTCTAAACTTGCCCATTGATATTCACCATGCTGAGGGTTAACATACAGGCGCACTACTTCATGATCAAAGTATTATTTCCATTACTGAACCATATCTGAGTTAAGAGGCCTCCTAGTTTGTGCCAAAAGGCACAAAGTACATGATGGGTCCTGAAGTTACCGAGCCATTGCATGCTCAGCAACCTTCCAAAATATCAACACATTTGGAATTGTATCCAACTATGTCATTGTGTGCATGGAACAATTTCTGTGAGAACATTGGAACTTCTTGCTCTCTTTTCTTACTCATCACCAGCATTGTCCCCAAATCTAATCTGGATGATTAGTAGAACCCACCAGAGTAAATATGATGAGTGTACAGGAGGAAGAGAGGCAAAGAGAAGTTTCGTTTCATGCAGACAACTGTTTAGTTAAAGACAGCTTTTGGAAAATAACACAGAAAGAAACTGAAGAAAACTAATTTCCTTTACACATAATTAGAAGCTATCCTGTGCCCTAAGCTTCCTGGAGGAAAACATTTATAACACCCTAGCCCAAAAAGAACAGTTTTCCCTAGTTGTCTCTCACTAAGAAGGGCTGGTGTTGCATTAGCCATTCACTTACATGCTTCCTCTGGTGACCTCTGATGTCATTAACTGACATGTCTCAAACTCCCACCATTGCAAGAAAGGCTTTAGCTATGGTTTCTGCCTGTTGCATGGCTGCTAAGAGCAATTCTCAGGGACTATTTAAAAAGGAGGATAAATGGATGATGGCGATAAAGGGACTACTTTGTAGTACACTGTGACTATGCTGTGAAACACTGAACAAAGTTGCTCCACCTTGGTTTCCACATAATTACAAATTCAGGGGATGTATAATTGAGGACTGCTTGGTGTGTGGATTATTTAAAGTTTGCATAGCTTGAGTATGTGGACAGGATTCATAGACACTGTCTTCATTGCAGGGGGTTGGAGTAGATAACTCTTGGGGTGCCTTCCAACTCAACAATTCTGATTCTATAAACAGAACAAGTCTACGCCTCCTATGTCATTAATATTGATGCTTTGGTAACGCAGAAGTCCCACATCTAGCCACAACTCAGAGTGAAGAGAGGGTTGTGTGGTCTCTCAGCAAGCACAAAGGCAGGTAATATTTGGGGGACCTCCTCCCAAAAAGAAGTTTCTAGTATAACAATATGTATAGGATCCATTTTCTGTGGGCAGGCTACATTTAACGTTACAATAAGATAAATTTAGTGAATATATTATGATTAATGGATATATTTCAGATTTGAGAATATTACTTCAGAGATTTAGGTTAGGGGTGGGCAATCTGTGACCCGTAGTCTAATTTCATGTGTCCCTATGCACTTTGAGCTCTTTTCCCACCTAACTGCTAGCTTTGGCTCTACCCACTGCTCACATATGGCTCTTAACTGATTGCCCTTGAAATAATATGCCCCATTCAGAGTTCTTCATCCCTAACGTAGACTAATTTCACTGCAAGGATTCTCTACTTCAGTTCATCCCTCCAAATATCAACAGAAATCTTGTCTCAGAATAAAGGTTTCTCTGTTACTGAACAATGGACCATCATGTATCAGTAACTGTGACATTTATAAAGCATACCTCCAATGGATCTGCAGAGAAGACAAGATCATCTTTAAACCCAATGACAAATGTGACACTAGTTATGGTGCTAAAAATGCAAGCTTTTATCTATCTGAAGGCCCAATATAACCAAATAAGGGAAGGTTCTTGAGGATGACATCAGAACACATTTCAATAACCATATTTCAAAAGCCATACAAGTATTTTCAGAAAAAAATTACAATGTAGCAAAGGATGAAATGTTCCCCATTTTCTTCTTAGAAAAGTAGTGTTCAGTTGGGCATAGGCAGGGCCAGGATTAGCAAAGCAAGCGGGCCCTCATATCTGGCTCCAGCTGTAGTAAGGGAGGGAGGATGTACAGGTAAGGAATGGCATTATGATAAGAAACTAGAATTCTCATTCCTATTCCATTTTACCCCAATCCATCAAATTCAAATGAAGGCACTGAGGAAGGATAGCTAGACGCTCCAACATTAGTAAAGCGTCTCCTCCCTCAAAGAGGGTACGTGTTGCGGTGAGACCTAGAGACTGCCCTCCTGTGTTGTGGGTGGGTATATTGGACTAGCCACAACACCTGATTGGTAGGTCCCTCATTGCTGGGTGCAGCTGGCCAATGGGGTGCAGTCTAAACTGATCAAGGGACCTATATATGCCTATGCACGTGACCCAGAGCTTCCTCTTTCGGCTCGTGCATCGGAACACCCGCCCACCTCTCCCTATATTTAGGATATTTTGTGACTGACCTTGCTATGCCATCATGTGTCATCTGTCGTTGGGACAGGGGCACATCAGGAATTTTCCCCTCTTGGCTGATTGGCTGTTGCCATTTGGGTTTCACCTGCCGCATAGCAAATCGTCACAACTTGTAAGGTTGCTGATAGGCACTGGTTCAGGTGATGGGGATGGGAGAACTGTCTCGCCATCCCTATGTGAAGGGTATTCCGTTAAAGGAATCCAGGGACTCAACTTGGTTTGGTCAACCCCCAAGCGCAGGTTGTGCCCATGCCTGAGTCCAGGGGAGCATCTGGGGAGTGGACATAGTCCGTTCCTGGGCTTTCCCCCAACTTCAGGTGTTCACCCTTGGCTGACCTATGATAGAGCTCTGGGTCAGCGCTACCTGCAAGGGTGCAGGGAGCTATTCGAACCAGAGCCTATGCAACCGCTCACTTTCTGTAATAAAATTGTGGCCTAAATTCTGCCAAAAACCAAACTAAAATTTGAGTCAAATGTGTCTTTATTTAGGGGGGAGGTCTCTGGGTCTGAACACGCAAATGGCCAATTATATTCACAACCATCTAACAAAAAGAAACTTTCCAGTGACTAAATTGGTTAGGCACAGTTACATCATTCCTCCTTATGAGTAAGGCCGAATGATTTCCAACAACAAAGACCTCACGTTAGAGCAAGAAAACAAAGTACATAGGACATAAAGTTCTACATTTATTCAGCATAAAATACTATGCATACTTTCAAATGTTAAGTAGTTCTACTGCCACTTGCAAATAATGTGCAAGCACTGTGATTCAAGCAAGTCAGTATTTTATTTTTATTATTTTACTATGGGGAAGGGCCTACTAGAACATGCAGTGAATGCAAGCATTCAGTATTAACCAGCAGCTTGATCCAGCAGTTTCCTGGTGGTGCAGAAACAGTAACATGCACACTAAGTCCCCTGTCATAAAGCTCTTCTCCACTTGCTTCAGTGCGGGGGAGACTACCCCAACATTAGGAACACTGGGCATAAGGTTATATTGATAAAGGCACACAATATTCAGTATCAGCATTGGCCATATACTCTGAATAAATCTGTACTTGTAATCTCACCTCTTGTAAATATACTAAAGTGAACCAACATTTGATAAAAATGCTACATTCCATAGCGGATGCATGTCATCATACAAACTGTATGTGTTGCATACAGATACGATTTTTTAATGTGCATTTTATTTTACATTCAGTCTTAAATTGATAATGCACCATTGATATTCGTAACTTCTAGTACACATCAGTAACCACTAATCCATATAAGAGCAATTTCCTAACTATGGATTGCCATCTAAAATAATTTACTTCTAAAAAATGCATCATCATCTTCAATACCTAAACAAGCCAGCAGAAATGCCAAATCATAGAAAAAATAAATTTCATTGAATTAAGCCAAGACCCTTTAGATACCATGTAAGTTGAATATGTTATTTAAAGGCAGCATTATTAAATACTACTTTGTTCTGCTATAAGGTGTTTATCTCTCAAGAGGCTTTCCTTTCTGCAGGCAGCAAACACAAAAGCTAGAGAACTGCTGCAAAATTAGAACTGCAGAAGGTATTCCTTTAATAGCTGCAGTTTTCTACTGCAGATTTCACCCTTTATCTGCATCATGATACACAATACAGCTGCTACTTTTTGAAGAATGCATGTGATGTGGTCTGTTTGTATTAACAATTAATTAGTTTGCTCTCAAGAATAAGTTAAGAATATGTTCTCTTTTTGTGTGGAGCTGTAAAAAATTATTAATGATGCTTAATGCAGCTACTGAAAAGCCACATGACAGCAGAGTCATTAAGACACCATAGCAGAGGATACACAATTTGGATCGTAAGGTTTATCACTGGTACTATTTGAGGAATACTTTGCCAGAATATTAGGGTCCTCAGTACTAAATAATAGTGCTGAAGATAAACCACCACAACAGTTTGCAGTTCACAAAAACTAAGTAAAGAATAGCATGAATCAATCTAATTTCTACAACTGAATTCTCACTCTTTCAAGTAAAGCATTTTATCTGCAACTCATCTGACACTGAAGAGTAAAGAAAAATATCCGATGTCAACAGCAGAGTAAATTACAATTTAAAGGAAAGATGATAACCAAAAAAATGGGAGCATTTTATAAAAAAGACCATTTATTAGGAATTTCAAAAGGAATTAAGGGAATATATAGAAGTACAAATGAAAAATACAGTACCTTACCCTTTCTACTGGTGAACCATAGCATGCAATGACGAAACATAGCAGTAACAGATGGCATTGGAGTTGTAAATATGAATAAAAAGATAAAATAGCAGGAAAATGATGTTTGGCAGACAAGAACAAAGAAATAGAGATGAAATGAATGAGAACTTGTAGATCCTGAAGCAAAAATCCACCTTTAAATCTACTCCCTCTTGTCTCCTCACATATTCAAGCCTTTAAGTTCAATATCAACAAAAGCTGCAACCTCACGCGATCTTGTGGCTTTCTCCATGCAGAAAGGCACAACAGAACATCTTGATAATAAAGATCAGCGGTGCTTTTTTTGCAAGCAAAACCCATCAACGAAAGCCCATTATTCTCTCCCCCCCCCCCCGACTGATATATCCTTTAAATTTTTAATCTCCAGATCCTGCCAAAGCTACCGTCCTTTCTAGCACATATGTATACACTGCAGATATAAATCCCTGCCTAACCCACAGTGCTCCTGACTCCAGAATGTTCCCTGTACATTGATTCATGCAGTTCTGATTATAAAATGCTTAAAATTAGCCCACTGAACTGTAATTCAATATAATTTTCTGTTATTTATTCTAATATAAGAAATCCTCTTCTTTCAGCTCACCCTGGAAATGGAAGGTTTTCTGATCAACAGTTATTGTGAAGGTGCTGTCGTCCTCATCATCTATACCAATCACAGCTCCCTGTGAAACAAAGAGCAAAAATTCTGATAAGGCAGAGCAGTGACATCAGCAGCATGCAGTCTATTGCTACACGACCAGAATGCAAAATTCATGAACAAATTTTTGCAAGGCTTCCAGAGTCAATACTTGAAAATTAAATGAGGAATTTACAAAACCAGTTTTATTCCTTCTTTTGTTAAAGCCCCATGTGCATTTTTCTTCTGTGTGTTTTGCTTTTTCATAAGAGGATAAGGAATTTTGCACTTTAAAAACTTGCATTCTATAAAGGAAACAAATTTACAATTAAAGAAAGCCTCTGGGAATTTATGCTATTCAATCTATAAAACAGAGTTATGAGTGCCTAGATAATCATCCATATCAGTGCAATGCCTTTATTAGGCCAACCAAAATATCACACAGCTTTCATGTGCAAGCTTTTTAGTTCTTCATAAGACTCTTCATCAGCCTGGAAAATACCAAGCTTGCACACTACTTTTGAGACATTTTGACTGGTATAATAAAAGTATTTATTTAAGATGGAACGTTTAATATTAGTCAACACTGTTATTGTTACTTTTTGCATAAAATCATGCAACTCCATGTACCTGAGAACACCATCGTGTATAAATTTCAAAAAAGAATTTACATTGCAATGTAAGGCAATTGTGCTGAGAGATTCTACAAAGTTCCATCATGTTCTTCCATACTACTGAACATCTATTATAGGCTTGCAGAACTGAACCCCTCCCATCCATTAGTAGATGTCATGAGTGACATCAGCCAATTGATAAGTAGGCTTGGTTTGAGGGGAATGGCCTTACTAGCTAACCTGGAACCCCTGAGGGACCAAAACTGACCCATGGGCTGGAGGTTTCCCACTCCTGATCTATATGATGCTTCTGGGGGAGGTTATCAGCAGGGCTGAAGTGCTATGGGGATGGAAGCAGTGTCAGCAATATGAAGATGACAATGCATAAGATCCTTATTTTCTAAATCAGGTGAAGTTGTACAGTTGATGGACTATTGCCTGGAGGCAATAATGGGCCAATAAATTGAAACTGAATTCTGACAAGATGGTGATACTATGAGTTACTTGTTCTCAGGTCCAGAAATTTGGTAGATGGCCTGTCCTGGACAGGATTGTACTCCCCTTGAAAGAACTGCATTCGAGGAACTTCAGTAATAGTTGCAAGGTAGATATAAGAAATTAGATTTATTAAGAATAAGTTTAATTATGATAAAAGTGTGTATTGGCAATAAGTAATATGAATTTGAAATATGGAATAGACGGGAGGTTGGGTCTTTAGTATTAAGACCAATAGATGTTTTAATGTTTGCTAAGAAAATTATGTGTCTATGGTTATTCTTGTGTGTAATTTGATATTTGTGTTTTTTTGTTTTTTTCTTGTTGTATCAATAAAAAACTTTAATAAAAAAAGAAAGAAAGAACAGATATAGAGTTGGTCCTGGATCTGCTTTGGCATTGGAGCTCCAAGTGTTCTCTATAGCTATGAGTGTTTTTCTGCAATAGTGGTTCTCAAGCTACACCCACTCTTGGACTGTGATAGCTTTACCACAGTGCCCCATGCTCTGGTAACCTCCCAATCAGATTACTGCAATGCACTCTACGTGCTTTAAAACCACCCTGTGATCTTCAGATGAAAGGTGATATATAAATTTAATTAATAAATAATAATAAATAATGTGGAACTATCCTTGAAAATGGCTCAGAAGATGCCACCAGGGCTGGGTGATATCAGCTTTTCAACATTGCAGTGTATCACCAGCTAAACATTGTGAAATAATAATGTATTATAATACATCATCATGTTGAAAAGGAAAGTGTGTTATTCTGTGCCAGGGTGAAGCTAAATCGCCTCAGCTCCTTCTGCTGCCAGCACCTGGCGTAGAGAGAAGGAGCATCAGCCACAGCCCCACAAAGTGCCGGGGTGAAGTCAAACTGCCACCGCTCGCTCCACCACATCACAAAAAAGGAGGCGACGTTTTGAAGGGAGAAAGGTGTTCACAAAACAATTCACCACCCACTTTACCATAAGGTATTCACTGCTCAGGGAGAAAGGAGGCAGCCAGAGAAGGTAAGGCGCCAGGCAGCAGGCAAGCCCCAACTGCAATATACCACCAGGTATATTATGCTCTGGCCCTCAGACCTGTCCTGGACGATGTACTGATACATCACCCAGGCCAAGCTGCAACAAGTGCAGAATACAGCTGCCAGGTTGTTGAGTAGTATAGCTAGTTAGAACTACATAACACCAATTATGAAGATCCTTCTCTGGTTGCCTATACATTTTTGAGCCCAATTCAAGCTGTTGAAGCTAACATATTTGGACTGGGAGCCCAAATTTTTGAAGGAACACTTTTCTCTCTATTACTGCACTTTAATGGATTAGTGGAGGAATCCTTCCTGTTGTTCTACCATTGGGAAAGTACACCTATGGTGGAACCCATCTCTGGAATGCCCTCCACTCAAAGGTGCATCTGGCACCAACATTACTTAGTTTTCATTTCCAGGTAAAGATGCCTCTTTTCTAGTGGCTGATCAGTTATTATTTGAGTATATTTGCATGCTGTATTACAAATTGATTTAGTGAATACGATTGGTGTGGACTCGTTCTGTTTTATGTTGGCATTTATTGTAACCCACACAAGGATCAGTACAATGAAAGGTGGACTTATAAAAAGGAGGAACTCTAAAAATAAACATCATCTCTCATTATGTACTCTAGGGCTACAAAAGTTCCATGCACAGAAGCAGAAAGATCTCCTATAAAGCTATCCTTAGCTCTCGGGTCCCAGAGAAGTGAAAACAGGGAATATATTTTCCATGGAATAGGGAGGCACAATGGGTACTATCTTCCTGGCAATTCCATTCAATAAGGTCTTTAAAAAGTTGCAACGGTGGCAAGAGGATGGCAGGTGTAATATGACAGGTGCAAAAAGGATGAGTGACTGCCCTCTCAGTTGCAAGGCTGCTCAATCTCCAAAAGCAGGTTGAACTATCATCTGTGCCTGCAGGAAATTAATATAAATCATTCAGTACAGGCTCACAGGCTCTTCTGCCACAAGAGTCATGGCAATCAGTGCATGGATGGTGCATGGTGCAGCTTACAGAAGGACAGAGAAAAACGTACCCACAAGTTGTACAAGTGATGAAAGGTCCTGGTTTGTGGGTATCTCATAGGCATTTGGTGAACAGGATGTTAAGACTAGATTAGCCATTGGCCTGATCCAGGAGAGATCAATGTTCTTATGTGCTTACACACTATTATGTTCTAGTTATGGAACAGTATTTATCGGGGGGGGGGGACACTTCACATTATTCAGAATGAGAAGATTTCACATCAAAATCCACTATTGAAAGACTGGACTTATTTCCATTTATTTTTTCTAATATTTCCCACATGTTTCATTTTAAATACATTAACAATCCAGTCTGCAAGTCCATTTTTATCACTCCTGGGGCTTACTCCTAAGTGTATATAGGACTGCAGCCTAAGGCACTTCTATACACGCTTACTTGGGAATAAGCCCCACCAACGTACTTGAACTTATTTTCAAGTAAGCATGCACAAGACTGAGCCACAGAATGCTCAACATCAAAAGGCTATATTTTGATCACACTGTGTACAGATTAATCCCCCAGGGTCCAAGAGCTTTTCTTGTTATTCCCCAGCTGTGCCTTGTGAAAAATTGATCCTACCTGCAGAATTGTTTAGGCAAAATCTCCCTTTGGATTTTAAGATCCAATTCAGTGGGTAAGATCAGATTTTTGCAAGGCACAACAATGGAAAATGAGAAAAGCTCTCAGACTCAGGGAATTAATTAGTCCACAAGACAATCAAAATATGGGTCAAGTGAAAGTATGGAGAAGCCTTTGAGCTACAACTAAGGTCACTATTGTAAATTATTCTACTGTGACAACTGAATATTTTGCAGCAAGAAATTACATCTTAAACTACAATATGGAATTTAAACTGCAATATAGAATCTGTTTGATTGTATGTGAAAGGCTATTTTTACAATGTATGCACATCAGGAATTTTGAAAAGCCATATTGCAACAAATGACAAAAAAAAAAAAGGATTTTGCTGTTCCATTTCCAAGATACACACAGGTGACTTACCAAATTCCAGAAATGGTTAGGCCTTAAATACATTAGCACCCAAATTATTTACTACAGTTTCATGTTAAGAACGGACCTCCAGAACGAATTAAGTTCTTAACCCGAGGTACCACTGTATACCATTGTATTTTAAAACAGCTTGAAAATATGACCTAACATGCTCTTGACAAAAATAAAAAGCTTTTACCATGTCCTTTTTGGGATTCATAATTTTACAAAAAGCGAACATATGCTCAGGACAGAGACAAAACTAATTTAATATCAGCTATAAAACAAACTGTTTAAGTAATCTATACAACTCTTCCCTTTATTAAAAACCAACTTCCAAAATCAGACCCAAGATCTTGCAATAAGCTAACATGAATTACAAACTATTACAGTAAAGGCATGTACAAAACAGTTATCATACCGGTATATAACTTCTATCCTATAATATTGAACAAAGCTGAAACTCCCCATCCCTGAGCCCTTTGGTCTGGTGCTGCTGCTTATGCCAGATCACTCCATAAGAAAACCATGCTCATTCATAATTTGATTGGGACAAGCGGGCTGATCCGGCTTGCATTACTGACTTAGGTGGATGAGCTAGATGGGCCTTGACCTTACCTAGGGCTGGGCAATGTATCATCCGAAACCAGCTTGAAGTCCATATGACCTGGCTATATATCATGAATCATAGTGTGTGTGTGTGTGTGTGTGTGTGTGTGTGCGCGCGCGCGCGCACGCACACACACACGCTATGCAAAAATCACAATGTGGGGAAAACTGTGAAGCCAGTCAATGCTTCTCTCCATTCCTGCAGTCCCTGTTAACTCTGCCGGCTCAGCAGAGTCTGGTAGATAAGGCAGAGTGCTTAAAAGCACTTTCTACAGTGGGGAAACCCAGTGCAGAAAGAGTTTTTAAGCTCTCAGAATTGCTAAAGTCTGAGACTTGCTAAAGTCTGAGAGTTCTCAGGCTCTGGGAGGGTCTCATGCGGGCTCTGGTAGGCTGTCACAAGATCTTGGACAGCACAGCCCCACAAGATCCTGCAGGAGCATCCCAGAGCTTGCACGAGAGTCTGGTAAGCAAGTGTGAGAGCTTAAAAGCTCATTCCGCAATGGAAAAACCTGGCACAGAAAGCGCTTTTAAGCTCTCCACCTTGCGCGTGTTTAATTTGTGTGATTTCAGCTGGCAAGTTGCAAGTCAACTGTATACGTACACACACAAACATACATATCTTAATTCAGTCCAACATCTAGTATAAATGGCTGTCAACTACCAATAAAACCTGAAAACAGCCAATAACTCAAAGGGAGAACTGTGCAGTGATGCCAAAGACAACTTGAGAAGCCTGAAATGTCAACTAACATCACCACCACAAGTTTTTTAGCCGATTTTGAACAAAAACACAAACAGAACTGTCATAAAATGGGCAGCAACCTGCCTCAATTCCAATCTTAAAGGCATATAGACCTCAAAGAATTATGTAATGAAGAAAATATAGATTGCATTTAAGATATGGAAGGAAAATACAATTTGTTCCTCGTCTTTAATTGATCACTGACAGAACAAAACAAAAACCATCTCAGAGGCTAGCAAAGTGTTTGTCAAGTATATCACACAGCACACATCTAAGAGATGTATAAAAACAGATACTTACCCTCAATCTAACACAGCCTCTGCGTGATCCCCGCATCATCTTATCCTTTGACTGAAATAGAAAAATAAGTCAGCTAAATAAAATTTCACCACTGCAAATGCTTCAATATGTACACATGTAAAAATGAAAGGTATCTACTTAACCCATAAGATTTACCACAGATATGAGGCACTCAGATTGTGTATGCTAAATTTTATCATGTAAGTGCCTCATAAAGATCTGTTGAGCAGAAAAGTGGCTCCAAAATATTAATTTCTTACTCTTCTCCAAGGAAAGACGCTAAGAAGAAATTAAAGAGCACAAATAAGTGGTTTCAAAGCCCACTCTCGTGATTATGAAGTGGGTAGGCCAAAAACACTATAAACTCCTCCCAGTCCCGCTTGCATGCGTCTTTACGGAGCAGGAGTCAAGCTACCTAACACCTCACCATTATGCCTCTATTTTTTTATTAGTCCATCTGTAATCCACCCCATTTGTTGTTTAATAATTATGGGTTCTCCTAAAACCAGCTTCTGCTGCCCTATAGCCCACTACATACCATAAAAATGCCCCAAAATGACACTGGCCCAGTTCCCATGCAACTTTAAACGAATGGATTAGCAATATGTATAAACCTCGCCTAGCAGTTTAACTATGGTTTGTTTACTGCCAACAAGCCACAATAGGAAGCCACTGTTTGCTAAATGGCTTATAAACCTTGGTTTGCTTTAACTATGGCTTAGCATTATATGGGAACCCAGCACCATGGTTTGCTTGATGATCCCACCCCAGAAACTCACCAAATTACAAGCGCATGAGGCATTAACAGCTGGAAAACAAATGTTGGAGAAACAATACATGGGTTGTTTGATTGTCTGTGGAACAACTTGGGGTTAATGTATGGTTTGATAAACAATCCACAGCTAAAACAAACCACAGTTTATGTGTGAACTAAGCTGCTGGCTCAATTTGCATGTCACAGTAAACCACATTTAATAGTTTACCATGAACATGCCTTTCTTAGCTGTTTGTCTCCTGTCTGCTATTGCTCAAAAGAAACCAACAGCTCAGAAAAGTGAAATCATAGTTTACTATGACATTCTAGTAAGGCCACTCTAGTTTGAAAGCTACAGGAAAAACATTTGTCTGGAAGCGGAAAAATTAATAATAAGCCACAGAATCCAGGACTGGGGAATAAAGATGCTTAGCAGCCTTTTGTTCTAAGTTGCAACTAGGCTAACAGACTGAAACAAAACTATACAGAACAATATGTTCCACCACACAGAAGACTGCAAACTCAAAATAATCAAGAAGAGGGCCTCTCCTATTTGTGTTTAAGAATTCAAAAAGCAAACTAGATTATTTAGCTCTAAGAGCACAGGCATATGACAATCTATTCAATAGAGGCAGTAAAAACTGAGGCAAGATGCAAGCTGCCATTCCAAACAAGTTTTTCTTTACTTAAAAAGTGGTCTCGATCAGTTATTTCCCTTCCTATTAAACTTGCAAATAAAAGTTTAAGGCTGTTCTCATACAAGCTAGAGCTCCTTTTGATAAAATGTATTCTAAGGCAGACTCATGCCTCTGTTCAAGTTTTTTGCAAGCAAGCTTGGGAACAACAGCACCATGCCATCATACATTTTATTTACTGCAAGTGTGCTAAGTTCTGTACACAACACCAGTGATTATGCCCAGAGGATTTAGACCTAGTTTTCACAAACAGCAGATGGAGTCATAAAACCTGTACTAAGCTGCCTCACTTCAAACTGAAGTTAAGGATTGATGTAACTGAATGCTTTTTTTTAACCAGTTCCCCATCCAGCACATTGAAAAGTAGGTATCAGTGAGAAGAGTTGTAGCCTAGCCTCTTCTACACGCAGGAACCCTTTTTTTGTGAAGACTTACAGTCTGAAGTGATATGGCTGAACACTGACCACTTCACCTGCTGTCTGTCAGAACTAACTAGCCTTAGATTAATAGGATATGAGGGAGAAGCCACAAGAGGTGACCACTGATGTATGGAAATAGCTGTATTTCCTCACCTTCTGCTACCTTCTGCTACTATCTGTCCTCCTAGATCATATGCATTATTCTTATTATGTATTGAATTTATACACCGCCCTATACCCAGAGGTCTCAGGACGGTTCACAGAATAAAGTCAAAATATAAAACCACAAAATACATAAAATGAAAACAACCCAATAACCCCCCCAAACCCCCCCCCCCACATTTTAAAAGGGCATAGGATGTAAATCAAATCAACCAAAGGCCTGGTTAAAAAGGAACGTTTTTGCCTGGCACCTAAACGTGAATAATGAAGGTGCCAGGTGAACTTCCCTGCGCATTCCACAAATGGGGAGCCACTGCAGAGAAAGCCCGTTCTCATGTTGCCACCTTCCTGACCTCTAGAGGAAGAGGCACACAAAGAAGGGCCTCAGAAGATGATCTCAGGGTCCAGGTAGGTTCATGTAGAAAGAGGCGGTCCTTGAGTTATTGCGTTCCTGAGCCATTTAAGGCTTTATAGGTCAAAACCAGCACTTTGAAATGGGCCTGGAATTGGTAGCCAGTGAAACTGGACCAGGATCAGTGTAATATGTGCAAACCATCTTGCTCCGGTGAGCAATCTGGCCGCTGAATTCTGCACTAGCTGAAGTTTCCAAACCGTCTTCAGAGGCAGCCCTATGTATAACGCATTGCAGTAATCTAACCTTGAGGTTACCAGAGCATATACAACAGTAATTAGGCTATCCCTGTCCAGATAGGGGCATAGCTGGGCCACCAGCCAAAGCTGATGGAAGGCACTCTGGGCTACTGAGGCCGCCTGAGCCTTGAGCGGCAGGAAAGGATCTAGGAGTACCCCCAAACTACGAACCTGCTCCTTCAGAGGAAGTGTAACCCCATCAAGAGCTGGCGATCTCCCACCCATCCGGTCTAGGGAACCACCCACTAACAGTGCCTCAGTCTTATCTGGACTGAGTTTCAGTTTGTTGGCTCTCATCCAGTCCATTACTGAAGCAAGATACTGGTCCAGCACTTCCACTGCCTCACCTGCAGATTTAAAGGAGAAATAGAGCTGAGTGTCATCAGCATACTGCTGACAACGTACTCCAAACCTCTGGATAACCCCACCCAGTGGTTTCATGTATGTTTTTCCAAACAGGCACCTTATCCTTACACACATACATTAAGAAAGATAACATCTAAAATAGGTCTGTAATAGTCAATCAATGAATCTAACCAATTGTTTAAAGACATGTAGATGGCTTTTTATAGAGCACTCAATTAACTGGGCATCATTTCAGAGGGGTGTTTATCCAAGCACTTACAGTATAGGCTCAGACCTGGCTGAACAGTTTGGGCAGTCTATGCAACTAATAAGACAGCTGCTGTGAAAGTTAGAGAACAAATACCACCCTTCTTTTGGGTGTCAGTATCCAGAATGCCTGTGGCTGACAGCAAACTGCTGCTTCTTCAGTCAACTTACACTACATGAACTTCATTCCTTTGGTTAATGTGAGAAGCCCCAGCCTTCCCACCCTTGGAGAACCATCAATGCATTTGCACAAAGATCCTATTTAGCATCAAGGTTTGGAGGAAGGCTGGCATTATATAACCATTGCATTGCCAAGGAACTCGGAGAACTTCAGAAGTACTATCAGACATACAAGCCCCTGCAGTTCTTTCCACTTCCCAACTTAGAGCTGGAGAGTAGAACAAGGAATTGCTCTTGCCCTCATAAGAAGACGTGAAGTCAAGGATCAATGGAGATGCAGGGTTCTCGCAACTAGTTTTTGGCTTGATTGCCATGATCAAATAACTGTTTGAGATGAGGTTTTAGAAATAAGAAAGAAAATATGAGAAATGAGTGAATAATCTAAAGCAGGCATAGGCAAACTCAGCCCTCCAGATGTTTTGGGACTACAACTCCCATCATCCCTAGCTAACAGGACCAGTGGTCAGGGATGGTGGGAATGGTAGTCCCAAAACATCTGGAGGGCAGAGTTTGTCTATGAAAGCATTTACCAAGTAAGTGTAAATACTAGATGAAGGTTGCTATCTTGACAGAAATAAACTAACATGAAAGCAGTTTCAGAATCTAATCTACTGCCTGGGATTTTTCCACTGCATTGACATGAAGAGGAAACTCAAAAACAATGGGCCTAAAATTCCCAAGCCAAGAAAGGAGGAGAATCTCATATTTTGTCTCCATCTTGTGGATACTCAAAGCAATAGCAGCAGTTCTATCTAGTCCTCTTGTGCAATATATTTCTGTAAAAAAGCAAATAGAATTCATAACATCAATGAAGAGTGACTATATACTAATATAGGCATACACTGCATATTTATGAAGGCAAACCTCTTTAAAAGCTAAGCCACAAAAATCCATTTTAAAAGAAGGACCTAATTCAACCCAACAGAAGGGGATCAGAGGATGGGAACAGGAAAGATTTCTCTAGAAAGAGAAAGTAAGCTGACTACTGAACTATAATACTGTATAGACCTGCAAATATGTCTTATTGAGCAACCCTTGAGAATAAATTTCAAGTAAAAACAAACTTACTATGGCTGCAATGTTATATTCACTTGCCTTGAGTAAGGCCCTTCTGAACTTAGTAGACTCCCTCAGTGTTTGCCATAAATGACCAAATGATTAAAGCACTGTTTGTGAATATCTTCCCATCTGCATTATTGAGCAATAGCAATATATTTACTGCAGTATTAACTTTTCCAGATAATGCCAGATTTGTGAGAGGTAGAGAAAAAGATTAAGACAATATACAACTTCATGCTTAATGTCACAATCATAGGCCTGTCAGGAAAGTTTTTTTTAATTTGTTATTTTCAAGCGCACCTTTTAAGACCTGAACCAAGAGGTCCATAAAGAATTCCCAGAACTAGCCATGCCCTAAGCTATAATTGAGAAAGAAGAGATTTCAATACAGGCACTGATAACTCACATCTCTGTTAATGATGATGGGGAAATTTAGCACTTTTAAATAACTGCAAGCTTATCTCTGTTTTTCTACTCACTTTTTTATCTTTCACGAGCTCATAGATCATTTGACTACATTAAAGTTTAGTTGTTTTTTCAGGTCTCTGATATGACATATTCGGACTATATGACATGTTTAAGAGCCCTGCTGGGTTGGGCCAAAGACTGATATAACCCAGAACTCTTTTCTCACAGTGGCCAATGTCAGGGACTGGATAGACACCGGAGGGCACTGAGGGAGAAGCAGCCAGATGCTGCCACTGCCCAGAGCCTGAGGCGGAGCCTCTTTCCTTTCTTCCCTCTTACTCGGTTGCCCTCCCCCCCTCTCTCTCTCTTATTTCCTCTCCCCCCCCCCACACCTCACTTCTCACTCCCTCAGCCTCGAGGTCTCTCCCTCTTTCCCTCCCAGGGGGGATTTTGTCACACACCCCTAAGCATGACACCTGGGGCGCAGCCCCCCCGCCTCCCCTTGTGACATCCCTGCTTACAACCTCTTTTTGTTTTAACCAACTTGTTCAAATTTGGTAACATCAGCAAGAATGGCTACTGCATCCCTAACTCAAGTAACCCTAGGGCTACTAAATTAGGTTAAACAGCACAGATCTTCATACCAAGCGTGGGGACTCCACCTTCTATATCCCTCCACTGAGAACACTGTTTATTCCCACTCTCTGCTTCCTGTTTCTCAACCAGTTACCAATCCATATAAGGACGCTTTCTCTCATTCCATGACTATTAAGCTTACTTGGGAATCTTTGGTGAGAAACTTTAACAAAAGCTTTTGAAAAGCTTTCCTAGAACAGTCATTAAGCTAATTAGCCAGTAATTTTCCAGATCCTCACTCAATCTTAAAAAAAAAAAGTTCATGTTACATTGGCCTCTTTTCAATCTTCAGTAATGGAGGCTGATCTTAAGTCAAGTTACAGTGTGACCAAAACAGCAGTTGGTGCAGAGTTATGCAGAACGTAACAAGTTTGATTCTCAGGACCAAAGTACACATTATTCAGAAGATCAATGACTAAATCTCATGCTTAGGGCAGGCAATTTGATCAGAACAGTGGAAGGGGCAGGATAATGTTTAACCTTTTTCCATGCAGTTCTCTGAGTTAAAGTTTCCCTGCAATATGTTCACCCCACAGGGTAAAATCACACTCACACAAGCATCAGCTTGGAGGAGCAATTTGCCTGGAACTTACATGGAGCAGGCAGTGTTGAACATACAGTAGGGCTGCTTCTATGATCATATTGGCAGTTTTCCATGGCTGTACAATGTTTCAGTTAAAAAAACAACAACACGCACACACCAAAAAAGCCAATCACAGATCTCCTACATCACATGAAATTTTATCTTCAACAGCTGGAGTTAAACAGAGACAAGAAGTCTGACCCTACCCCAATGTGCCTCAGCATTCAGAACAGCAAATACACACTTCTTAGACCATGCAATCTACAAGCTTCTGCAACACAAACTACCCATCATAATGATGAGCATTTCCCTATCACTCTGAACTATCACAATAAGAGTATAATAGAATCATAGGAGGGTTGAAAGGGACCATGGGGGTCATCTAGTCCAACCTCCTACAATGCAGGAATATTTTGCCCACCAGGCAGTTCAAATCCACTCTGAGATTAAGAGTCTCATGCTCTCATGACTGAGCTATCCCAGTTACACTAGTAGTTACACAGAGGCAATGTGGCCCATCTGGCTACGTGCAAAGGAAAAGCACGAGAGAGGAGTTGGAAGACAGGGGGAGAGGGTATCCTCCATATACTATCCTATCAGGTCCATACTTCTCACATTTTGCAAGCAGTAGCCATAAACCTTAGCTGTCAACACTATACAGTAATTACGGTACACTACAGCACTTAATTAGGGATGTGGGTGGTGCTGTGGTTTAAACCACTGAGCCTTGGGCTTGCTGATCAGAAGGTTGGCGGTTCAAATCCCCGCGATGGGGTGAGCTCCTGTTGTTTGGTTCCAGCTCCTGCCAACCTAGCAGTTCGAAAGCACATCAAAGTGCAAGTAGATAAATAGATACCGCTCCGGTGGGAAGGTAAATGGCATTTCCGAGAACTGCTCTGGTTTGCCAGAAGCGGCTTAGTCATGCTGGTCAAATGACCCGGAAGTTGTCTGCACACAAACGCCGGCTCCCTCGGCCAGTAAAGCAAGATGAACGCCGCAACCCCAGAGTCGTCCATGACTGGACTTAATGGTCAGGGGTCCCTTTACCTTTACAGCACTTAATTACCAAAGTTCAGGCCTACACAAGCGGGAAGATACTCATCTAACCCCAGGCTCACTAGGCTCATACTACTGCATTATGAGAGACCTTGCCAAAATGCTTATCTGCCCCCTCCCATTCAGGATTCCTTGCAACCCCCAATTTGTTGAGGACTGAAAGCAAATCACAAAGATTATCCAGTGCAGAAGTGTGCACATCTGATTTCCTAACAGGCGTTTATACTTTTGTCTGTAAAACAAGCTCACCAAGAATCTTGTTTTGAACAGATGTGAAGTATCAGGTTACTTATTGCAAGCAGAGGGAGAGTCCAAGGTACCAAATGAGAATGGAATGCAGTTACCTCATGCAGAAGATTTATGTAAACAGTATAGTGCTTATTTTCCTTTGCAGCAAAGTAGCATCTTGCTGAAACAGAAAGAAACTGTATCTAAAACCTGCAGTGGAGTTCTCTGTTTCCAGTTTTGTGTACAAGACATAATGAGGTTGTTGTTCTACAGCAATGTGTACAGAAGAAAGCCTAGATTGATCTTGATGTATTTCTCTTATACAATTAAATTCTTTGTACATTTCCTCCCTGAAAATTTAGATCCCTGGGGCAAAAAATTAAACCAGAACTAAAAGTTACAGTTGGCAATGAAATAGAGTTTTGCTTAAGGACTCTTTCAACCATTGGGTTTGCTCACTTTATTTTCTTAGGCATTTCCATTCTCCCTTATGAACTCATAGAAATGGCAATTTCAGTGTTCTCCAAAGTACATGGAATGGTTTAAGATGAGCTATACCTTTAACACCCCAACATCAGCAAAATTATAAAGACCAGGTGAGTTTACATTTACCCACTATGCTTGCCTATTCTTTCGTTGATGAAAATTTAATGTTCTGCAGAACCTGAAATTTTTGGACAAAGAATATACGTGTAAAAGGAATAGAGAGAAGTTATTTGCTCTTTCTTGTAATACTAGAATTCAGGATCACCCAATTAAGCTCTAACTCACATTAATGGAGGCTAAGACTATCAATGTCTGCTGGTCATGATGGCAATATACCACTTCCAGAGTCAGAGACGCCATGCCTCTGCATACCAGCTGCTGGGGAACAGCAACAGGAGAGAGCTGTTACCTCATGTCCTGCTTGTGGGCTTCTTGTAGGCATCTTGTTGGCCACTGTGGGAAACAGGAAACTAAACTAAACTAGGTAGGCCTTTGGTCTACTCCTGCAGGGTTCTTCTTATGTTCTTAAGTTTCAATTGGAAAGCAATGAATTCAATTAGAAAGCAACATATTGTGAACATATCCTCACATTAAACTCTTTTTCTTTCAGAAGAGCCTTCCTATTCAAAGCTCATACACCTTAAGAAAAAAGATACAATAACTATGATAAAGACAACCACACTGCATCATGTTGGCAAATTCAAATTTTTAAACAATGTATATGAGTTTGAAACATAAGCATATTTGAACTGTTTGCCTGCAAAGTGAATATATTCACAAGCCAACATCAAGGCAAGTACTTTTACAGCTTTACTTCAGGCAATGAATCACCGTGACTGCTATTTTAACCCTGGTTTGTTGAAGAAACCATGAACCATTTCACAGATGAATGAACAAGTCACATCTTATTTCTTGAAAGCTTAGTTTGTTTTCCAGTGGCTCTTGCGTCATGCCTTTGTAGTTTGGTGAGTGTCTGAGGTGCAATGATGAAACAAACCATGATTAGGCAAGGCTGCTGGGTTTGGCAGTAACACTAAAATCACAGTTTAAACAAGCCATGGGTTGTAAGCCAACAAGTCGTGTCTCCACAATGTTGTTTGCTGATAGAAAACAAATCATGCTTAGTTTGTTGGGCTGGGTTTGTGTGCTCAACAAACCATGGCTTAAGAGTTATGTGCAAATTGAGCTCTTTGTACAGTACTTGCACAAGAGCAGAACACCAAAACACAGATCTCCAGATCTCCATCCTTAGTCTCTTATATTCATGCACCCAGAAAGGAAGCCACACAATACTACTCCATACCCACTATGTTAATTGTTCCTTATAATATTCCTACTTGGGAGGAAGAAGAATGCAAGGGAAAGAAGCAGAGACAACATCAGTGTCTGCTCCAGTCCGACTGTCCTCTCCCCACACCCAACTTTACATGTTTGTCTTAATACTCCAAGATTGTAAAAATGCCTTGAGTGTCTTGACAGAAAGGCTGTATTTAAATGCGGCAACTTAATTTATTATTACTACCATTTATTACCCACCCTCACTCTAAGGTCACAAGGCATTGGTGTAGGCTTTGTAAGGAAATGTAAAGCAGTACATTCACACCCTGTTGGAAAAATCTGGGTAGGGGGGAGAATAAAGGGTCACCTAACCTAAATTAAAAAGTGATATTAATGGTTCCTGCATCCATATTGGAGAATTGCAGCCCCTCAAACCTCTTGCACTACTGCAGCAGGAAGTAGTATTTAATGTTTGTCCTATTTTTAAAGTAACACCTCTTCCTAGGACAGGTTCTTTGCCCTTGTTATATATTTTCACAGCAATATATTATCATTCATAAGAAGTGGCAGCTCTTACATGCTAACATGTTGCACACTCAAGGCAGAAAGCATCTGCCAGTAAAGTTGCTGACAACTCTATTTAAGAATGCTTTTATCTGAAATATTACCCCCTAAATGGTTATCTTCCCTCTCAATATACATACTTTAAGATCATAATTTCCCACTATAACCCCAAGGACTAGCTCATCTGCCAAAACTTCAAAATTCTACCTCAAAACTTAGCTGCTATCATCATGTTCCATTCTTAAAGTATTAGGACTGGACATTCCTACTGCTTTACCCACCCCACTTCAGTCACCAGAACTAAACCCATATGGCAATTCTATGGTGTAAGCCTTAAAATACACAGATGCCTCTATTCCAACCAAAGACCACAATGGTAATCTCATATTTCCACATAACACTCGCATGATCAAACTTATAACATGTCATAGTCTTAAAGGTTACTAACCAACCTCAGTCTCCAGCTTAGTCAAGATGCCAGGCTGCCCTCAATAGGGGTTTTTTTTTCTGTTGTGGTTGGAATTCCTTCCCACTGAAACTTTGGCAGGCACATTCTCTCTTCTCAGAGGGAGTGGTCATAAAACTTACCTTATTCACTGTAACTTCTGCAGCTAGATTAAGTTATTTGTATTCCTCTGTTTTTTATTCTGACACTGTTTATCCCAGTGTTTCCCAAACTTGGGTCTCCAGCTGTTTTTGGACTACAACTCCCATCATCCCTAGCTAGCAAGACCTGCGGTCAAGGATGGTAGGAATTGTTGACCAAAAGCAGCTGAAGGCTCAAGTTTGGGAAACACTGGTTTATCCCATGCTGCTGCTATGTGATTAGAAGTTTTCCCTGTTGGTTCTTAGACCTGAATTGGTTTTTAATAATGAATCATTTTTATTTATTTTTATTTTAAGTCACTTTGAAGTCAGTATTATTTATAGATCACCTTTTGGCCATAATAAGTAAGTAGCAATAGAGTGACCTTACAGTTACTATGGCTTGTTTATTTTACTTCATTTTATTAATTTTTATACTGTCCTTCATCCATAAATCTCAGGGAAGTTCACAATATAAAAAAACAACATAAAAAATACATAATAAAAATAAGAACACCCCCCATACACAAGCTAATAACCCCTGCCTCTGCCTGAAGACTGTTCAATAGATAACGTTCACACACAAAAAAATCATATAGTATACTGTATTGGTGATTATTAAGAAAAGGTAAATGTTTCTAGTGGCAACTAAGTAAAAACAAAACAAGTGCAATTCTATACATGTCAACTCAGAACAAAATCCTATTGAGCTCAAATTACTCCCAGTTAAGTGTTAAAAGACTGCTACCTATGACTAACCCTGAACAAGTTGCCTGCCTATAATGTTTTAATTGAAACCATAAAATATAAATTTGGATTAAACAAGTTGTGTGCTAATGAAAAGTTTTACCGCACAAAGCACCTGCTAACTTGCAAAGTTTACCGCTATCAAAGACTACTACTATCGGAAGCAGCAACACTCAATTTAACTGAATCTTAAACAATTTACTGAATTAAACCTATTCAAACTTTGTTTTAGGGCCAAAATTGATACATAGTAAACCCCAGATTCGTGTGTTACTGTTTTTTCAAAGATACAGTGTAACTAGTGTGGTATAGACTGCGAAACAGGCATCTTCTATTGTTTTGTCCCTAATGTCCTGTTTGTAAGCTGCATAAAGAGTGCCTCAGTAGTTCGACCTTGTGTCTGATCCTGCCAAACAACTCTTTACGCTTTTAATTAATCCCCCGTGCTGTGCAGATTTCAATTATCAAGATGTCTCCCCTGAAGTAGACACAGTAATGGGCAAGACCATAAGCAGAGCCTATGTTTTGTTTGTTTACTAACGTCAATGAAACTTGCTCTCAAGTTTGGGCGCACAGGATGGAGTCACCATCTGACAAAGAGGGGGAGAAAGTTACTGCTACTTCCCTTTTCTGGTCTATCCCTACTTCGAAAGAGAGGAATGGTTGGATTCCGCCTTCAAATGCGGCACAAAAGCAGCCTTGGCTGCCAACGTTTATCACGCGGAAGCTCTACCTCGCTTGCCAAAAGGAGTCAACCCCTCTTTCCTCAAGCAAGGAGAGTACAGCTTGCCCGCCCCCAGACCCAAAACAGGCTTGTGCTTTTGAGACCCGCCTCCCCCTTTCACAAAGTAAACAGCACTTAGCACCACCAGGCTCTTCGGCTCCCCCCACCCCACAAAAACCCCACTTCAGTCGCCTCAAGTTAAAACGCGGCCCGACCCCACGCCCCCCTCAACATAAATCTCCCAACGCTACCACCCTATTGGCTAGCGCCAAAATCTCTGCCATCCCTATTGGCTTCCTCGCGACCGCGACACTCCCTCTCTCAGAAACCCCTACCCTTGGCAAGCGGGCATCCTGGCTGTGCTCCGCTTCGCCCCCACCCCCCACCCCCCACAGCTCCGTCCTCCCGGTTTGCCCTCCCCCCCTCCCTCGACACGCACCGTATAGTAGGAGAGAAGCCCCGCGTTGTAGTCGAGCACGAACCAGCGGTACTGCCAGCCTTTCATCACGTTGGTCCATTTACTCAGCGGGCCTTCCATGATGGACGCCATCTTGGGAGCCGGTAAGATGCCAAGCGGCCCCGCTGAAGCGAACGCCGGTCGCGCGGGCGGGGCTGAGGGAGGAGGAGGAGCGGGGTGGGCTGGGGGGGAGGAGAGAGGAGGGACGGAGAGAAAGAAAGAACGCGCGAGCGGGCGGGTGCGCGCGCACCGTCAGTGGGCTAGGCCCGACTGAGGCGGCGCGAGATTAAGAGGAGAGAGGCGACGGGCGCGGCAAGGGAAAAAAAACACCACACACACACACACAGAGCCTACGCTGCTAACGAGAGGGAGGAGATAAAGACTGAGGGGGCGTGACTTGTGTACTGAGGGACGCAAGGTGGAGGGAGGGGGCCAAAAAATAATAATCGTTAGGGGGCGCACGAGGTTTTTGGAAAAGTCTTGGGGAAGTGTTGTTGTATAGTCGTGTCCGACTCTTCGTGACCCCATGGACCAGAGCACGCCAGGCATTCCTGTCTTCCACTGCCTCCCGCAGTTTGGTCAAACTCATGCTGGTAGCTTCGAGAACACTGTCCAACCATCTCGTCCTCTGTCGTCCCCTTCTCCTTGTGCGCTCCATCTTTCCCAACATCAGGGTCTTTTCCAGGGAGTCTTCTCTTCTCATGAGGTGGCCAAAGTATTAGAGCCTCAGCTTCACGATCTGTCCTTCCAGTGAGCATTCAGGGCTGATTTCCTTCAGAATGGAGAGGTTTGATCTTCTTGCAGTCCATGGGACTCTCAAGAGTCTCCTCCAGCAACATAATTCAGAAGCATCAATTCTTCGGCCATCAGCCTTCTTTATGGTCCAGCTCTCACTTCCATACATCACGACTGGGAAAACCATAGCTTTAACTATACGGACCTTTGTCGGCAAGGTTTTTTCTCTGCTTTTTAAGATGCTGTCTTAAAGTATAGCGAAGCATTTAAGGCTGCTGTCAGTATGGGCTTAAAAGTGCCAAAAGCTGCATTTCTGCTTGCACGTAGGTGACCTGGAAGAAAGCCTCGTTGAAACTCCTTTCGAGCGCATTCGGAGTTATAGAACTTCATTTGGGTGTCACTCCGAATAGAGACGGTGGTTATTATCCTGTTCCCACTACAGATGTGGAATTCACTCAGCACTGACAAGTTTTCTCTGAACCCTGGAGCTGTAAAGGTATTTTGCAGACATTCTAGTTCTGATTGGATTGCCCTAATCTACTATGCTTTTTGTCAGCAGGGGCATAGGAAGGGGGGGAGGGGGCAGGCTGCCCCAGGTGCCATCATCAGGTGACAAATTGTCAAGGAACAATTACTGCCCTACTAGGGCGGTTCATAAAAAACTTTTTTTAAAAAAATGCCTGCTCCAAAGGTCTTATCTTACTACACTAGGGATTATATAGCTATATATGATATTTCATGCATATCAGTTAATATCTTGACCCTCCTCCACGAAAATAGTTGTTTACTTGGCCGTTTTCCTATGTCATGAAGGCTGAAATTTCAATTCAGTGGAGCAGGGTCCTCCTAGCTGCCTGCTTTCCTATACAGCCAGTCCAACTGATGGCTCTGGCTGTCTGCTTCCTTCTCCTTACTCTCGGTTGTTCCCTTGTAGAATTCAGCAGAGAGGAGGATGGAGACAAGCCTAGAAAAGTGCAAAGTTGGATTGGGGTATGTTCTTTACCATGAAGCAAACTGTGCATTTGAGCAATTTTGCAATCATGTTCACTAAACAGGAAAGTAATGGTCAGAGTTCTTCTTGGCATGTGGCAATATGCTTCAGTACTACTGTTGATAGTTTCAAAGACCTTAAGGAATTCACATGATTTCTCAGACCTTTTGCTCAGTATTCCTGGGACTGCAGAGCTGGAATGGGGGGAAATCCCTATTAAAATTTTCTACTAACACCACTCCTCCACAGCCCAATCATATCCATATTTATATTAGAGGCCAAAACAACAAAGTTTTGTGGCATGTTAAAGATTGACAAATTTTATTATGGCATAAGCTTCCATGCATTACGTGTTGTCAGAATACTTGAGAATATAAGCCATTTGTTCCTGTTTAACTTTAGGGTGACAATCCTGTGCATACTCAGTGATTGTTAATTCATCTCTGAGAAAGTTTGCAAAGGATCAGAATACATCTTTCCCCAATGCCAGAATAAAACATATTGTTTGGAAGCTATTTTGGAAATCAGTGACAATTAGTGTACACTAATTGGGAACTTATGGTGAAGGGCTGCTTATAAATCAAATTAATAATAACAACCAACATAATTTTTATGTGAAATGATTAATCAGCTCCTAAGCATGCTCAATGGAATTAGGTGTTTTTTTTAATATACTAAGGCTATAATCCTAAACTCGTGATTTACCTCAGAATAAACATGCCTGAGATTGGTCTGAACATTTAGCATGACTGGGATTTATACAAATTAGAGAAATACAGTGAATAATCACCAACTATAACAGGCCTAGGAAACCTGAGCCCCAGCCAGTATAACCAATGAGCAGCAATGATAGAAGTGGTAATGCAGAAAAATCTGGAGGTCCTCTGGTTAGCCACCTGTGTTTGGTTGCAATCTTGTTTAGAAATTATATGGTAGAGGAGTGATTCTGCATAGTGATATAAAGCTTGTATCTGCTCTAATTCCTTTAGTTCAGAGATGACTAACCTGTGGCCCTGCACACATTGCTAGACTCCACCTACCCATCAGCCTTAATCAGTATTTGTGGATGATAGAAGTTACAGATCAGCAGCACCTGAAGGAACATAGTCTAGCTACTCCTGCTTAAAGTTGCAATCCTAGCTATGTCTACAAAGAATTAAGTCCCACTGAATTAAATATGGCTTACTGCCAGGTAAGTGGAATTAGGACTGCGGCCATAGTTTCTAATCTACTTCCTGCTCTTGTAGATTACTCATGCAAGGCTTTGCAGCTTTACTCCTTTTTATGTGAGTGGGGTATACACACTGATAACTAGCTGAATATGTGGAGTAGAGACCGCAACAACGACAATGTAGTCAAATTGTCATGAGCTGTCACGACCAGCTTTTTCTTTTCTTTTCTAGAATGCTGCAAACCACTTAGTTTATTTTCAAAAGGGAATCTAGTGTGGGAATGGTAACATTTCAGTTGGGATTGAGGCTATTTTGACTGAGATGAATACAGTATATTTACTTACAAAAACAAGGTGAGCTATTATGATGTACTGAATTCTAAAAAGTTCTGCTTGCTACGTTCTCAAATATATTTCAAATGGCAGAATGCTAACAATACTTTCAAAGAGTAGTCGAGTAAGAAGGCAATACGCTTGCTGGGTGTGAATTGATCTGAATTAGATCCAGACACCTGTGTCTTCAGAATCCATTTCCTTTGAGACATTCCAGGGAGTTTCCGTGCTAGCGCAATTGCGTGGTCCCTTCTGATTGGTCCTTGTAGCTCAGTTATTCATGGATTCTAACCAGTGGAAAAGACCCTTCTGTTCAGCATGATTATCAGTGTGGTGACTGTTGTGGTTGTAGATTAGGAGAAGTGGGACAATATTTCAGAGGGGGTGTTACTATAGTCTTCTCAGTGCAATTTAAAGAAGCCTCCTACCACTTTCAGAACACTAAGTTCCTATGAAACCAGTAATGCAGCTGATTTACTTAGGGACCTTCTTGATAGGACTGGTATTTGGGGAGCAAACTGACAATGACAATGATGATAGCTCTTCTACTATGTTAGAGACACCACAGCATACAATAATAAAGGAGTATTTTAGGGAAGAGTTTGATGATGAAGGTAAGTGATACTTTGCTGTTTCTCTGTTCTGGAAGGAAACTGTTGACTTCCAAATCTTCTTTCATTTATGTAGCCTTACTCTAAAGAGTTGCATTCTTGTTTGATTTCATTTTTTTACTGTTTAATAATAAAATTAATTGATAAAACACTATGAAATATCTATTTTGTATGGTATCCAGTCTTCTAAACTATCAGTACATTCAGTACCACTACAGGAAAAAAATAAAGGATAGAAGCATGAAAGAGAAGACTGACCTTTTGCAATTTCCCCCCAAGTTTAGGAAGACTAATAATTAAAGGCAGCTGTCTTGCAAATATTGTGAGGCTGCTGTCCTGTTCTGCTGTCCTACCTGGCAATATGTCTCACTGAATTCAGTGGCCCTTACATCTGAGTAGACATGCATAGGATTTCACTGTGAGTGATGCATGGAAGGAACAGAGATAAACCAGTTGAACATGAGTCAGTCCTGATGCATTTGGAATCCTAGAGCACAGCTAATTTATAAAAGGATGTATCCAAAGTTAAGAGTTTCATCTGTTTAAATATGAAGAAATGGTAACCCAGATAGAAATAGTTTTTACTGTCTGTTCTGAAACATTCAGAAGCAACTGATGTCCTGATATAGTATAGTGTGTTTCCCTGCATAAGAGACTGCACAGCTTTAAAATTTGTGCTATGTGTCCTAGTTTCAATATCTCTTCTTAACAACTCCTAAGCAGACTGCAATTTTATTTATAGTGCTGCTCTATATGGAGGTAAAGGCAAATGCATTCGCAGTACTAGGTTTCTGGGTTTGGTTAATAGTTTGATTCTGGTTAATCATTCTTGAAGGTTTTTAGTGCTGTTTTCTAGGAAGAGAGAGTATATTACATGTCCTCATCTGCCTCCCATACAATTTCCTCCCTTCTTCCAATTTCTTATTTCTATCCCATGGGAAGATCAGTACAGGTGTTATTATTATTTATTATTGTGCCTGTTTGTACCCTTTCTTTAGAAGACATACTAAATGACACCAGTCTTGTACTGAAAGTCCATTACAAAATGGCTTGAAAAATAATTGAATCTGGTTTATATTACATTTGTTTGAATTTTGAGCCCTGTGTTCAGTGTTATAAACATGACATAAACCAGGCAAATCACAAACATGATTCAACATGTAGCGAGTGGTCTCTTGGGATCATTGAGCAGTTTTCTCTAGCTCCAGATGGAGTTAAATATAGGCTTTTGTGATATTCAGCTAAGCATTCTTGAGTAAAATACTTTTGTAGGGTTGTTTTTAACCAAATGTAATTCAAGATATATCAAGAATGCCTTTATAGGTTTGCTGCCAGGTCTTATGCCTATGATGAAGGTTGCATCACTTGAATGGTCTTTAAGAAAGACGTAGGTGCTCTAGTATGAGTGCTCTAGTATTATTCCTTGTCAGTGGCCACATTCATATATCACTCTAAACCACAGTATAGTATGATGAGACTGAGCAATGGTTTGCCTCTGATACATATGCTCTTTCCCTCCCTTTTCTTCCTCTGGCATAGTAGCACAAGGGGAAGTTCAGAATCTGTTTGCTTCTGCTTTTGCTTAACCACAGCTTGTTGTGTTATGCAGATTGAAAAAATGTGGTTAATGTTTAGTTTTGTTGGTTTAAAACAACTCACCTTCAAACTATGAAGTTATTTTGTTGTTGGTTTAAACAAACCATAGTTAACATTGACCACAGTTCAGGGTTTGGATTAAATATCAAGAAAATTACTGCTTGTTATATGGCTGTTAAGCCCATGTGTGGTGCAGCCATGAGTTAATTTGCATCGTACTGTACAGTGGTACCTCGGGTTAAGAACTTAATTCGTTCTGGAGGTCCGTTCTTAACCTGAAACTGTTCTTAACCTAAAGCACCACTTTAGCTAATGGGGCCTCCTGCTGCTACCGCGCTGCCGCTGCACAATTTCTGTTCTCATCCTGAAGCAAAGTTCTTAACCGAATGTACTATTTCTTGGTTAGAGGAGTCTGTAACCTGAAGCGTCTGTAACCCGAGGTACCACTGTATGTCCTAAAATATTCATTCTATTTTACACAATGTGAAATAATTGTTGCATGTTATTGTTTTGCTATACCTCATTGCCACTTCTTTCACTTTTTCAGATGAATGGGAGAAACGGTGGGTTCAGTCGAAACATAGATCTGATTATGGTAAATTTCGTGTTGCATCAGGAAGGTTTTATGGAGATAGAGAAAAAGATAAAGGTAAAATAATGCATTCTCCCATCCCCCAGGTTGTGAAAAATGAGATTTGTGACTGAATGCATGCCTTCATTCACTTTTATTACATTATTGACACAATATTGGCTGGTATCAAAACATCTACATAACTGTCATTATGTTTCCTAGTGGTGGGCTAGAGAGCAGGCCTTCTGCATCTGAGCAAATTTGTATGGGTGCAGATAGATCCTACAAGTAAAGTGATCCCACACATTTAGCTCTTTAAAAGTCAAACCAGCACTTTAAATTGAGCCCATAAATAAACAGTCAGTCAATGTAATTGGTGTAGAATAAGTGTAACATGATCCAATATGCCCAAATCACATGAGATCCTGGTGGCTGCGTTCTATACCAGTTGGGTTTTCTGAGCCACATGTAAAGGCAGATCTATAGAGAGAGCATTACAGTGGCCTAGTCTGGATGCAACCAGTGAGTGTGTTACTTTTTTCCTAAGATAGGGTCAAGCTAAAATGACAAAAGGCACTCCTAGCCACCTGTGCTAGTAAAGATAATAAATTGGATCCCTGTAGATTTAAGGCAGGAGTGGGGAACTGAATCTGACCAGTAGGAGGCTACCCACCAGTTGTTTCCCTGACATTGTTAAAAGAAGGAGAAGAAGATTGGAAAAAATTTAAGGACTATTTACAGAAACATTGTAAAATTTAAGAAAGTTAGATGGTGTTGGATTGAAATTGAGAGGTTTCTAGCTGCAATAATATATAAGAACATAGATGGGGAAAAGAAAGGGTTTGAAAAATAAGGTAATGTTATAAGCTGTAATGCTTTAAATGAAGGATTTGCTGAACAAATAATCTTAATTGGGATACAAGAAGGAGAAGTATGAGGAGGTCTGAGAAATTTATTATTTAAAAGTATGGTTTATGAATTTTATGCCTGTGTTTAATGTTTCTGTTTGTTTTGTTTGTTTGTTTGTTTAAAAAATTGGAAAATTTAATAAATATTCCTTAAAAAAAAAAGAAGCTGATCAGTAGTTAGAGCAACCACTTTTGAAGAAGCTCTTTCAGTGACTGTCAGCTGATTGGAGCTGGAAGCATGCCTTCAAAGAGACTGTTGATTGGTGGTTATAGGGAGTCCCTTCAAAGTCTCTGCAGAGGGAAAAATGCTCCTAAAAACAGCATTTCCCCCTCTACGTATAAAGTGACATGGGTTTAAAGCACTTCTTCCAGTGCTCTGAATTCAGACTGCTTCCTCTGGGGGGATGGGAAGCATGCTATCCCAGCAAATCCCAGCTGATTGTTGGGACTGACTGCACTTTGAAGCTCCAATGATCAGCTGATTGTCAGCTGCACAGGGCTTTCTGTTCAAGCACCAACAATCAGTGGTTATAGGTGCTTGAACTTTTGTTTTCCCTTTTTCTAGACATCTCCATTTTCTCTTTGTCTATTTCCCGATCAATGTACAGGCTCTGTAAATTGCTTCTTGACTAATATTTATGCAAGTTTCTAACTTCCCAGAGTAATCAACAGTGGTATTTTGTATATTGGTGGTTTCTGTTCTTGTTAACAGTATAACTGGCAAGAGGTTATTTAATATCCGTATCCTACATAATGCCAGACAGTCTTTGCGGTTATATTATTATAACCATAGTAAGGACATGATTTTGTGAAAGTACAATAAGTCGTTTAAACCATAGTTCTAGATCTTTGATTTAATTTTACAGGTCTGAAGGCAACTGAAGACACTAAGTATTATGCAGTGTCAGCAAGGTTTCCGCCCTTCAACAATGAAGGTCAGACGTTAGTGCTTCAGTATACAGTAAAATATGACCAACATGTCGATTGCGGTGGTGCCTATGTTAAACTTTATTCTGCAGACCTGGTTCAAGAGGTTATGAATGAAGATTCTGAATATTATATCATGTTTGGTAAGTTCTCAACATGTCTTATTAGTCAGCAATCAAAGCATATCCATTTTTACAGTGCAAGCCAGGAGAGAATTGGGCTTAGCACTATAAGGTAATTTCTGTTTTCATATTTTTTGAGTCTGCATCACTGTATATATCAGTGAGAATCAGTGGCTGCACACAATGCTGTCCCATGACTTACGGTTTAGTCAACTATCTGGTGCAGAAAGCTCAAGAGTGCCTATCTTACTCCTCCAGTAGTCAAGTGAGGAAACACACAACAGAGCAGTTGGCTTATCGTTACACTTCAATCAGCTCTTGTGGCTTGTTTTTCTCCAGGAAACCAAAATCTGAAGCCAAGTTCTTGACTTCCCAAACATTGTTTATTTGGAGAAATGAACCACAAGAATTGGTTTGGGGATAATGTTAAGCTCAATGGTTTGTTTCCCCACTCAACTAAGGAAGAAGCAGAGTGGGAGCACATGGAATGCATGCACCAGCATGCAGCTTGTGTGTACTGGTTAGCTTACTAAACCATAATTAATGGCTCAGTATTATGGGCAAACACAGCCAGTTTTTGCTTCCTTATGTTTTGCAAAGTATATTCAATGAGCTGACGACAAGGTTGCTGGATCAGGGTGAAGTCTTCCAGGGAGCTTACAAGCAGGGCATGAAGTCAACAGCTCACCTCCACTGCCCCATTGTATGGTGCCAACATTTGATACTGTCTCTGAAGATTGAATTTAGCTATACAGATACACAGCAATAGACCATTAACATAAATCTGAACTTTTTAAAAGCTACTGAAAGTAGTAGCTATCAACCCTTTTGGCATTTTTTTTTAACTTACTGGCAATCAATGTGTCTAACACTTTGCTTATTACTTACAATTTTTGAAAACCGCTCTTTCATCTCCCATGTATGTTGTAGTGGGGTTAAAATGGTTTTAAAATATTAAAATGTTGGTTGCAAGGGACAGGAAGTAACTAAGTTACCTTCCACGTTTGAAGAAGAAAGTACTGTTAACAGCAATTTCTAAATCAGTGTTGAAACTATCATTAACTGACATATTTGTGCAGGTGGAATTCTGATCCAAGTCAATTGGGTTTTTAGAGCGCTGTTGTTTTCTCCTAGGTCCAGATATATGTGGAGAAGACAAAAAGATAGTGCAGGTTATCTTCAACTATAAAGATGATTATTACTTGATCAAAAAAAACATCACATGTGAGGTATGATCAGTATTTTTTTGGTATTTGAGAAGCATTGTTGATTTCTAATCTTTGCTGCTAGTTTTCCTCTACTAATCATATTTTTTGTATCTTTCTGTCTTGCTGAAATTCTACTTTCCACACACAAGCAACAGTGAAAAACCCATAACTGAAGTCTGGGTCAAGTAGTGTTTTTGGAATTAATAGTAACGTATATTAGAATTATGTTGGCGAGTAAGGGATAGTTTAACCATGGTTTAATGTTAATGAAAAGTGCTAGTGCATGCTGCTCAAAAAGTCCTCAGTTAATTCACCGCAACTCATTCACTGCTGCTCCTGACCACACTGTACCAGGACCAACAAGCTACAAGCATTGGCATGTTATGTCATCTGAATCAAGATTGTACTTTGTTTGGAGAGAACATGAGCAGCAGGTTTGTTTCAGGGAAATAAACTACAAGTCTGGATTTCACATTCCATTTCTTTTGTTGATACGTATTGTTACTGGGACCATGCAAACATGCTGGAGCTTTGTTCTGCTTTGCTCTTCCCTGGACCTTTTAGCTGAGTGTGGTGCACCAACTAAGCCAAAGTTTTGCTTAATGTGTCCTCTGAACCGAGGATCATGGTTAAGTTGTAGCCAAGAACAAACATTGGCTGATGGGCACCAATCATTATGGTTGCCACTCTTGCATCCTAGGCACCATTTACTTTTGACACACAACCCAAGAAGCAAGGGAAATAGCTCTCACCACCCAATAATAAGTACCATGGCATGTCCTCAATTTTCTGGCCTCCAAACTCTTCAAGCAGTGATTGAGTAGATAATCAGTGTGCCATTTTTTTCATTTAGTTTATATTCTGTTGCAACATTTAACAGGAAAAACCAGCAGTCAGTTTGGAATATGAGAAAAGAACTCTCTACTTATGTAATAATCTTTATTATTTTTCTTTTTCGAGACCGATGACTTTACCCATCTCTACACTTTGATACTACGTCCAGATTTAACATATGAAGTGAAAGTTGATAATTATGTTGCTGAGGCTGGCTATCTAGAAGATGACTGGGACTTCCTTCCTCCAAGGAAGATAGTTGATCATGAAATGGCAAAACCTGACTACTGGGATGAAAGGGAGCTTATTGAAGATCCCATGGACAAGAAACCAGATGTAAAGTTTCAGTATCATGGTTTCTCTTTCTATATAGATATGTATGTACATTAAAACTGTCTACTTCCCCAGTTGCATTCTGTCCACTGACCATTTCTTGTTGTCTCAGTTGAAGTCAGTGGGTGTTGCAGCTGTGCTTATAATTCTATGATTTGCTCCAACAACAGTCTGATAGCCATCATTCCCTTTTTATTATCATTGTCTTAAATAATTCTTACTTCAGTCAATTTCACAATGGTAGCTAATTATTACTTCCATTTAGCAAATGGAGGAGCTGAGGCAATATATGATCATTTACTTGCCAAGGCTGAGTTGGGTTAAACTCTAAAATCAATTCTGCATCTCAGTGACATTTGTCTTCGCCTTTACAGACAAATGTCTGCACCCAAGGAAACATTTATGCATTCTTTATACACAAAGCAGCATATGTCACTTTTGCCAGGACTTCTTACTTGACCTGACCAGATGAAGGCATAGATGGCAAATACCCAAGTCTTATAGATAGTTTCCCATTCTGGACTCAAAGCCCAGCACCCCAAGCCCACAGATAAGGATAACATCAAAACAAGCCAATTAACTTATATCAAAGGAAGTGAGTATGAACATATATGAGCTCATTGTTACATCAACTACCAATTAATTGTGGGGTTATATTGACTACCAAGATGGTGTTTGCAGTGCTTCCAGAACAGTTCACCCTTGGTTCAACACAAAGTTCAATACAGTATATGTCCATCATGGGATTAATACAAACAAATTTCCATGCCTGGTAGTAGTTGCAGTGAATTTTGTTGAATGCCACAGAACCTAAAAGCTTGTTAAGTGTGGTAACATATGAAATGCTAGATGATAACAGAAAACAATATAATAACCAATACTTATTTTTATGTATTTATTTACATATATATTTTGCTACTCTTCCAACACAGAACTCACTAATCGGTCAATGTGATATTAAATGAGCAAGCATTTTAATAAATTGTCAGGATTATCTTGCTGCTAAAATAGATGTTTGAGAAAACAATCTTTATTGATTATATGAATGCATACTGTTTTAGGATTGGGATCAGCCAGAAAGAATTCCTGACCCAAATGTCACGAAGCCAGATGACTGGGATGAAGAAATGGATGGAGAGTGGGCACCACCATCGGTTCCAAACCCGGAGTACAGAGTAAGCTTGGTATAGGTCTGCAGAATAATAAATGCAGAGACTTAGATGGTAAACAGTAGGGGTCGTATACCCAGAGTAGACCCATTTAAATGGATAGATTTAAGTTAGTCAAGTCTATTGAATTCAGTAAGTCTCTGAGTATGTCTTAGTCCAGGGATTGTCTACCTGGTGCCAAGTTTGTGTCCCTTGAGCATCTTTGGTTTTTGGTTTTGTTTTCAAAAAATAGGCATTTCCTTTACCCATGGAGGAACTTTTCTAAAGGGTGGGGTTTCTCAGTGATATTCTGTGTTGAGAGAGATGTATTTTGGGGGGGGAGGGAGTCACACATACGGCGTTTGTGTGAGGTCCAGGGGTGAGGGAGCAACAGTGACTGCACTCTCTAATCTTGTCTTATGCCATACCCCCATAGCAGCCATTTTGTAACGGGCACCCACAGCACTTCCTCAGAATTCAAAGTGTGCCCACTGGTCCAAAAAGGTACCATGCTTAAACCTGAGGCATTTTATCTTACTACCTACTCTCCTGTTCAGTCTTCCTGAATCTACCTTCATCTGGCTTTGTCTGTATTTCTCAAGTCCCCCATCCTTAAATGCCATCTCTTGAACCAGTATCTCCCTTCAAGCAGCTATATCCCATCACTTACTAAGTCCTCAAATAGGTACTGCTTTCTCTGTTTTTCTTGCTGCTCTCTTTTTGACCCACTGGTTTGGATTCCTCTTTCTCTTTCTCTCTCTTTCTTTACCACTTCCAAGTAGTTGCTGTCTCCAGTCTGCTTTTCCTACTCTCTACTGACTACTCTCTACTGAAATCATTGTCTATGCTTTTCTTCCATTACCACGATTGTCACATGGTATTTTTAAGTCCTTGCAGAACTTTTCCCCACCTTATATTATCAGTTTCAAACCTTTAGTTTTGCAACTTTTAGTTTTGCAGCTCGAATCCCTGGTTGTGTCTCCACCTTCACTTCTCTTTCAATCACTTCTTGCTTTCTCCATTCTGTTCACACCTCATCAACTCCCCCCCTCCTGTTTCCATTCCTGTCCCCCTCTCCCACTTGTATTCAGGGGCATGCGGAGTTGGCGGTTCGCCCCGGGTGCCATGGGGGGGACGAAAAGATGGCCCCTGCCTCCCCCCAGCTGTAGAGCGGCCAAGGTTGTGCACAGTCCATATGGGCTGCTGCGCGTGCACACTCCGTACAGCCGTCGCGTGCAAGCGGTAGTCTGTACAGCTGCCGCACATGTGCGGCATCCCGTACAGTCATCACACATGCGCAGTCCATACAGGATGCTGCACATGCATACTCTGTACAGGCTGCCCTGCCCCAGGTGCCGGAGAGGGTTCCTCCGCCACTGCTTGTATTATCTTCAAATTAAGACAGGGGTGAGGAACCTGTAGCTCTCCAGCTGTTGCTAGACTCCAACTCCCATAAGCCCCAGCCAACATAGTATGGAAGGGATGTTGAGAAGTGGGAAACCAACAACATATGGACGGCTACTTCCCCATCCTAGTGAAATCATTGTTAAAGTACAAGTCAATTGTATATAATTGGTTTTACTTATTGTAAAATAAAGCTTCTCTTGGCATTATCGCTATGAAAGGCCCACACTCAAAAGTGTAAATAATGTGTCAGTACATATTTAGCAAATGATGATAATACATTCCAAATTATTATTTTTATTTCACTAGACTTAGCCAAGATTTATTTTGACTAAATTAGGTTTGGGGGGAAATAAACTTCAAGCTTGTCTCAATTGTTCTTTTTTAGGGAATTTGGAAGCCCCGTATAATCAAAAATCCCAATTATAATGGCATATGGGTTCAGCCATTAGTTGATAATCCAGAATACACACCTGATCCTAATCTTTACAAGTATTTCAACATCAGTGTCATTGGTTTAGAAATTTTACAGGTATGTATTTTATAGAGTTTTCAGAAATAATTCCTTAACTGGAAAGATAATTCTTATTACAGAGTCTAGTTGTATTCTGTATCATTATGAGGGGAAAGCTGTCCAATTTTCTAATTTGAATCATTCACAGGAGAAAAATAGCATTAGCAGCCCATTCATTTTGAAAATATGATATACAGTGGTACCTCGGTTTACAAACTTAATCTGTTCCAGAAGTCTGTTCTTAAACCGAAACCATTCTTAAACTGAGGTGTGCTTTCGCTAATGAGGCCTCCTGACGCCGGTGCACTTCCACCATTCGGATTCCGTTCTTAGACCGAGGTAAAGTTCACAAACTTCCGGTTTTGCGGAGTTCATAAACCGAACCGTTCTTAAACAGGACTGTTCTTAAACCGAGGTACCACTGTATTGTGTTTCCTATTTGCAGCATTTGCAATTAATTCAAACTGCTGCATGGTCATCTATAGAATCTGCTTCAGTGGTGATCTTCACACCATGTACTCTGGAGTAGGATTATTGTGGAGTAGATAATTTGAGAAGAATGGCCTCTGAGATTAGAAGATTATGATATAGCTGGATTGATGGGATGACAAACCTGTGTACTGGCTTTGAGTATGATTGCAATGTTAATTCTGAATTTATTAGAATAGGTGCATGCTAAATTGGTAGACGCAGTGGAACTTACTTTTGACTTACATGTATATTGTTGAAATGTGGGGCTTTTAATGCAAAGCCTATGACATCTGCAACCTGAGAATCATTTTTCATTACAGTGGTACCTCTGGTTACAAACTTAATTCGTTCTGGAGGCCCATTCTTAACCTGAAACTGTTCTTAACCTGAGGTACCACTTTAGCTAATGGGGCCTCCCGCTGCCACCGCCGCGCAATTTCTGTTCTCATCCTGAGGTAAAGTTCTTAACCCGAGGTACTATTTCTGGGTTAGCGGAGTCTGTAACCTGAAGTGTTTGTAACCCAAGGTGTTTGTAACCCGAGGTACCACTGTAAAAGGCTCCAGATACCGTAACTAGATACATAGGTAAGCCTTCCTGATACAGGGAAATAGAAGCATTTTGAATCTGGCTTCTAGTCTTCAGAAAACGAGACAGTTTCCTAAAGAAGAAATGGGGGCAATCACCTAATTCCATACCCTTTGCATGTCATGGTTGAATTCCAACCCAATTTACCTAGTCCATGGCAAACAGAAATTGAATTTTTTTTAATCAAAATTCTACAGAATGAAAACATAAATACAGTAGAATAAATATAAACTCAATATAGATATGAAGCAACAGCTTTGGGACTGTATATATTTACTTTCATCACAAAATGTTGAATTTCTGGTTGAAGGAATTGGTTACTATGTTATGCATGTGTGAGCTAGGAAGTTTTCCTCAAAATAACAATGAAATATTATATAGGCACGCTGCCATTTTCTATTGCTTGTTCACATTTTATATTATTTTAGTATATAGCAGGAAATAATATTTTTTATTATTATTTTAGTATACAGAAGGAAATAAATTATTTTAAATAAATAGATAGCCACTTAATACAGGTTTGAGAAGAAAATAATGCAGCTTTGTACAATCTCACTTCTAGAAACCATGTATCACCCATTCTTGTAGCATTGTATTGTAGCTATAGGGCAGGATTCACATAACCAGCCCCTTCAGCAGATGCCCTGCACAAGGACTTCAACTTGCGCAATGGGGTTCCCTCCTCCTCTCCCTGTCAGCCCCTTAAAATTGGATGGAAGGAGGTGAGGAAAACACTCAGAACAGCATGTGGTGGGAGAAGAGAGGAGCTTGCTCTGTCTCACATTTAATTCCACCCATAGGTTTTTGGGGTTTTTTGCATCACCTTTAATAATTGTATCCAATGTTACACCCAATTTATATTGTGAGCTTTTTCTGGTGAAGCCAGGCTGCACCATTCTTGATGGTGTTAAATTCAGGTAGCGGTCATAACTCCATTACCTAATAATGTGTCACTGAATCCAATAGGTCTTACTTCTGAGTACACATTGTTGGACTTCCATTATCATATATGGCTCACAAATCTAGCTAGATTGTGTTTACTTCATTAACTCATTTTTCCCTTTTACCTTATTCATTCCAACAGGGAAAGTCTGGCACAATCTTTGACAATTTTCTTATCACAAATGATGAACAATATGCTGAAGATGCTGGGAATGAAATGTGGGGTCCCACATTTGTAAGTAACACAATCACCATACAAGAGTGGCTGCATTGAGATGGTGCAGAAGGGCTTCTGCTAGTATACCTGCACAGCTCCAGGTGTCCAGGCATTTGTATAATTACCATAAGAGCCTGCAGCAGTATCGCCACTACATTCTGCACTACCTGGTTCTAGACCAGGCCCAAGGACTTCCCCACATAGAGTATACTGCAGTTATCAAGTCTTGAGGTTACTTATGCATGGACTACGGTTATCACAATTCAGTTATGGTCATAGCTGGTGTACCAGACAAAGTTGGTGAAAGGCATTCCTAGCACAGGTCACTTAGACCTCTAACCACAGATTTGTATCCAGGAATACCAGTACCTGGTCCTGATTGCCTTATGAAGCACCTGAGCCCTACTGCATTGGCAGAAGAATACTCCTGTGAATTGATCCAGGCTGTTGGTTGCTGTTATCATTAGCTCACAAGAGAATTCCTCTAGCAATACAGTAAGGCTCAGATGCTTCATAAGGTAAAACAGGACCAGGATTCAATGAGGTATATTTGCTGGTCTAAGGTACACCATCCTTGGGCCTGAAGGACTAAGGAAAAAGTGGGTGAACAGGGGGTAAGTTGTAAAGCAAGCATAATTTATGAGGGTACACAATATTCCATTACTATTTAAGAAATATGCCAAGTTCCTTATAGTCTGATCCTTACACATATCTGCTTGATACTATATCTTGTTAAGTTCAGTCAGTCTTGTTCGAGCAAGCTGTAATCCTGTGCACCTTTACCTAGAAGTAAATCTTGTTGAACATAGTAGGATTTACTTCTGTGTAAACATGAATAGAATTATTAGACTGCACATCCTGCAGAGTTTAGTTAACCATAACTAGCACTAACAGGATTCATAAAATCAATACAGTACTATATCTACTGTACATAATATTTTTATACATAGAAGTAGCCAGCAAATAACTGTAGAAATGCATGCTTCCATTATTACAGTGTAAGAAACAAAACTGATGTAGCTCCAGACATATTAAGATCTGCTTGAAAAGCACAAGCTTTAGGTGTTAAAGGAAGCTAGTTAAATTCTTTCGAACTTATGAAGAACTCACTGAAAACTAAGGAATAAATGTACAAATGTAGCTGTACAGATTGCACAAAAATAACAAAAAGTCCAGCAAGGTATGTACAACACTAAAGAAAGTGACAAAAATATCTGAGGGTGGGAAAGTTTTCAGTGTTGCATCACGTCTGATTATTAGGAATTTTCATAGTGACTTTAGATTGGGGTAAAATACTTTCAGAGTTAAGGCTTGAACCTACATTTTCAGTTTGAGGCCCTCTTTCTCACTGACTCTTTGCCAAGAAGGAAAGGGAGGCAGATTTCAAAAACAAATCTCTTATGGAAATTTATAGAAGTAAATGTCTGCATTTCATATTCTGGCTGTGACATTTACATTTTTAAAAAATTGACTCGAGGTAATGTATTCCTATAACCTTCATTTGGTCTTAACACATGGAATACTATTGAATAAGTTATTTGCAGCTTATTTATATTAATATTTAACATGGTTTTTCATCTTGCCAATGTGCTTTACAATTCTTGTTTGAATAAACAGGAGAGAGAATGGAAGAGAAGACAGGGACAAGATGTTGTGTATAAAAAAATTAATGAAAATGAGGAACCGAAAGGAAAAGAAGGCAAGAAAGAAAAAAGGAAGAAAAAAGATCGCAATGTTAAAGATGAGCTCTAATCAACCAAATTTTATTGCATAGTTACTGTAACTCACGGTGGAATTTGTTTCAACTTCTAAATATTGTATTTATTTTCTAAATATCTGTTACTGAAACTGAAATGCAGTGGCAGTAAAAAGTTCTGACAACAATTGTTATGCTAACAAGTGTGGGTAACGGTGGTACAAGCACAATGGTTGGGTCTCTTATTTAATTATGGAGGAGACATCGACACAGAGACACATAGATGGATGCAACTCATGTACTGCGGGGATGTAGAAAATAGCAAAGAACTACTGGCTAAGTCAGAGGTCATATTCCTTGATACCTAAACTAGGGATAGATTGAAATGCCTCTAACAGTTTACTACATCACTTGCAGGGGGCAATTTGATTGCTGAAATGGTTTTACAGGGAGGAAATTCCCATTGTGGTTGTGGGTAGCTGCTGAGCTTTCTTTCAAAATGTTTTAAAATAACGTTTTAAAACTGTCACCAACTTTTAGAAATTAAGCAAAATGGAAGCAAAGAAGGCCCATTCTCATGGTAAGTTGATCCTCTATAACTACCCACCCAAGTTAGCTAATTCTATTGGAGTGCCCCTTCTCTTCTTTTGGTTACAGGTTTCCCCTGACATCGCTTTTTTCTCCCTCCCCCAAAGTCAGGCATATTGTAAAACAAATGGAGACTAGGTTTGCTGTAAACTAGGAATGTTGCATGGGCTGCTTTTTCTCACTTTCTCATTCATACATCTCCCCTGCCCTTCAATGGGTTCTGTAATTATACTGCAGCATTACTTCTGCACAAAGGAGACAGTGATATCCAACAGTTGAAAAATAATTCTGGCTGAAGCTCTGCCCCTTTAAATCTCTACCTAACCTCTACTTTATACATGTTTTGGGTAGACACACGTAAAACATGCAGGTCTGCAGTTATCGGGTGTAAGTGGCACCTCACATGACCATCATAGTACTTCAACCATATACCATTATACTAATTCAACTGCAACTTACAGCTGAGAATTCACATGTGCACCTCTTACACACTATGTGGTTCCTGAACTATTGTGAATCGTTCCATTCTTTATAAGTTCCCACCACAAATGCACATGGAAGCATTATGTAGTCATATGGCACAACACTAAGAGGAGTGATGGTTGCCTGGATTTCCACCCAATATATTTCTAGTATGTAACTTTTCACTATCAATGTATAGCATAAGTTGGCAGTGACCACTGGACTGCGTAGGGTTCCTAGGTCACAGAAGCATGCCCAAGTTGTTCTTGTCTTCTGCCCATCCTCCTCCCTTAAAAAGATACTATGGTACAGTTGTACTTAACAAAACAGAAAGGACTTATGTTGTTTCAGAAGGGCTTCCTTCTCTCACAGTTGCTTCACTGCTTTGCGAAAAGTTATGTTGCCTCCACCTGTTCTGGTTCTGGTTCTTACCCTTTGCAAAGAAAGAGTGGACACTTAAGCACTGAAGTTTTTTAATACTTAAATCAAGGTAAGGCACTTACGTGCTAAGTGCAGACTCATACCACAATAACTACATTGCATGCGGATTGATATGCATAGGATTGCAGCTTGAATTAGTTAAAGGTGCCACATACGCCTTAACAAAGGACCCCATAAATTTCCAGACCTGTGGGAAAATATTCTACCCTCTCCCTACTTACTCACTTCTTTATCTTTCCCCCAGAATGTGGAATAAGGTATAGAGATACTAAGTGCACTAGAACCTGATACACCAGGGTTAAAATCACCACTTGGCCATTAAAAACTCACTGTGTGACTTTGGGCCAGTCACTGTCTCTCAGACTAACCTACCTCACAGGGTGGTTGTGAGGATAACATGGGGAAATGAATGAATGCATGCCACCTTGAGCTCCTTGGAGGAAAGGTGGAATGGATATAAATGCAATACTGATAAATAAGGAATAATCATAATAAAAAGTCTATATCCAGCCTGCCTGTCCCTGATTTTGAATTGGAGGGTTGGGGTCAGATTTTGAATCATGAAAATAAACCCAACTCAGAAAGAAAAAATAATCTGGGATACAACCAGTATATTCAGGCCTATGAACATTGGACCTTACATGTTAGGTCCTTGGCAAATCCAGTGTGTGGCTATCTGCTGGGACAGGCTTCCCTGGGTGAGGTGTGCAGGCAGTGGCAATCCATGCTCCCATACTAATATATAGGCTCTGCACACTGAGTTATCACCTGAACTATCCCAGGCACCTCTCTACTTTTTGTAATAGCATTTTAGGTTTGCCAAAGTGTTTATAGTCTCTTTAGCCTCACAGCAACCTTGTAAAGTAGATCACAGACTCCGCTTAATCAAATGCATCCTTCTTGGTAATCCACAAAAGCTTATGCAATAATACATTTGCTAGGCCTTAAAATGCAATTGGACAGTTGTTTCGTTGTTTCTGTAAGCCATGGCTAGCTGACCAACCCCCTTGATTGAAAGTGTACCACAGTAATGTACCCAATGCAATGCACTGAGCTGTGGCGCAGAGGATAAAATCTTAATTAGTCTCAATATCTTATGGTGGCTTACTGAGAAGGAAAATGTGCAGACAATATTTAATCAAAACGTGATGCTGTCCCAAGAGGTTTACCTTGAACAGGGGAATACATGATTAAGAATTCTAAGCCTCAGAAATAAATGGCGTGTGCATGCACAGATTGCACCTGCTTCCCCAATGAAGAATCTGTATTTAGTACTTCCGTAACAATAACTTCAGCCTGAAATAAATGCTTCATTGCCAGCCAGCCACATTATGCTTCGACTCATTGCTACTCTTACCAAATTGCCAAGTGAAAAGTAGATCTTAAAAAAACAACAACACACACCTCAGGAATCTAGGCCTTCAGGTAGTTGGAAGAGAGAGATTTCTGGAGGCCCTTTCTCATATGTAATGTGCTTTCCAGTTTGTTTTAAATGCACTGGTTTGGTCATCATCCTTTGTGCAGAGTACATCTTAAAATCACCACTAATCTGTTCACAGTCTCCCTACACCAAACTGGCAATAGCATTCAGTTTACTTACACAATAAATAATCCAAGGTCAAATCAAGCTGTGAACAACCTCACACCCCTTCTCAAACTGTATTTTTATATGGTGTATACTCGTGTATGATACGTTTGTATGGTGTTCCTGAACATGCATTTGTATCAACAAGTTGCCAGGCTCACAACATCCATTGCTAGCCAAAAAGAAATGCATGTCCCAGCATGTCTTTGAAGACACACAAAGAAAGAAAAAGAAAAAGCCCAGAGTTCCTTGGGAAGGATTGAATGTTAAACTACTCTGGAAATTGTAAGAAGAATAGGGTGTCTCTTGATAACTCTCAGCACCTTAACTACCCACACTATTTAAAATTGTATGATACAGCTCTAGATGGGGCCTCATCCGGTGAAGTTCACTCTGACAAACAGAAATAAAGAAACAAGCAACAAAGGTGGTCAGGAAAGTTGAGGCCTGAGCTTTACTACTGTCTACTACATTCCCGTTCCGTCTCAGGTGACAAACTGGGAGGACGTGCCACCCCTGGGCATAGCCATTACATTCAACACTATACTGTTATGCAGGTAGTACACAGTATTGCAAGGGACACTGTTCGGGAAGACACTCCTAAAAGGGCAGAATGGACAGCAAGGACATTACATGCACAGCCACAACAATTCTTTCTTGTAGTAAGTAAAATGGAAAGGTAATAGTTTATTGTGTTAAAACAGCTATCATGTTTCCACATACAGCTGAACACACAGATTGTCTAGGCTCATGTTTAGCTCCAGAGTTGGGGCTCATTCAGAAATACACAAGCTGGTTTCCTTCAACGTTGGACTCCACTACCAAGCTATCTAGGGAAAACAGCAAAAAAAAGCAGGCTTGTCAAAAGAACAATACATGACATTTTGCAGCACACATCTGCCTGTCTCGGGCAGCATGACCAAGTTTGAATTCTATCCTATGTTTCCTGAGAAGTAAGGTCATTAACATACACCCAAGGAGACCTTTGTTCTTGCCATGAGTCAAATAATTAGCACGACCATCACAGGCATTCTCATTCAATTGGACATGCAACCCATCAGATATGACACAAATGAATCACTGAAGACACTTCAAGTTTCAGCATTAAAATTCTGGTACATTTATATTATTTGTCTGAACATCATTGTGCATTAGTGAAGTAATACTGTATTTTTAAACTTTTTTATTTATAAAACAATAGAACCAAACATTACAGAAGGAAGTTGTACATAAATGTAATTGAACAGTCTAAGCTTATAAAGATCTTGCCCAGAGGGTGCTAGCCCTTTAATACCCAAAAGCACACTTAAAAATTAAAACTCATTCCAATAAACTCCAGGGCAGGTAATTAACACAAAGTGGCTTCTTTGACTGGAAAGCAAACACATCTCTGTGAGACCTTGTAGTATCCTAATGGCTTAGGGGTCAAGGTTCTGTATGGTGTAGGGTCAGGACCCGGTAGCGCTTTTTAGCTTTAAACTATAGCTAGAATATACTAAAAACTGTGATTCAACCACCAGTTACAGTTTTTAGTATATTCTAGCTATAGTTTAAAGCTAGGACGGTTTAAGATAAGGTTTACATTTTATTTTGGTGCTTACAGCCATGAGAGATCAATGGCAGCAACCTCCTGAGCATGTGAGGTTATGTTTTAGCGAAGTGTGCAACAGGGCTCCATTACCTTTTGGCTTTATTTTTTTCTGCTTTAAACATGGCAATGTGCTCCTGGATCAACATGTGGGAGACTGGCTGCATACGTTTCCACATGGATTGTGTTGCCAGCACTGTCCCCAATTGGTAGGCTGTGGCAAGAGTTTCTTGGGATGTTGTGGGCACGTCTGCCATTCCTCACAATGTTCTGTTTTCATTTGTGCATTTTCTCTCTTTGCCCAGGCTGTGGACAAAAATAAAACTATAGGGAGATCCAGTTAGAGATTCCCTGGTTTGCATGTACCTTGGCCCTCCAGAGGACAACTGGTTTGCAACCAATACTTTCTTGTACATTGCTGCAACAGTGTGTTGACTTTGTATGCATGTTGGAGATATCTCTCTGCCTATGTGTGCACACATGTGTTGCCTAATTTGAACCTAGAGTCCATGCAACTAACTAGGGATCTTTCTCCTTTTCAGTATCAGTTCCCGCCCCCCTCACCGGCACCCCCCCACACGCTGTGACAGTTGTTTTAAAGTTCAATGTGTTACATGGGCAACTTTGTAAAATAAAGAAGAAAGCCACTTCTATGATTTATGGTGTGTTTAGTGAGAAAAGGCTGTTTTCAGCAGAATGTATCAAAGCTCCTTGTACTTGTTGAAGATAAAATAAACAGTACGGCGCTAGTGTGCAGGCTGTTGCTGATTCTGAAGCGGTATCATTTCATGCTCTATTTCTGTCAGAGTACATTACAGAGTAGTGTGTGAGCATTGGCTAAACCTCTGGCAGTTATACATTGCTTGAAGGTCATATGATATTTATTCAAGTTTGTAAGTTTTGTAGTGACTTTAAATGGCAACCTTGGGGCTGAATATGTTAACCTCTGCTACTGGGCGACTTCCATTTGTTTCAGAGGAATGGAGGAATCTGCAGATATGTTCCTGGCCTACGTTCAGAAGTATCACAGTCTCTCCAGCATTTCACAGATAAAAATAGGGACACTTTTGTGGACTATTACACATTGCTGAAGGCTCTTCTCTGCCTGCTGGATGCTGTATTAATTTGATCTGCAATCGCCTGGCCTGCACTGGCACTGTCTCTTAATAAACTAACAGTCAGCTGCCTTTTTATTTTAATTCTATTATTATTATTATTATTATTATTATTATTATTATTATTATTATTATTTTCTAAATTGCTTATTAGTCCTCTTGAGATGGACAACACGGATGGACAACTTTTCTCCCACCAGATATTGTCAGACACCCACCGGCCACTGCCAGTACAGCCAGGGGTCAGGGATGATTATTGGTATTTATTAAATTGATTAAACTACTTCTCTTGCTGCAGGCAATTCAAGGCATCTTTATGAAAACAAAATGACAAAGCAAAACCCCCTACATTAATTAAAACCGGTGGGGGGGGGAGCATTAAAAACAACCCATTGGCTTTAAAAGGTCATGGATTGTTAACAGCCAAAGGCCTGGTTGAAAAAATGATTTTGCCTGGCACTGAAAGATATGTAGTGAAGGCACCAGGTGAGTCTCCCTGAAGAAAGCATTCCACAATGGGGAACCACCTCAGAAAAGGCCTGTTATCAGGTTGCCACCCTCTGGACATCTCATGGAGGGGGCACACGGAGTAGGGCTTCAGTTGATGAGCACAGGGTCTGGGTCAGTTCATATGGGGAGAGGCAGTCCTTGATTATGGGAGTTGTAGTCCAATAACCACAGGTTCCCCATCCTTGTTGTATAGATTTAGAATTTTGTCAATCCTATATGTATTTTGTATCCAACTTAAGTCCAAAGAAGCCATTCAGGCAGCATCTGCACTTTTGAATAAAACAGGAACAAGGGAAACTGCAAAAAGCCCTCCCACGCTGTCAGAAGTAGGTTCCACGAAATTCAATGGGACTTATTTCTAAGTAAATATGCATAGGGTTTTAGGTGTTTGTTCTCAAACTGCTATCTATACTGAGGCAGGAGGAAAACAGAACCGGATAATATGCATTCAGAATACTAGAGAAGATTGAGATACAGGCCGTCTAACTGATAAAAGAGCTTCTCTTAGGAAGAGAAGAAACGCAATTCGCTAACAATTCTTTTTGAGCTTAAGCGGATCTATCCTTGAGAAAGGATAATGCTTTGTGGCTTGCAAGGCTTACAATTTGTGCTGTCAGATCGTTCACCAAGGAAATGGCCTGTAAGGCTGCCATCGTAGGGCGTGCTTACTCGGGAGCAAACAGCACTGAACACGGCGAGATCTACTTTATAGAGTATTACACAACGGAGGTTAGCCACCACAGCGCGTCCGCCCAACGAGAAAGCTCTGCCAAGTTCTCCCTCTGCACGACTCCAGTCCGCATTTTCGTAGCCGCCGAGCTTAACTGAGGTCGAGCCGAACCCTTCCTGGCCGGCTGGCTGGGAATCCGGGCCAGGCGAGCGTAATAGTATTCCTCCGAGCGGAGGCCGAATTAAGCGGTTGCTCGGTGGTGGCTCCGCTCCAGAGGGGGCCGTGCCGGGAAGGGATCCGGGCGCCGGGCTTTGCTGCGCAGCAGGGCGGGGCCTGGCTGGGGGTGGCTCGGGAAGTTGCCGAAGTTGGGCAGAGAGTGGAGGGACGGAGCCAGCGAGCGCCTGCCTGCCTGCTCGGGCCGGGCCTTCCTGGGTGCTGCTCTTCCCCCTCCCGCCCTCTCTTCCCTGTCCGGCCGGTGCATGATGGAAGCAGCATGGCCGCTCATCTTTCCTTAACGCAGGTAGGGGCTGCTCGCTTTTCGCTCGGTGGGGAGGGAGTGGGGTGGTTAGCTAGGGCGGGGGAGGCAGCCGGGGGAAGCCTCGCCTCCACGCTCCCGCCGTCTCCCCTTCGAAGAGTTTCCTTTGTGACCTGGCCGCCTCCCGCTTCCATTCCTCCTCGTAGCCCTTTCCCTGCCCGCGTCTCCCTTCGGGGCCCTTCCGCCTGCGCCCCCCTTCGCAACACCCACCCTCCATCTCTGCCTCTCTGGGACGCCCCTTGGAACCCAGCGGGGCTTACTTCTGAGGAGGCGCCTTGTTTATGAACAGCCTCCCCTGTTTCCCTGCTCCCCAAGCTCTCTAGTCTTCCTCCCTAGTCTCCTCCTCCTCCTCCCAAGTTCTGCTGTTGCCCCAAAGCTGCCGCCCTTCACTTCGCCGGTAGTTCCGACGGGGGACTCCGCGCCTTGTTTCGCAGAAGCGGGCGACGTGGGCTGCGCCTTACGCAAAGCTCGTAACGCAGAGAACGTGTCTAGCGGGCGCCCGGAATTCCGCGGCTCTTGTCAGTCTCCAGCCGGTGTGGCGAAGAGTGACGGGCTTAGGAGCTGGGCTGACAAGGGGTCAAAGCTCCACTCACCCGGGAAACTTTGTGTTTATTCGCTGCCTCTTCGCTTAATCTTCCTCACGGGGTTGTTGTGAGGATAACATGGGGAGGGAAAGGGCCACGGACACCACCTTGAACTCCCTAGAGGAAAGGTGGGCTAGAAATGTAGTAATAATAATCTTGGTGGAGTGAGTGTGTTATGGCTCCCTGAGTCTTTTCTTTTTCTTTTTAACCCTCTGTAGGGTTTCCTCATGTTGCACCTACTGTGCTGTTCTTTGTTGTATTCCCCACTCTATGCATTCAGACAGACAGACAGACAGACTCTTCTTCTGCAGGACTGCTTTCCAACCGAATACCTGTTATTTATTCTCCAGAGGTGCTCCCACCCATGACATGGGGTGAAGTGGCTACCTCAGGCGGCAGAAGTGTAAGAGGCAGCACTCCGCCTGCCCCACCGCTTCTGCCATGCAGAGGGAGGTGTTCCAGCCCTCAACATTGCCACTTGTCTTCCCCCACCCGGGTGGAGACACAGCGCGAGAGGCAATACTTTGAGGAGCGCCCTGGCTCCTGCCAAGTTCAGTCAGAGCCAGGGCATTCCTGCACACTAGTTGTGATCAGCAGTGTTAGAAACTGAGATATGAAAGCTAGGAGCTAAATGGCACCTTAAACTTAGGTTACTGCAGCTAAATATTGTGTTCATTTTTCACATGGTCTAGTCCTTTCCCTGCCCACCCCCCTAATATTCTTAGGAGGTCTTCAGAGAGTAGCTTGAAGTTGGGAGGCAGAAAAAGGTCCTCCTTTCCTTCCACTTGGCAGTTTTAATCTGAAATCTTAGGTGCAGCCCAGAGCTCAGAAACTGCTCACACTAATGAAATTCCCTGTCGCAAAATGTGTCTAGAACAATGGGACTCCCAAGGAGAAAGCCGTGGCAACGCTTTGAGGAGAACCTTGGCTCCCAAGTTCAGTGAGAGCCAGGGCACAGTATTGACAAAAGTGGGGGGGGGGAGGCAGCAATTCCCCTTTCACTGGGCTACCCTTGTTCTTCTCTCTTTTTCCATTTTGGCTTCTGTGATACACTTTTTGCAAACACCTTTGCAAAAATTTTCAGTTAAACAAAATAAAGTGAAAAACCAATAGAAACAAAAGGTGCATTAGAAAATACAAAAATGAGGACCCCCCTCCAATTCTATACATACTTATCTAATACAATGGTAAACATGTTATTTTTCCTGTGTCCCAGAACAGACTAGGGTTGCAGTCCTAACCCCACTTACCTGGAAGTAGGCCCCAGTGATTTTAGTGGGAGTTGCTGATGTGTTGGCATGGTTAGGTTTGCACTGTAGGTGCTGCAAAAAGTTTTTCCAGCACAATGGCAAGGACCCACTTCAACATGGGTTAAAATAGAGTGCTACAAATAAGTCTAATGTACTCTTAATTCAAAGATTATATATGTAGAAATAGCCCTCTGTAATAATAAATTTCAGTTCAGTTAATATAAAATTTATTTTGGAATGGTCTTGGTTACCTCACTTCATGCTAATTGGTCTTATATGTGTAAACAGGAAGTACAATCATCATGAGTGTAGGTATTGTGTATTCATGTTCTTGTTCATACCCCCTGTACCTGGTGCAGTTCTTGGAAGCAGAACTCTATGAGTGGTAAACTATAGTGCCCAGAATTCTCTGAGGGAGAGAACGTGCTTTGAATTTGCGTTAAAACTATAGTGTATACACAGCTGAAGTCTTTGGTATGCTGAAAGAGGAATTAAGAGTTGCTGTAGCTGCACTATTTGTGGTCGGGGAACTAATAGTTGCTTAACTTCAACTATGCAGTTAGCATAGCAGTATGTTTGCAAATGAATATAACAACGAAGTCTTTGTTTATTTGAAATATTGATGTACTGCTGCTCAATAAAATAACACCAAGGTGGTGGTACATAATACAGCAATTCAGAAATGAAAGCTTGAGGCTATAGTCCTATCTGAACTGAGCCCAGAACACAACTCTGTACATGTCTCATTTGCAGGCCTCTCTTGTACATACTTACTTTGAAGTTGGTCCCACCTGGTTGGTAAGCATGTGTAGTTCAGGTGTCATGGCCAACTCTTGGTTTTGCCATTGAGATCTGCAAATCACACACTTGAAGCCATAGTTTCCAGTTCTGGTTTGGATGTGAATTTATCTGGAGCTGTTTCATTCTGGGTTCAGGTGCAGTTTGCGAAATGATCAGTAGAGAGTGGGACAGGGAGAATGTGACTGCTTCTCAATTTCTTGGTGACTTTTGACACCATTAACCATGGTATCCTCCTGGACTGGCACTGTGGGATGAATTTTATGAGCACTGTTTTATAGTGGTTTTGCTCCTACCTGCAGGGTCTTTTCCAGAAAGTATAAATGGAAGATAGTGTTTTGGCCCCATAATGCTTGTGCTATGGTGTACTACGGGGTACCAGTCTTGTCCCCGGTGCTGTTTAACATCTAATGAACGCACCCAGTGCCTTCATATAGGAGTTTGGAAGCAAAGTGTCATCAGTATGCTGATGACATGCTGCTGCAATTTCTTTATAACATCAGAATGGGGAGACACTGTGAATGAACTGGACCATTGTCTGAGTGCAACAGTGGACTGAATGAGGGCCAGTAAGATGAACTTGAACCCTGAGAAGATTGAGGCACTGTTGGCTTGTGTTCCCTTGTATTTCCTGGATGGAGTTGCACTTCCTCTGAAAGAACAGATTTGAAGTTGAAGGAATGAGATAGGTTTTAGGTTATGTTATGCCTTTAAATAGGTTATGTTATATTCTGGATTATGTTATGTTTTATAGATTATGTCTGAATAGGATGAGAATGTTGGAGATACGTGCAAATGTGTATGTGAACCCGGTCTTTGGGTGGGTGTTTGATTTTCGTTGTTGTGTATACTGTGTATATATGGACAATGACAATAAATTTATCTCTTATCTCAAGTTTGGGGTTGCTCATGGATCTGTGTTTGTCGCTAGACACTTAGGTGGCCTCAGTGGCTAGGAGTGCCTTTTAGCAGCTATGCTTGGTTCACAAACTATGACCATTCTTGGACAAGGATAGTTGGGCCACAGTGATTTCTTGAAATGCACTTTATGTGAGGCTACCCTTTTGCTTGGTCTGGAAACTCCAGCTGGGGCAAAACTGCTGCTAGATGGTTGATGGGGACAGACTATCTCTAGCACATAACTCCAGTGTTCAAACACTTGCACTGCTACCGATGCACTACTGGGCCAGGTTCAAGGTTCTTGTATTAATGTACAAGCCTTAACAACTTGGGCCCAGGAAACCTCAAGGACTGCCTGATCCCTGAGGTTTGCAGTGGAGTCACTGTTAATGTTCCACCATGGTTTGTATCTACCAGGAACTGTGCATTCAGTATTGTGGGACCAATTTAATGGAACATCCCAGTTGAGATCAGACAGGCCCCCTCCTTCTTGAATTTACAGTGCTTGCTGAACACATTATTATTATTCCAGCTAGCATTTTACCTGCCTTGGACATCTTGACTACCTCTGGTTACTGCAAAAGATGGGAGAAGAGGGAGCATCTGAGCCTTAAGCATATTTTAAAGATTCAAACTGGGGTGATCAAGCTACGTGTAGTAGGGCCACCTGTATTCAAAGCGTACAGTTCCATCAAAAAAACTTGATATTTTTGTCAGAGAAGAACCTGTAAGTGGCTAAAATTCTGAGTGTAGGTGTTGAAATCCCAGTTTAGGATTTTTGCTCAGCTTTGAAGTTCCCTAAAGAGAAGACAGACATAAGAGTGTGGTGCAAAAGAGTGTGGTCCTGAAAACAAGTCCCTTTGAATGTACTGAAAGTGCAATTGTATCACTTACACAACATTTAGATATATAATATGGGTCCACTGCGTTCTAGTGTATTTCTTCCCCAGTGAGAGAATCTTTGTTCTTTCACTACACTCGGTTCTGCATAATTCTTCCTCAGGTTGGGGTGGCAAGGCAAGGAGAGTTAAGTTCTGCAAAAGCAATGTCTTTGATCAACTAACTGGGTGAATTGTATATAGTATTTATTTATGTATTTAATTTTCATGCCCTTCATCCAAGGATCACAGGGTAGTTGACAATATAAAAACACAACAACACATAACATAATAACAAACAAAAGAATAGTAATGATATGGCACTATTTATTCAACTTCCAGTGTCTCCAGTGCTAAGTTCAGGCTGCCTTTCCATTAGTTTTGGTATTCTAAGCTGTTGTTGTTGTTTAGTCGTTTAATCGTGTCCGACTCTTCGTGACCCCATGGACCAGAGCACGCCAGGCACCTCTGTCCTCCACTACCTCCCGCAGTTTGGTCAAACTCATGCTGGTAACCTCGAAAACACTATCCAACCATCTCGTCCTCTGTCGCCCCCTTCTCCTTGTGCCCTCCATCTTTCCCAGCTTCAGTGTCTTCTCCAGGGAGTCTTCTCTTCTCATGAGGTGGCCAAAGTACTGGAGCCTCAGCTTCATGATCTGTCCTTCCAGTGAGCACTCAGGGCTGATTTCCTTAAGAATGGATGCGTTTGATCTTCTTGCAGTCCATGGGACTCTCAAGAGTCTCCTCCAGCAACATAATTCAAAAGCATCAATTCTTCGGCGATCAGCCTTCTTTATGGTCCAGCTCTCACTTCCATACATCACTACTGGGAAAACCATGGCTTTAACTATACGGACCTTTGTTGTCAAGGTGACGTCTCTACTTCTCAAGATGCTATCTAGGCCTGTCATTGCCCTTCTCCCAAGAAGCAGGCATCTTTTAATTTCGTGGCTGCTGTCACCATCTGCAGTGATCATGGAGCCCAAGAAAGTAAAATCTCTCACTGCCTCCATTTCTTCCCCTTCTATTTGCCAGGAGGTGATGGGACCAGTGGCCATGATCTTCGTTTTTTTGATGTTGAGCTTCAGACCATATTTTGCGCTCTCCTCTTTCACCCTCATTAAAAGGTTCTTTAATTCCTCCTCACTTTCTGCCATCAAGGTTGTGTCATCTGCATATCTGAGGTTGTTGATATTTCTTCCAGCAATCTTAATTCCAGCTTGGGATTCATCCAGCCCAGCCTTTCGCATGATGTATTCTGCATATAAATTAAATAAGCAGGGAGACAAAATACAGCCTTGTCGTACTCCTTTCCCAATTTTGAACCAATCAGTTGTTCCATATCCAGTTCTAACTGTAGCTTCTTGTCCCACATAGAGATTTCTCAGGAGACAGATGAGGTGATCAGGCACTCCCATTTCTTTAAGAACTTGCCATAGTTCTTAAACTAAGCTGACTGGGTTTTAATTATCTGCTATTCCACTTCTGGTTTTTGGCTTTGTTTTAATTGTTTTGTATTTTGAATGTTAACCACCTTGATCACTCCTTGTTAAGCAGGAAGCTGGGATGTAAACATATGCAGAAGCATGTGTGGTGTTGCAATCCTATTTTCATTAATTGCCTATATCATCTGAACGGAGAATTTCCATTTAAAATAAAATTTCAGCCTATTTGATTGAAAGGCATACCCTGGAAATCTGACCTTGTGGCATTTAATTAGGCATGTTTTCCTATATTCTTTCATGGTAAGGGATTTTGGTGTGTATTACTAAAAAGTAGACCCACTTAATCATTGATCGACATGCTAGTTTCTGAGTGTAGAATATATTGTCACAATGTTGTCGACCTTTACTTTGATAGAAAGTTAGAAATTCTGTGTCCAGGGCAGCTGTCTACCAACTCCACCTGGTACGCAGGCTAAGACCCTACCTGCCCGCAGACTGTCTTGCCAGAGTGGTGCATGCTCTAGTTATCTCCCACTTGGACTACTGCAACGCGCTCTACGTGGGGCTACCTTTGAAGGTGACCCGGAAACTGCAATTAATCCAGAATGCGGCAGCTAGACTGGTGACTGGGAGTGGCCGCCGGGACCACATAACACCGGTTCTGAGAGATCTGCATTGGCTCCCAGTACGTTTCTGAGCACAATTCAAAGTGTTGGTGCTGACCTTTAAAGCCCTAAACGGCCTCGGTCCTGTATACCTGAAGGAGCGTCTCCACCCCCATCATTCAGCCCGGATACTGAGATCCAGCACCGAGGGCCTTCTGGCGGTTCCCTCATTGCGAGAAGTAAGGTTACAGGGAACCAGACAGAGGGCCTTCTCGGTAGTGGCGCCTGCCCTGTGGAACGCCCTCCCAAAAGGAAAGCTATTTGTCTGGAGTTTTGCTCTTCATAAGTAATGTGTATATACTGGAGCTGCTGTACTAGGGCAGTTGTACCATGGGACTTGGTTTTCCTGGCTGTTAACAATACATCTGCACTAAAAATGTGAATGCAGGCATTTCAATAATACTGTTCAGATGCTTTCATACTTAAAAAAAAATCTTGCCTTTCTACACCCACGTGTTTATTTTTCAATGAAATATATTGGCTCTTGTCATTTTAACCGTGTCTCTGTGTGTGCAGGTCACATCTGCTTGCTACTAAAATGAGCTAAACTGAATGAGTATTAGTTAAAGCAAAATGGCCCTTTATAATATATAAGCAGTTCAGGTTTGGGGGTAAGTTGGACTGCATCCTAATTTAACTAGCAAATTGGATGTCTCCTACAGTTTGAACGCTATGACATCTGGTATAGTCAGCTGATCTTGACATAAATCTCAATGAAAGTTAAATACTTCTCTGCAATAAAATAACAGGATGTAGTTTTAATTTTGCATGTAGAGTGGCTGGCATGCTTGCACTATAATTGAAAACAGAAGTTATGTTGTAAATATACTGTTATGAAGCATGCAAGAAACTCTGAAAAATGACAGTCTTTCTAAAATGTTGCTTAGCAGCATATCATTTAATTTCCATTTTATATATAGTGCACTGACAACCTTATATGTACCTTTTCCCCTCCATTTTTGTTCAGCTGTGGGAATACTGTATATTGTGCTTGATCAGTTGGTGGTGGTTGTTTGTATGCAGAGATCATACAAAATGTACTGCTTTTAGCATATTGAGAACCTCAGTTTTCTCTGTAAAACTGAGTTCTTAAGGTTGTGGTGTTGGATTGAAGCAATGCTTGTGAAAACAAAGCGTAAGCGGAAAGGCTAAGAAGCCATTTTTGGAAGTAAGAAGTGGGATGTCAGTGCCCTGCATAACCCTCTGTCCTTCATGACAACACAATCAGGCATCAATCCTGTACCTGCATACCTGAGTGAGAGTAAACTTCATAGGACCCAACGTGGCTTAACTTCTTCTGAGTTGACATACGGTTGCTCTAGCTAGTACTGTACAATAAATTGCAAAACAAGTAAATAGATGCATGCTGATATCTGCATAGCTATAACAGGGTGTGGAATTCAGATTCTCTTAGTGCATACATTTAAGTGCAGGGCACATGGAGACTCTTCTATACATGATTTCTGTATGAAGTAAATAAGGAGCAACAGCATACAGAAAAGTTGTGCAATCCAAGATCCCTAAATACTTTCTCACAAAGTTTAGAAACATGTTAACAAAATCAGGACTGAGAGAACTAGATTTTCACATTTAAAAACAAAGTTCATTCGGTACACTGTGTAGTGGAGAGAGATACTCTGTTTTGCTAGATCAAGGGTTTTTTATGGTGCTAAGCTAAAATCCTTCCTTGTTCACTCTCCTTCACTTCCTTTTTGGAGTGAATCACCATTAAAATTCTTGGTTTCTTGTAAGGTTGAATTGCAAATATAGTAGTGCTTTTCTTTTAAAGAGAAGAAAACAGCAAGTTTGAACTAGTAGATTATCTTCAGTAAGGAATTGAAGTTCACATTTCTTCTGGCACACTATATATATATATATATATATATATATATATATATATATATATATATATAAAATCTACAATTGGCAGAGATGCTGATCTGGTTGGAGTAGAATTAAAACCAAAACCTCATTTTATACAAGTAACTAGAAAGCTAATAAGGTTTGGTCCTGCTTAGTGATTTATAGACCATCTTAAATCGCTGAATCATTAACTTATTTTTTTTGCCAGTCTTTATATCTTTCATTTGCCATGAAAGTGTCTGCTTAAAAACACTTTATGTTTTTGGAATTCTTGTCACATAGAAAGAGAACCCTGGGCAAACATCCATAAAGGAAATACCTGCAAATGTTGTCTTAGTGAAAGCAACAGTGTAGTGTATGGAAGAGAAGAGTTGTTGGGCCAAGTAGGGTTCACTTGAAATGAAATAGCAGGTGAATACATTGTATTTTCAGCTGTTGTTTAAGAACATGAATTAATATTTGTTGTTTTTGTTTTGCTGTGCCATAAGTATTAGCTCTTCAAGCAAGTGGGTGAAAACTTGTATACTGTGTCAGAAAACTCTCTTACTTGCTCTTTGACTTCGTGCCGCTGAAACCGTAGCTTTGCCATGGTCTTCAACACTTGAAAATGATGTCAAATGTGGGCACTGAAGGTCATGGTAAACTTGGAAATGAAGGGAGGTCCTGAAAGGCCCCCCAAAATTAGGATTGCTATAAAATGGACTCCTTTGAAAGGGCGTTAAAGACTAGAATACTATCTATAAGATAGCCATTAAACACTGTTGATCATGCACTAATATTTCCCTGGTTTTGCTTCTCCTTAGTTTAGAATCAGTGTTAGGAACACATATATATACCTCACCTCTCTCGCCCTGACCTAGCCACTGTGATCCACACGACGGTCACCTTCAGACTTGATTATTGTAACTCACTCTATGTGGGGCTGCCCTTGAGACTGACCCAGAAACTCCAGAGGGTTCAGAATGCCGCGGCGAGACTCCTTACGGGGTCCTCACCATGGGATCACATTCACCCGGTGCTATACCAGCTGCACTGGCTCCCGGTGGAGTACAGGATCAGGTTTAAGGTGCTGGTTTAAAGCCCTATACGGCCTAGGACCCTTGTACCTACAGGACCGCCTCTCCTGCTTTGTCCCACAGAGGACCTTACGGTCTTCAAACAAAAACATCTTGGTGGTCCCGGGCCACAGGGAGGTTAGGCTGGCCTCAACCAGAGCCAGGGCTTTTTCGGCTGTGGCCCCGATCTGGTGGAACGCTCTGTCGCAAGAGACTATGGCCCTGTGGGACTTGACATCTTTCTGCAGGGCCTGCAACACAGAACTGTTCCACCAGGCCTTTGGCCAAGGCACAGTCTGACCTCCTCCTCTGGTAATCCTCACAGAACTCTAGCCCAATGGTTGCCATTAATTTGATTTTGAATTGATTTTAAAATGAATTGATTTTAGAATGCTGTGTTACTTTTATTGTTGTTAGCCGCTCTGAGCCTGGCTTCGGCTGGGGAGGGTGGGGTATAAATAATAATAATAATAATTATTATTATTATTGTATGCCAGTCGCCAAATGGCACCTTGTAGGTTACAGTCACCACAATGGGATGTCTAGGTACCATTCCCCGCAATGCAGTTTTGTTGTTGTTGTTTTTATAGTTGTTTTCATTTGCTTTATATTTTAAAGGGAAAAAATTCAAAGTTGCTTACAACACATTAAAACATCAAATAAAACAATCCAGAATCAAATAAATAATAATCAAATAAATTCAAGCTTCATTCAAGGAAACTTTCACATCCTTCTCCAGGTGACATTTTGCTTTCCCCATATTTATTTACCTACTTAATTTAGTATAGCTGCCCCATAGCAGAAGTACTCTAGGAAGTAGACTAGGACCTGGGAGGCCAGGGTTCAAATCCCACTTAGTCATGAATCTCACTGGGTGACCTTGGGCCAGTCACAGGCTCTTAACGTAGCTCACAGGGTTGTTGTAGGGATTAACTGAGCAGGGGAGTGAACCATGTACTCCTTGGAGAAAAAGGTGGGATATAAATGCAGTAAATAAGCTCTTCTGCTTACTTGCTTAAGAAAGTTGGAGGGACCAGCCAGATGGAGATGGCAGTCACCAACCTGGAATACAGAGATCACCATGTGGTCACAATTGGGCCTGCGCCAGTTGCAAAATGCGCTTGGCTAATTTCTAACACTGTTTAGAATGGGTACCGTGCGTTACCCTAGCAATAATCACAAATGCCTATATTGAATCTTGTACTGCTAGAAATCCAGTTAATAATATCCACTTACCCAAATACATTTTATACACTATAGTGATCTTCTAAGTGAGAGATGAATTGTGCGTAAGGCAATATTCAGAACTTTGGGTTGAGTCCATAAATTTGTTCTGGTTATGCAAGGACTTGTGCTTTTTAGAAAAACATTCTGTCTTCCTGTGTGTTCCCCAAATCTGTTTTGGGAGGGAAATCTTGAAGGTACACGGGGGCAGGAGAAGGGGGGGAAGTTCTGTTGCATAAGCAAAAGTCATTGTGTGAATACAGCAACTTTGCTGGATACAACCCTTTCTCTTGGGTTACATACTTGAACTATTCAGCAGCTGCCAGCCCTGAATATTCTAAGCCAAGTAGTAGGTCTTGAAATTTTCTAGTACATAGTCCTGACATAAAGCTGTAAAACAAATAGATTCATTTTTAGCAATGTATGTATATATCATGAAAAGTTCATCTAGGTCCTGGGTGTTTTGCCCTGCCCGTTGCTAGACTGCAGCATCTGATGTAATGTAGTTCTCCCACCCCTGATGTAGAGGGAAATGTCCAAGTAGCCATTCTTTGCTAAAGTCAGTGACAGGGTAGATAAGTGTATTGCTGTCCTCCTGCTTTTGTAAGTACAATTTCATACCAACACTTTCCAAAGATGAATTTATGGAAGAACTAAAAGAGGAGTTAGAGGATGAGTGAGTTGGCATTTGAAGGGGAAATTAATGTTGAATATCCAGTTTCAGCAGTGTGTTCACTCTGGTTAGTGGAATTCCTTCCTCAATATGTTTGAAAGCTTAATTGGAAAAAGGAAGTCTGAGCTATTCTGTGTTTCAAAGATCAACAAGATGTCTTTTGTAGCATATGTGCTACAAATTCTGATGCTACCAGATGGCTGGAAGAACACTCGTTGAAGGCAAGTCAGCAGTTGCCAAGTGCTTGTGGGGCTGGGGTGTGGGTGGATTTGGTGGTGTTCTTGTGTTTGTAGTAAGGAGAATGTAAGGATATTGAAATAAGATGGTGGAGGGGTGATGTCTTTCTATCTGGGTGCTTACCTGGGTGGGAAAACAGGGCCTAGGTGGGAGGGGAGGGGCATTGTGGTGTAGTATGGCTAAGATGTCTTGATAGACACAAGTTTATAGTTAGATCCTCTGAATGCATTGCAAATGGATTGAGGAGACCCTGAATTACAGTATTCAGGAAGGTGGTATTGCAGCAAAGGTCTTGTGCTTGGCCTTGCAGTTTAAATAGTGACAGTGTAAACTGTACAAGAATTTTTGGAACAGCTGAGGTCTAAAGAGAAAACATATATTAAGAGACAGCTTTGTTACACCACATACTTGGTGTTTGGAGGGCGCTTGAAGTTTAACTCATCCTTGTGTAAGAAATAAAGAAACTTACCAGTCTTAATTCCAAGAATTTTATTTTAGGTATATAATATTTCTTTACCTGTGACTTCCAGAAAAATCTTATATTGCTTTACGAACAATTCTATTCATTGTAAGAGAAATCTGATTGTCTTGTTGCCCAGTTTGACTTTTATCATAAAATGGGTCTCTTGCCAGTGAAAGCAGAAGACCTTCCAAGCTTTCGCCATTATACAGAAAATGTAATTTGCATCTGTTGTTCAGATGTTAAACTGCATAGGAGAGACTGGATGGAGAGACTGCTTTGGAATTTTAGAGTGGTGAAGGCACAGGATGTGAACCAGCATATGTTTCCTATTCAAGAGTAACAATAGGTTTGGCTTAGTAATGTTTTGCTAACAAAATGATGACATTGCTATAGTTGAACGAAGATGTGAGATTATTAATTGCTCTGTTGGGGAAAAGACGGAGTACTGAACATTGACTTAATCGATCAACTTCCACAGTGGTTTAAGCAAAACTATTTTCCCTTCCTGGTATTTGTGGATATCTGTTAATGTATTAATCCTGAGCAACACTTAACAAATTTGAGTGGATTTTGGAAGAGCAGCGTCAGATTATTATAGAATGTACTGCCTAATTACTGCACAAATTCAACCTAATGTTCCAAGTGGACTTAAGGGGTTGTTTTGTGTTACAAGCAGAAAGCGAATTCTGAGAGTTGCACAAGTACAGCATGACTTATTTAAAAAACAGAAGGGGACAAATGCACACCCACTCAGGCTTTTGGTCTTGGGTCAGTTGTTCACCTACTAACTGGCTGTTCACAGCAATGATCAATGGATGATCTTCTTCTCTCTAACCCCCTGCCCCTACTGTGTCTTTGTTCCTGAAACATCTTAATATGTTTTAGAAAATAATTGTGCTAAAAATAATTGTGCTAAAAAGAAAATAATTGTGCTACAAAGAATTCCTCTTTAAAGCTGGCACCTTTTATTTTTTAAACGACAATCCATTTGTGCAGCATTCTTCTTAGGCGATCACTCGTAGCCGAGTAAGATTGTCTTCCATGAACACGGTCTTAACAGTGAACCTGTAAGTGACTGTGGAGGCCAATTCTGGATCCATACAGTGGAGACATAGGTTTACAGGCGAGAGTTGATCATGGTGAGGGTTTGACAAGCATGCCTTCCTCTTAGCACGTTTCTCCATTTCATCCTGAGTTTGAGCGTCTTCAAAGTCTATGACACCTTTGCTAAAGGCTGTTCTCCAATTGGCCAGTGTTTCCCAATTGTCAGTGTTTATACTACATTTTTTAAGATTTGCCTTGAGAGAGCCTTTAAACCTCTTTTGTTGACCAACGTTACGCTTTCCATTTTTAAGTTCAGAATAGAGTAGTTGCTTTGGAAGATGATAATCAGGCATCCAAACAACATGACCAGTCCAATGAAGTTGATGTTGAGGAATCATTGCTTCGACACTGGTGATCATTGCTTCTTCTAGTATACGTACTGGCATTGGTTCGCCTGTCTTCCCAAGTGATATGTAAAATTTTTCGGTGATACTGTTGGTGGAATCTTTCGAGGAGTTAGATATGCGTATGTTGCTGCCAGCTGGTCGAAGTTGCTGTGTAAGCTTGTTCTGCTGTAGAACCAGTTTCTTCTGGGGAATTTCTGTCAATGTGCTGAGTAGAGTCACTGTTTTCTGGAAATGCAATTTCCCTCTAAGCTCTTGAGTACAGTTAAGAATGTTAGTAACTGTGGTGTTACTATTTATTTATTTCATTTATCATTTCATTTCATTTATGTCTTTCCTTTCTCCCAGTGCAGCAACCAAGGCAGATCGCAACATGAATTAAAAACAGATACAGCTAAAACTCACATGTTATAAATATTTTAAAAACCCAAAATAAATTGCCATATTAAAAACAGCACTGAATAAAAGCAGCTGAAAACTATTTCAGTTTCTATCCCACCTTTTTGTATCTTCACCCACCCAAAATGTAATAAAATATCAAGATAAAGTGGCACCAGCAAAAAGAGTAGCAGCAACTTGTACAGCAATTCTAATCTGCTGTAGACCCGCCGGGTGGGGAATATGTGCCAAAAATACCGAATTTTGAATGTGTTTCAGGTAATCCAAATTTGCATTTCAGTGATCTTAGAAAATGATAGAATTATGCCACAGAATGGACCTTACCTCCCAGTTTAAACATGTTTGGAGCTATGTCAGATCTAGGACTAGTTCAACCCAATCAATTTAGATTATATAAAATTTTAAAATTTAAGGCACAGCTGTCTTTTTAAATAGTCATTTTAAAGCTGTAATCCTAAACCCCACTGAACACCATGAGACTTGTTTTTGAGTAAATGCATATAGGATTGTTCTGCATATAAGGAATATCATGGCAATATAGAATCATTTACTGTAATTTCTGTCTGAATTTCTTTGACCAAAACTGCTTTGAAGTTTGGAAGCTGCAATACTTGATCCTTCAACCTTGGGTCCTGTGGTGCTGTTGCATTTGCAAACTCAAATATTCCACAGCCAATTTAGCCAGTGATCAGGGTTACTGGAGGCTCTAGTCCAACAATATCTAAGGACCTGAGGTTGAAGATTGCTGATCTCCTTCATTCGTTTGCTTCATTGATAGGTAACATTGTGTTAAGAGTATTCAGCTTATTTTAAAGCACATTAACCGATCTTGTCTCAAATGCGATGTGTAAAATAAGGGAGGAAAATAGAGGGGACGTAGGGGGGAGTCAGCTTTTAAATATGTATTAATTTGGTGACAAATTGTTAACAATTATGGAGGGGGGGATCGCAAATGCAGTGTGTATACAGTGCTGTGAAATTGGCTAGCTGTTGATATGACCTGAAGTTATGTGCCATTTGTTTTTCCACTCTGAAACATTATATAAACCGAACACTTGCAGGCTTTGGGACTGGCAGCATTCCACATGTGTAACAATAATTGTGAATCACAAAATCCCACTGACTGAAGCCAGGACTGATGCTCCCATTCCACAAATTCTGCTATGTAAGAGTTGAAAAAACACGTACAAACTAGGTCAAACAGCAAGCTTGTGTGTCTCGATGAATGACACGCCTATTTTACTTGAATTCCATGCCAGACCAATGAATAATCAAATCTAAGGTTTGCATTCAAAGACACCATGATAACCACATGCTTCAGAACACACAGCCAAACCTTAAATGTAACTGCAGCAAATTCCAGAGTCTGTTTTAGCAAAAATAGTCTTACGAGTCTTCAAAATGCCACCAGTGTACTGTGACATGAAGTTTCATGGACAAGAAGATGCATCTGAAAAAGTAGGTTTCATGCCTATAAAAGTTTGTGCCTCAGTACATTGGTGAGCCTGCTGTAGGATATTTTTATAGATCTAGTGGTTTCCTATGAATGCGAATCTCTAGCCACATAAGACTTTGTAATGTATTGTATATTGCTCTTCTATGCAATAATGGATAGTCTCTGTTTCGGAACGCTTACCTAATGCCATTCTTGAAGTCTAATCTTTGATATTGACAGAAAAAGCTAATGTATTCCCTGTTTAATTACAATCTTTAAAATCGAGCAGTATTTTAAAAACTTTTTCTCTCTCTTCCCTCCGACAAAGCTGTCAAGTGCAAATCCTGTGTACGAGAAGTTCTATCGACAGGTAAGTGTGGCTGGCTTCCTGGGCTTATACAGTACTTGCTTTTAAAATATCTCCTCCCTGGGTAGTTATGGATGGACATACTAAAGAGGAGAATAAAACAGATAATTTCTTCTTGCCTTTAGGCAATAGAATGAAGTAAATATTTTGGGTGTAAAGTTAATTCTTAGGATATTTCAGTAGCTTTGCAGTACAATGGACTGTTTATGAGATTCATATTTATACAAACAATCACTTGTACCAGTACAAATCAGCAATTATTGCAAAAGCTAATTGCTCTAGGCCCCACCAACCTCTCGTACCAGACAGTAATGGATTTATACCATTACAAGAAGAATATACTGTGGCTCATTATGTCTCCTTGTTGAAGCAACCAAGCATATCTTCAGTAAAAATTCTGTCCAGTAGCTTCTTAGGCCATGTCTTTGAATGCATAGTTCAGCTTAACTGACTATGCTTTAAGCCTATCAGTCTGGACAGCTCTCAAAGTTTAATGTAGTTCCAATATTTGTAAGTATCAGAAAAGAAAGGCCTGGTTGGAAACTGAAAGCAAAAAATAAATAGATTAAAACCCTTAATATATACATAACAAGACAGCTGCAAATATAGAGAATATATTCCCTTCTGCATGATGAATATATACCTCTCATCAGTCCTGCATTTCTTTATGTTTAGATGAAATTAATTAATGATAACAAAAAAAAGACCTGCCTTGGGTACTGTGATGCCCACAAGAGGGCAAATATCTCTGTTCTGATTACCCAAAAGTTTCAATGGCCTGCATTGCCACAAGACTAGCATTGCATCTAAATTACTGTTTGTTTTGGCAGTCCTAGCCATTAGGTCTGTACCATCGAGCTTGGGTAGAATGGAAGTTCCCTTTTGCAGTGTTACAGAGCTAAATGAGGACTGTTTATGGATTATGGATTCCCAGTCTTTTTTAGATGCAGAGATATTTAACGTCTAACTTTAGTACCTATTAGTTAGCAAATATTCATTACATTGATGCAGAATATAGAGACAATTAGTAGTAGTTAATAGGAACTTTTATTTCAAATCAAAGTAGAAGTAAGTTCATAATAGAATAATATTGTAAGAATTGCATGGCTTCTCTCTAGCACAGTCTGGATAACTGAATGCTTCTATTAAAAAATGCAACATTTGAATGAACAAAACACACACTAAGCACGCTGAAAGAAATTATAAACAAAGAGAAGAGGAGCTTCCGGCCGGCAGCTGTAGGGATCTTGCAGAAGGCAGGAAAGGGGATTAAATGGACCATGGTTGTTTTGAGGTACCCAGTGTGAATGTTGTTGCACTACAACTCCCATTGGTTCCAGCCAGCATGGCCAATGGTCAGGGATTCTGGGAGTTGTAGTCCACAACATATGGAGGGCACCATAGTGGCTACCACAGTGTAGAAAAATGTACAAGTCACAGACTGGAATGAAGCAAAGCAACGCTCTAGTATTATACAGTTGAAACAAACTAAGATAAACATTGGATAGCTTCTCTAGTCACAGTGTATCTGCTCTTCCTCCTGGCAAGGAAAATGTAGTGCTGTGCTATCAGCTGCTAGCTGTCTGACGTTGTCAGTCTTTTTGACCTTAACAATTGAAATTAGCGAGAAGCCTCGCAAGTATTTCCAGGAAAACATTGCCAGTTCTGTACCTTCCATCGTTGTCCCTTGCTCTTCTAGGGTAAAGGTGGAGTTGGGGAAAGGCCCTCACAATACTTTAGTTTGTTTCCCAGTATACAGTGCCTGGTGTATCTGTAGCTTCTAAGTACTCATTAGTTTTAAAAAGATCATCTGGCTACAGTATTTGGCCACTGTATCATTTTGTAGTTGCATATAAATGAATAATTTTGCAGCGGTAATAAATGTAAGGTAAAGGTAAAGGGACCCCTGACCATTAGGTCCAGTTGTGACCGACTCTTGGGTTGCGACGCTTATCTCGCTTTATTGGCCAAGGGAGCCGGCGTACGGCTTCCGGGTCATGTGGACAGCATGACTAAGCTGCTTCTGGCGAACCAGAGCAGCGCATGGAAACGCCGTTTACCTTCCCGCCGGAGCGGTACCTATTTATCTGCTTGCACTTTGACGTGCTTTCGAACTGCTAGGTTGGCAGGAGCAGGGACTGAGCAATGGGAGCTCACCCCATCACGGGGATTCGAACCGCCGACCTTTTGATTGCAAGTCCTAGGCTCTGTGGTTTAACCCACAGCGCCTTAATAGTAGTTCAGCAAGTCGTCCAAGTAAGTCAGCAACAAAACTTTTTGAAAGATATTTAGTGTGCAAATTGCTACATAACAAATCTTCAATATGCCTTCTTTTTGCAGGTTGATCCTAGTAACTCTGGGCGGGTGTTGGCTTCCGATGCAGCTGTCTTCCTTAAAAAATCAGGACTGACAGACTTGATACTTGGGAAGGTATTAACTGTGAATCAAATATGGGGGTTGGGGGGGGGGAGATACCATCCTGTCTTGGTTTTGACAATAAAGAAAATATTGCTTCCAATCCTTAAGCCTTTCTATCTCTCCAGGAGAAGGCTTCTTGGTGCGTACAATTGTAGGCCTGAATGAAACAAAAATTGGGTGTTTTGTGGACCGCTCAGTAGTCACAATCCAGCTCATAGTCATACACCGAAGCCAATTTAAATAGGCTTTGTCTTGCTTATCTCTCTGGTGCATGGTGGCCTCTACATTTACTTTCTCTAAGGACTGACCCAGTCGCAGCTTGGAATATTTTTCAAAATAGAACACTTCAGAATGCTTGAATATGCACTGGTTAGAGATAGAAAAACGTACTTCCCTATAATGTATGAAATTGCCTGCAAATTAGAGAAGAATAACTTAGAGCACTGAAATGCATGGGTGAAAAGTGACTGCACATATTTTGTGTATGGATGTTTTGTTTTGACGTTTTTATACGCCCTTCAGTTTGTTGAGCTATTAACTTTGTTAGAGCTCTGTTTCCCCTTTTGCCAAAACTAAAGCCTCAACATTAAACGGAAATACATACTATTGCCCAAGGTGTCGGGTACAGAATAAATAATGCACTGTTAAGATAATGTGGTTAAACTTTTGGGGTTATTATTTAAAACTGTTGCTCATTCAAGTGGGGAAAGATATTTCTGGGAGTACTTCAAATGCTTCTTTCATCTAACTGTTTAGGTTTGGGACCTTGCTGATACAGATGGCAAAGGAATCTTAAACAAACAGGTAAAAATATGATATATTTTTCTTCAAATGAATATGGTGAAAGGATAACAAGAGTAAAAAAGCATTTTTATAACAGTTTATAGCAGGTTAGATTCTGTCAGAGACACCTGTATCTTCATAACACACGGAGACACAACTGGATCATTATTGAAATGGGCTTACAAATTATGGTGGATGAAAAATATTTTCTTGAGCAGGAATCAGTTACTTGGTGCAGAAACTCAGTTACAACACTTCTAGCTGAAGGAAAACAGTGGAACTCAGTTAAGGATGATATACATCCTTAGAAGATCAAGCATGTGTTAGAGGACTGCGTGCTATTTCTTCCCAATTCCCAACAGCCTTAAGCCTTGAGTAAGGTAAATATAAGCCAGAGTTCCCTTATCACAAGGGTTCGTTCTGAAGCATTTAACCATGGTAGAGGCCAACAGAGAAGGGTGAGAATAATTTGTGTAAGGAGAGGGGCTGGGGGATTAGAATGTGCAATTCTGAGGCCTGCTCCTTACCATTAAATGTTACCCATTGCTTAATCACAGTTAAATCTGCTTTGCCCATTATGTTAATTTGTAATGCTAACACCAAAGTGTTGCTTAAAGGTAAAGGGACCCCTAACCATTAGGTCCAGTCGTGACCGACTCTGGGATTGTGGCACTTGTCTCACTTTATTGGCCGAGGGAGCTGGCGTACAGCTTCTGGGTCATGTGGCCAGCATGACTAAGCTGCTTCTGGTGAACCAGAGTAGTGCATGGAAACGCTGTTTACCTTCCCGCTGGAGTGGTCCCTATTTATCTACTTGCACTTTGACGTGCTTTCAAACTGCTAGGTTGGCAGGAGCAGGGACTAAGTGACGAGAGCTCACCCCGTCTCTGGGATTCGAACCACCGACCTTCTGATTGGCAAGTCCTAGGCTCTGTGGTTTAACCCACAGTGCCATCCGCATCCCTAAAGTGTTGCTTAAGTGCATCCAAAATATTTTGCTGTTCTGTATGTCCAGTGGGTGCCTTTCCCCACTTGCAGACTTTTGCACCATGTTGCACTCTGCTTCTGAATTTTCCCTGCAACTTGGGAGCAGCTGGTTGGGTAACATAGTGAGCTTCTTTTAGGAAGTGGATGAACAGCTCAAGCTTCCCCACACAAGCCATGGATCTAGCCCTTGATTACTGTCTTATACAGCACAGAATACTTAGATTGCAGAGTAAACAGCATAACATTGTGGATCATGCAGGATTTTTAACACAAAAGAGAAAAGCTAGGCCAGTGAATGATGTGTTGCACATTAGAGGAAAGTTTTTAAGAAGCAACGCTTACTCTCCCAGCTTAACCTTTTGGAAATGTGAAGGATTTATAATAAGATTAGAACGCAGAAGAATGTGTAAACAAATGTAATGTCTTTTAAATTACATCACCGCTGTGTGTGCTCTCCCTTCTTCTAATGCTGAATATTGATGCATTTTAAGAACTGTTTAGGAAACCATATCAAGCTGCTTTGAGGTACCTAAACTTTTAGCATGCCTCTAGTAGCCACGTCAAGATTTGCAATGGAAGAAAGAGTACCCCGAAGGTTAAAAGAGGTTGTTTTTGCTTTTTTACTTGAAATGCGGTGTGTGTGTTTTGATACATTTTTTTGGACAAAACAGTTCTATGTTAATTTAATTCTCTTTCCTTTTTAGGAGTTTTTTGTGGCTTTACGACTTGTTGCCTGTGCACAGAATGGATTGGACGTTTCACTGAGCAGTCTTAACTTGCCTGTTCCTCCACCTAGATTTGTAAGAACTTTTAAAAACGTCTTGCCTGCAGTATTTGCGTACAATAAAACCTGAACACATTATGCTACGTAGCATGTGCTATCAATATACCATTGAAAAAATTCATCTCATGCAGCATCATACATAGTGCCTTAATTGTTGTCAAGTGTTATAGTCTTATAATACATCTTTAGTCCCCTTTTCTTTTAAAAATATACACAAATGATGCTCAAAATACTGCAAAATGTGCAGTGTTGGTGATAGTAATATTCAGAGTACAGAATTCAAATACCGATGACCTAACAGGTCTTCGGTCCTCACTGGCCGTTGTACCTTGAACTGTGTGAACCATGTTGCCCCACCTCTGCAGCCCTTTGGCTTTGGGGCAGATATAAGTCCTATCCCATATATTCCAGTTCATTCAGCAGCTAAGTCTGGCAATAATTGGAACTGGCCACTCCTTCAGAAAAATAATGTAATTCATTCTGCCCTGTCCAGTTAGTATATCTGAAAGAGCATCTCCACCCACATCACTCAGCCTAGACACTGAGGTCCTCCTCCGAGGGTCTTCTGCTGGTTCCCTCACTGTGAGAAGTGAGGCAGAGGGCCTTCTCGGTACTGGTGAACACCCTCCCTTCAGATGTCAAGGACATAAAGAACTGTACAACTTTTAGAACACAACTGAAGGCAACCCTGTATCGGGAAGTTTTTAATGTTTGATGCTTTATTATGTTTTATATATTCTGTAAGCCATCAGAGTGGCTAGGGAAACCCAGCCAGATCGGCATGGATTTTATTATTATTATTATTATTATTATTATTATTATTATTATTATTAAATTGTAATAATATATTATTATTACTATTACTATCAATCCAAGCTGGTTCTAGAAAGTTTCTTCCACAATATTCCCTTTCACTTGTGTCAAAATTGCAAAAGCAACATATTTCGCTTTCTTTGTTATATTTACATGTTGTAAGATAATGTGAGTATCAAATTGTTGAATAACCTGAGATAAAGTTTCCTTATTAAAAAAAATAACTGGGTATGCACGAAGATGAGAAATTGAGTCCTGAAACTGAGTGCCAATTTCTCTTTCTGTGTGTGTGAGAGAGCAAAAAATTGCTGCTTTCAGAAGATCTTTTTAATATTAATTAATACTGGATGATTAGATGTGCTAATCACTGTTGGTCAGTTTCTAAGAAGCCTTAGAATCCTTTCCTTTGACCGCATGTCACCTTTGTGGGTTGGTAATTAGAGCTCACAGCAGTTTTTAATTATCTTATTTCTTCTGGCACATACTATGTCCTCTGGCACATAGTAGGGAATTATCATTGTACACAGTGAACATAACGCTTTTCAACATAGAAATTTTGGGAATTATTAGTCCACATTTTGGCTGGTATTGCAAGGTATTCACACCATCATATTTTCCTTAAGCTTACATTACATACTGTAATGTAAGGTAAGTCATCTTAGCTCACTGCTGAAATCATTCTTCATTAACACAGATTCAGGCACTCTGACTTTATTTTACACAGCAGGAATTTGCGATAAATCTGAATGACAGTTGCTTGTCATTTCCAAGTAAGGACAACTGAAATAATTCTTCTTTCCACTAGAATGATTCCTCTAGCCCTTTATTATCTGGGGGAGCGCCAGCTGATATCCCATGGGCTGTTAAGGTAAGGGAAGTGAACTGGAACCTTAGCTGAAGTGAATGCTTTTTTCAGTGTATCTCCGCTTCTGCCTATTAAGCTTCTATTTGGAGTTGATGCTCCAACTTTCCTTGCTATGCCCCTTCTTTGAAAACAAAACCTGTTACCCAACTGAACAAATACTTCCTTGCAATGTAGCACTTCCTCTCTTTGTAGTAGCTTGGCTCGGTTTCATGACTGTTGGTTGGTGTAAAAGCACATTCACATCTCTTGTCTTGGATATTTGGCCAAGCTCCTGAAGGGTGTGTGTGTCATTTGATCAACTATTGGAATTATCTATGGAGTGGTAGATGCATCCGTGTGTGCATGTTATTTTTGTTGGCTTCTCCCAAATGTGGTTAAAATCATGCGCAAGAGGTCTAAACCATAGCTGGCACAAGCTGCTGCTTAACATAGTCATTAGAACTGGGCCTTCTCTCCAAAAACTCTTGTTCATATGCTTGAGTCATCTCCTACTTTGACTACTTCAGCCTCTTCTTGCTCCTCTAGTCATCTCTTATTACACCTTGGCTCCTTCACCCTTTTACCAGAAAGCTCTGCCACCAGAATCAGTCGCTTCTTCGTCAGTCTGGTCATATGATATCCCTACAGTAGCTCCCTGCCTGTTTCCAGATCCAGCACAGATTTCTTTAGCCTTGCTGTCGAGAGTCCCATCATAGCTGTGTCAACTTATCTGCCTGCTCTTATATCCCAATATATACCTGTGACCTTTGTTCCTCCAGACGTATTGACTTTAGCAAACATGAATCCTTGAGGCTGGCACAGCAGGGGAAAGGAGAATGAAAAAGAATTTTTAAAAGACCCATTTTCCACCTTGCATCTCTGAATGGTGCTACAAAGCTGCTGCTGATTTTAGGGACTAGGGTTGCACTGGAACATTTTCTTGTCCACCTGTAACCATATAAATAAAAATCTGTGAAGTATTGCAAGGTTTCCCAGGAGGCAAAGTCCTTGCTAGAGAGATCACCAACACTTTCTGGTTGACTTGCAGCTAAATGGAGCAACAGAAGGAATGCCTCTACATTTCAGACCCATTGAGATTCTGGTAGAAAAATGGTTTTAAATGGTGCTTCCTGGGATGGTTTCTACAAACATCTTAAGGAGCAGTATATGTGGATTTTAAAAACAAAGAAGTAGAATGGAGCTAAAAACACTATTTCCCTTCTGATTTGATGCTCACTTATTTACTTTATATTCAGATATTCATACTGAAGTCATCTCATAAGAGGCCCACTGTCTAGCTTCTCCCACTGTCCAGTATTCTTTTTGTGTGTGCTTCTTTCTGTGTGCACTCTGCCTATTCTCTTTTCATACTGACTAGTTAATTTTTGGTTGGGTCAATGTTCCTGTGAAATTAAGTTTAATATTTTAAACTTATTTCTAAATATTTTAATATTATTTCTAAAACCAGGTAGAAGACAAGGCCAAATATGATGCTATCTTTGACAGTCTGAACCCAGTGAATGGATTGTTGTCAGGCGATAAAGTGAAACCTGTTCTGCTGAACTCCAAACTGCCAGTTGACATCTTGGGAAGGGTAAGAATGACAAGCTTTTTAGCAAGGCAAAACATCTGTTTACCCTGTGGAATCCCATAGGATGATGATTCATAACTTTTGGAGCGTCCCTGAAGGTCTCTATCTCATGCATGGTTTTCACACATAGATTAAAAGAATGAGATCTCTACAAGGGGCAGCTCTTTATAAGCAAACCCCTGCTGTTTGGTTGTTGATCTGCCTTAGTGGCAGGGGACCTGTGGGCCAGATTAGGCCTTGCAGGAATCCATGCCCACCTGCCCCAAACCCCGGGGTGTACATGATGGGTGTGGAGCAGGTAAAGATATGGATGCAGATGAATAACAGGGAGCCTTACAGTGTACTCTAACTGTGCCTTAGCAAGTAGGACTTCCTGCCAGTGCTGATCAGTTGATTCCATTGGCCATATTCTGTTCACCGCCCTGTTTTACATGTTACACAGAGTTCTGAAAGAGTTCCCCCTCAAGTTGCTTTTAAATAAGAAAATGACCTGCTTGAAGCTTCAGTTAGGAACAGAGGAAATGATGCTTTAGCTATTTATCTTCTGCCGTTTTCCCTCTTGAAACCCTCTGTAGCAAGAAAAGAACATTGATGAGGGTGTTTTTGGAAGGGAAAGACTGCTGCCATCCATCTGCACTTGATTGCAGCTTCAAGTAGCTGCTTTTCATGTATAAAAAGAAGCATCTGAGGGAGTGGTTTCAAGGAACTCCATGTAATTAGCAGTTTGGCCCTGAGATGAGTAGCACATGCATAATAATATGGTTCGTAGGGTTGCTGTATTGCAGTTTGAATTGCCAATAGATGTCATTATGGGCCGGATGCAGCAATAGTGAAAAGGTGTTCAGGCTATTCTAAAATTTTAGATTTTCCTAAAAGTTAGTTAATAATCCGGTGTTGAGAATTAGTCATGGTCCAGAAGTGGCAGGTTTGGTTTTTGTTTTGCTCAGAGGAAAAACAGATTTCCAATGTCTAGTGCTGTTGGTATTTAACAATACAATGAAAGAAACATTAGGAATATGATGAAATAAGGGTAGAATATTCCATTGTGTCCTGAATGTAGGCATGTGCATTTTTGTTTAGGTTTGGGAGCTCAGTGACATTGACCATGATGGAATGTTGGATCGGGATGAATTTGCAGTTGTAAGTATAATGGTCCTCGTGAGATTCTAAACACACTTTTTAAAGTTTCCGGAGGTTGAATAGAGTATAGTCTACACTTTAAGTCATACTGTACTTTCTTAGAGGCACGTGAATCCAAAGATCAGACAGGTTCTTGGAATAGAGCAGAAACTAATTTTACCACCACCTACTTAATTACTAGATGGAATGATACCCCCCTCACTGTTCTGGGGTTCTCCCTAACCTCCAGACCCAATTTTGGGGACATTGTGCAAGTGAAGATCCTTGTGTAGGGCTTCCACTGACTGGATTGGTTAGGCTAATCTCACCCATAGGGTTGTATCTTAATGCTGTCTATATGTGAGCAAAACAGATTTCAACTCATGGAACATTGAATTATGCCCTAAGCTGCAAAAACTGAAAATGCTTTTAAGTTGCAGTATTTGATGAATTGCCCAGACTCTTGGCAATGTAATGCCTCTAAATGTAACTTTGAAAAGATCAAATTAGCAATGGAGGAGTACATGAATGTTTTAAAGGTTGAATGAAGGTTTTAAAGGTTTGTTCTTCCAGGTTGCTGTGTTCATTATCTAAGCGTTGAAATTGCTTAATAATAAGCTAATGCTGTGCCCATCTTTTGTACTTCTTCAAAACTATTTTTCAGGCCATGTTCTTGGTGTACTGTGCTCTTGAGAAGGAACCTGTGCCAATGTCTTTGCCTCCAGCATTGGTGCCACCTTCTAAAAGAAAAGGTGTCAGTATTGCAGGTGGAGTGCATTTGTTGCCACCTTCAGCATCCAGTAAAGAGTCCCATCAGTCCATGCCACCTGTAAGCCTCAAAGCACCATCACCACAGGCAAGCTCACCAATGATCAGCATTTTGTTCTATATTATTAGATGCGTAATGGAAAAATGACCTCTTTTTTTCTCCTCAGTGGGTTGTATCACCTGCAGACAAGATAAAATACCATGACATTTTTTTGAAAACTGACAAAGACATGGATGGCTTCGTCTCTGGTGTGGAGGCCAGAGAATTATTCTTAAAGACCGGCCTGCCTTCTGCCTTACTTGCACACATCTGGTAAGATATTTTTTAATGGCACAATCATAATTTCCATTTTTAAAGTGTTGATGTAGGGTTACTGTAGTTATCTGTAGAGAATTAAGTTTTTAGGGAAGAATTACTGTTGTATGTGCACGCACAGGACTTGTCTAACTGAATTGGCTACATGTTTTAACAGGAGAATTCGGGGATTTGTGTCTACCTTTGGTGCCTATGTCCTTTCCTCCAGGAGAAGGTTCCACAAACCGATGGAGGCCTTGTGTTTGTAGAAGGGCACGTTGGGACTAAACCCAGATAGATTTCTTAATTTGAGATGGGAGGCTGCCAGCTTCTGATGGGGTTACACACCCTCTGAAGGAGCTGGTACACAGCTTGGGTGTACTTCTGCTTTAAAATGTTTTAGAAGAAACACAAGTTTCTGCTTACAGTATAAAAGTAAGGAAGATGCTACAAACTCTTCCTTGTAAGAGTAGCCATGCTGGGTCAAAGTGCATCTAGGTGATGGGCAACTGCAGTTCTTTGTCCCAGCTGCACCTACTGCTGTTTGCAGTACAGTGGTACCTCGGGTTAAGTACTTAATTCGTTCCGGTGGTCCGTTCTTAACCTGAAACTGTTCTTAACCTGAAGCACCACTTTAGCTAATGGGGCCTCCTGCTGCTGCCGCGCCGCCGGAGCACGATTTCTGTTCTCATCCTGAAGCACAGTTCTTAACCTGAAGCACTATTTCTGGGTTAGCGGAGTCTGTTACCTGAAGCGTATGTAACCCGAGGTACCACTGTACTGAGAAGACTGTTGTGTATCTGCTAAAATACTCAAAAGTTTCAATACCAGCATCAAAGTTCCATAATTCTTCTAATGAATGCATAATTTTTAAGCGGGAGAACAAATGTTGAATCTTTCTCCCTTTGGCTTCTACAGGGCTCTATGCGATACAAGGGATTGTGGGAAGCTTTCCCAGGAACAGTTTGCCTTGGCCTTCCATTTCATCAATCTGAAGTTGACAAAGGGCATTGATCCTCCTCAGGTGCTAACTGCAGATATGATCCCTCCGTCAGAGAGAACTGCTCAACAAAAGGTGACATTTTTGCATATTTTATGATATTTTGGACATACTTTAAGATATCCCCTTATTTTTTGTGTAGCAGGCCCTTGGGTTAGTGTGCCTAATGACGTGTAAACAATTCTGCTGAACAGAGAGTTGAGTTCACTACCTTATATCTATTTTGTTGGTTTTCCCTTCCCCCTCCCATAGACAAAGAAAGCAGACAAGTGATTTTTTAAAAAAAAGAAAGGAAGAGATTATTGAATTTGGAGCAGGGGGAAGGGATTGGGACCTGTTTATGAGTATTGTCAGCAGAAAGAGGCTCTGCTTAATCTAGTGCTGTCATAAGCTCATAGAGGTTCTCATCGGCTCTTAGGGTTAGGCTTCAGTACAAAGTTGTACAGCATGAGATTTGGTAAAAATATTGGGGGCAGTTCAATGCACGCAACAGAGGCATACACATGGAAGTGTCTATGGTCTTGCACTGAAGGGGAGGGGTGGAGCTGCTGCATGTTTAAGGAACTCCTGGCCAGGAAGTACTGGCACTGTCAATACATAAATTCTGTTGCCCACCTTTGTAACATTAAAAATGTGCATTTCATGTTAAGGACTTGCATGATTCCTAACCTCCTTGTTTTAACGATGACCTACTATAATAACAAATTTAAATAGGGTTAAGTCTTGCATCATTTTTTGCGGTTTATTTTTAATCAGTATATGCCAGGTAAAAACAAAAGTTTGGTGAAATCAGATTTGTGTTGATAGTGTTCTTTGCTCTTTTGGCCCTAGAAAATTTCTTTTTGGTTGTGCTAAACCAAAACGAATCAAACTTCCTGCCCAGAAATGACTCTCAAGAAGTTCTGCATTTTCTTTGAATTCAATAATATCAGGTTTATTTTTGCATTATTTTGAAAATCTGCTTTTATTTCTTGCTTTACTAATCTTTTTTGTATGTTTGCTTTCCTTCTATGTCTTTCCTAGTTTGGACTATATTTTCCATTCTGCACCATTCTGCTTTACATCTTTATTATACTGTCAGTTTCTTAAATCTGCCATCTCAAGGTTAGAGATTCTTCACTTTTCCAATATTGACTGTTTAATAATGAGCATCTTTCTCATGTCACATTTTATTTGAAACAGCAGAATGCTGCTTAATTCTCAGAAGTAGTGCTATTATCATATAGCTTTTGTCATCCCAAGGTCTTTGCTGTACTTGAACATTGATAGAATAATATACTGCCGCGTACTTTATTTTGACACCTATACGAAGGAAATAGTGTTAGGTAAAAAAGTATTTAAATACAGATTATACTATCAGTTTCTTGGGGTTAGATATGCCCAGGTGTAAGATGCAATTACTCATCAGAATTGCACATTTGCTTCAATTATCATAAATCAATTACACTGTAGAGTAATTAGCTTATAGGTAGGCACATTCAGTCTTAACCAACTGACAATCTAAGTTAGCAGTGTAGACAGCAATTGCATTTTTGGCTGTTAAGGGGAGAAATGTTATCAACTTTACTGCGACTATTGAATATAACATAAGGAATTCAGCAATAGCGTGTCTTTTTAGCAGCGCAGCACTGTACTTCTAAAACTTGGATTACCTTTTAAGCTTGTGTCTTTCCCTGGTTAAAATTGTACTCTAAATTGCACCTTGTCAGTTACATTTTCTACTCACATCTTCATATCGGAAGGTGAATAGCATATATCTGTTGCATAATGTCTTCTTTTTACAAATACAGCTATGGTGTCACTATTGCAAGTAAAGCAATAGGAGACTTTCTGCAAAATTCTGACTACAGGTAACATGAATGAGGCAACAATTATCAAGAGAACCTCATTACTTCCTAATGAGTTAATATGCAAATTATACTATACTATTTATTGGCAGTAGCCTTTGTGCTGGTCAGGGCCGTCTTTAGCATATGTGCCACTGGGGTGCAAAGATCCACCCAGTGTTCTTTTGTGGGGTGGGTGAACTCAAAGTTGTGGAGCTTTTTTGTGGTTTTTTTTTGGGGGGGTGGCTCACCTATAACAACACAGCAGAAAAAACTGCTTTTGTTTCCTGACACATCAGGAGTATTTGACGGAGGAGTGGGGTGGCCGCCAATCGAGAGGGACCAGTTTGCAGTGGCTAAACATTTGGCACCCCCCAGAATTTGCACCACACCCCTTGCACCCCCGGGTAAAGACGGCCCTGTTTCTGGTGCTTATCCCCCTATAACAGCCCTGTATAGAATGGATTGGGCAAGCCCCTTTATACCTCCACTGTATCCAGTCCCAACATCTGAAAACCTGATAGGATCAAAGGAAACCCAGTGCAACTGTTGTACCTCGACTTGTAGTTAGAGCACAGGTGTGTATGGGCAGTGTGCTGTAGACGTTCCTTGCCTCCTTGCCATGGATTGGATGCTACTTCAGCTACTTGCACCACTACAAATTGGGCTGCTTGTTTTGATCCATGGCAAACCATATTTTCTCCTTTGTCTTGCAGAACATGCTAGGACCAAGTCCTGTTGCAGACTTTTCAGCAATCAAAGAGCTGGATACTTTAAGCAATGAAATAGTTGAACTACAGAGGTAAGTAAATAGAATTATGCATTTTGCTTGCACTGTTTTCATTTAATTGCCCATAACTTCATTTACACTACATAGCAGGAAGGTACAATTCCTTTAAACGAAATGCACCTCCTAGAACCCCACCATGATATGTAGCTTGTCATGTTTACATGAATGAAATGCTTAATGGGTACCTCATATGCCTTCAGGTTCGAGGGCATTTCTCCCATGGGCTCACCAAAATCATGAACCTGATCTTTATGATTATAGACCCAATAGATTGAAGATGGATAGAAAGGGAGAAGTACAAAATGATTTATGAAGTGATGAAAGTCAAAGTAGCATGTTTAGGTTAGAGAAGGGGGAAATAATTTTATTTTATTTTTTATTAAATTTGCCATCCCATCTGATGTCAGGAAGCCACTCAAAGTGCCCCAGTCTGTTCTGGATTGAGCTTCAGTTTGTAGGCTCTCATTCAGTCAATAACAGGGACAAGGCAACGGTCTACCACATCCACTGCTGTACCTGCACTTTACAGAAATGAGACAGTTTACAGCTGATGGAAAAGAGAAGAGGGTAGAAGACGTGGATAGAGAAGTGAGAGAGAGAGCTGGTGCGGGGGTAGATGGAAATGCAAAATAAGACTTGTGAAACTTTGACTGAAATGTAGAGTCAATCAGCTGGAAAAATGAATGGGGGAAAAGGTTAGAGAATGAACTTGTAGTCTGTCAGTATTGCCTTTATCAACATCCAGTTGCAGAGGAATATGTAAGGTGCCTTCTACCTTATCTTGCTTTTAATATTGCATCTGTCTACTAATGTAAGATTTATTTGAGGTTACTTGAATTTTTATCATTTAAAAGTCTACCATGTTTATGTGCATTATTCAGATAACTTCTTTCTGTATTTTTATGTTCAGTGCTAAGAAATTATTGGCTGCAACTGTGCCTATCTGACCTAGATATAACAGCATGCTCTAGATAAATTCTTCCAAGTGGATTTACATTTGTTTCTTAAACAAATGGAAAAAGTCCTTACCTTAGGAAACTGAATATCTATGTTCTTGATCAGGGGAATTAAAAAACCCCCTGTACAGTACAGTTCACTGTATCCGTATTTACACAGTGGTTAAGAGAAGGCTGGTATGTGTTTATATACTTGTTTTGAAATAATTTAATTGTGTAGTGTTTTGATAAAACACATTTCCTTTTCTAATTTCAATCTTCGCCTTCAGGATTTCAAAGCAGTTGGTCATAATAGTCAGGCACAGTATTTGTATGGCAGTGGCTTCTGGTATTCTCTGACAGAGATAGGACCAATAGCCTTGACAATACTGAAATAATGAAATTAGTTATGTTGAATGAAAAACAAAGCATATGTGATGCCTTGCAAAAGAAACCTGCATCAATGTCAATGCAGAATTGTGTGAATTTTTTTCCCTTTGGCTAGGGTGCTCCTTCAGTTGACCTCTGCTGTTCTGTTTATTTTAGTTTCTTCTGTGTTGGCTGATTATAAGCACATTCATCTCTGGTGCTATTTATGGATGTTGTCTGTTGTGGAAGATCTCAATAGTTGTAATACAGGAAAGAGCTATAGGAACAGATGCAAATCTGCATATGAGATTTTACTTTGCCTTGAATATCACAGCAAGGGAAACTTGTCAGTCGTTGATCAAGTGGCAGGCCATGTTACCTGTTGAAAATAATGAAATGCATGAATAATTCCCAAGCTTGAGAGTATCTCTAAGGATTTGGATACTTTTTCAATCTTTCGTTAGTCCCCTCAACTATCTTTGGAACACTATGAAGTGTTTGTCGCTGCAAAATTAAAGAATGAAGAGGAAACCTGAAATGCTAGCGTACTGGGCACCCTCATACTCGCTGGTTCTCCCTTTCCCCCTCCCCCATCACAATATTAATCTCCTGAAATAGTTGCGTAAAATTGTTGTTATTATACAGGCGGTGACCATTTTGCACAGAGTTCCATTCCTGGCCCCCACACGTGTTGGTAGAGCGCACATAAGCGCCCCTGTTCCACCCTGCCCCTGTTCCGTCCTCTTCCAGGTCCAAAAGGACCTGCGCCTCAGTGATCATTCTTCAATTGGACTCACCTAAAATGGTCGCTGCCTGAAATTATTATTACAATTCACCATCAGATCCCAGGGCGGGTCACAACATTGTAAATGACAACATTAAAAGCAGTTTATAACCAATTACAATCACTGCTGGAGAGGGTCTTAAAAAGAACTATCTCAGTATATTATCTAATGATCCACTGAGCTATTGTGTCAATATAACTTTCCTGCAAAGTATAGCAAAATGCCAGCAGGGGAAGAGTGGAGGACAGTTCCCTGAGTGAAGGGAGTGTGTGAACCCAGGGTAAAAAGATCTGTAAGGTTACATTAGCACAACCTGCCCAAGTATTTGGTCATATATTGGGGAAACTGCACCTTGTAATGGTTTATTGGACACTAGTGTTTTCATGTGGCTTCATGCAGTCAGATCCAAAAGTCCCATTCTATGCACAGGATGTCTCTTCCTCGCGGATAGGCTATTAAAACCTTGTTCTAGAACATCCTATGAGGGAAATAACACCAGATCCCAAGATGCTTTTTTCACTTAAGAAAATATGAAAATTATAGAACCTGTGTATCATTTCACTGCATGAAATCTGCTAACACTTGCATGTATGTGTGTGCAAAATTATGCTAGCAGCAATTTTCCTCCTGTTTATGGCCCTGGATCTAACCCATGATTGGGAATCTGCTGTTTAGCTGCTTCCAGATTTATGTTTCAAAAAGAGGAGAAAAATGCTCACTCCACTGTTCATTTTTATCCATATTGCAAAGATCAGATTAGTATTTTCCTAGGAAAAAATAATCCGGTTGCTCAGGTCTATTAAATTATAGTTCTGGTTCTAAAAGGGTTAAACAGATGGAAGCTGATGCAATCCCTCCCCCTTTTCACCAGACAATTGCTCCATAGCAACAGTGAGATCACTGAAGACAGTATTTCATTGATTCTCCCCCCCTCCCTTTCATCTCTGCTTTCTCTTTAAGCTGTTATTTCCACCTACCCATGTCTGGGGGAGTGAAAATTGTATATGTAGAATATTTCCTTTTTCTTCTTCGTAAATAAAGGAACAGAAACGCATTCCTATAAATTTAATGTTCCACTATGTATTTAAAAAGAGAGACTGGCTTAGGGGGTTGGATAACTGTTCCTGGTGTAGCTGATGTGCTTAAATATTCCTGCATTGTTTGCTGGTCTTCTAGGGAAAAGAATAATGTGGAGCAAGATCTAAAGGAAAAAGAAGACGCAATCAAACAGAGGACAAATGAGGTCCAGGTAATTTCAGTGTAAATTTGTGTGGTTTTCTTGTGCTTTGAACAATGTATTGGATGAACTGACTTAGAGCTTGTTGAAAAATATATTGCAGTAAGTGTCCTTAGCAAATGCACTGCAAAAAAGGGTTCTGCACATGCTGATGTAAGAATTTTATTGCCTTAGGAATTTTGAATGGGAATGTCATGTTAAATGCCTGCAGGATATGGTGCTAGAGGAGAGATGAGGAAAATGTGGCATGTTTGCAGAGGAAGATACTGTTCTGGTCCACAGTATTAGAATTTTAAGCACTGTACACCATAGCACAGGATTTTGTTTCCTGTAGATTAAGGATTGCACCTAGGCACACATCTGCCAAGCTTCTCATTTCTTACCCATAAATGCCATTGAGTTCATCGAATTACCCAGGCATAAGTGATACTAAGATTGCGTCCTAACCTATGCTGTAGCTGGAGGGGTGGGACTGAGCAAAAACTGCTTTTGCTTAAATTTAAAAATCCGTCCAAATTGGCTATTGTCATTCAGTGGCAACCTCTTATTTGTTGAGCATTACAGTCTTTTCTGGTGAAACACAATCAGGCGGTGTACAGAGCAGTTTATTTGTGAGCCGTTTTTCTCGCTAGATGATGGTGAAATCTGTTTTCATAAGGTGATGAGAAGTGCACTTCTTTTTAATGATAGCAAAAAGTGAAGCCTGAAATGGGCCATTTATTATAAAATAAAATCATATTTCTCTAAACATTTTTAATGGTTATTGATTTTCCTTTTCCTTTAGTAGCTCCTTGTTATAGAAGCCATATAGTACTGAAATTTGATTAATAGAAAATGAATTACAGGATTTGAAAGGGGTGGTGTGACTGGAGATCTTCTTGTCTTCATGAGCTAAGGCAGAATTTTCAACTAGGAATTGGAAGTGGTAGTCTTTTTTTAAAAAAAATGGATTATGGACTCCTGAAATGCTTATTCCTCTACATATACCTATTCAGTTATGTTAGTATGAAAACTAAAACTACAGTTTTTCCCAAGAAACTTGTTGAAATACAATATTAGGAGGCCTACCGTAGGATTGTTTGCTTTTCTCCTAATGAGGCAAGCTTTGGTAGGAAAGCAGATATTTTTAATACGTGTGTGAGAGTAAGGCTTCCATTTATTTATTCCAATAATAAGAATGCTTTACATATTTGAGTAACAAGTTAAGAACTTTCAGTTATGTTTTATGTTTAGAGGCACAAACAGACTTCCTGCCTTAGTATGCATTGAAACTTTTGAAGATGAGCCTTGATCAGAAATGAGCCTTGGTTTCATACCAAGAAATCAACCTTGAAATTAAATTACGTAAGAAATGTCTCTGAAGAGTCATATGTAGCTTTAGAAAGGGTGAAACTGGACATTAAGAGAATGGCATTTCAGACACTCAAAATGAGTTGTGCAAATCAATGCAGTATTTACTGATGTGGAGTAAATTGAAATGTTATGATATGTGCTATAATAAAAGAAATATATGGACTTAAACGTGAAAGCATTCAATACTTCGTTTAATTCAGCATATAGAAAAGGCATTGAACAGATTGAAAGGTGTCTGTTCTTCTATAGATCTGTTTTCACATCTATGAACCTAATTTCCTTTTTGTAATTAGGTTTCTAAAGTTAATTATCCTTGCTTGTTTTTATTTTGGAAAGGTTGTTTTGATCATCTCAAAATGCTATGCTTTATAAACTTCAAAAAGTGTAGTGGCTTTATTTAACCTTGCTTGCGTGCATTACTGTAGCAATATATTGTCTTGTGGGCATACAGAGCAAGTATGTGGAATATTCTCCTTAATTCAAGTGTCTTGTGCAGGGGTAGGCAGCCTAAGGCCCGAGGGCCGGATGCGGCCCAATCGTCTTCTAAATCCGGCCCACAGACGATCCGAGAATCAGCGTGTTTTTACATGAGTAGAATGTGTCCTTTTGTTTAAAATGCATCTCTGGGATATCAGCTAACAATTTTTCTGAACATGTTACAGTACTTACTTTGTTCCTTTTCATGTTATTATTTTTAATTCTGTGTCAAAATAGACAATTATTCTTTCTGAAAATGTGTGATATAAATATCATCTGCTTCATTTTTGTCATAGAAAACAATTTATATGCTTTCTGTCTTGTTTTCCATTTTTCCATTGCCTCCTGCCACCCCTTCCATTTTTCTGCATATATCATATGGTCTAAGTCTTTAAACTGTCATACTTTTTATGGACATGAATACATTAAATGATTTTTTTTAAAAAAAAAAACCTATTTGCAAAATTCCAGGATCTTCAGGAAGAAGTAAAAAGGGAGAGCAATAATTTGCAGGCGCTGTTGGCTCAGAAGCAGGAAGCAGAGGAAATCCTTAATAATCTTGATGACGAGAAAGCCAAGCTGGAACAGCAACTTAATGTAATCCGGCAGAAATGTGCTGAAGAAGCTGATTTGGTAGGCAGTGGTAGCTCACTTGTGAAAGCTCCCCTAAGTTTTTTGCAACTCTTCACTGGAGCAATAGTAATATATATATGTGTGTGATGTGAAAAAGAAAATAGCTGGAATGGGAAAATGTTGCTGTTCTCACATTATAAAGAACAATTGACTGAAGATTACTAAATTTGTTTGAAATTTAAGCCTTAAAGTGAGGGGGAAGAGATATTGCCATGATTGCAATGTAACTCTTATTGGTATGCTTCAATGGGTGCTATATCCTTCTAAGAATCCATATTGTTGCCTTGTTTGGAACATGCACTGTAGGCTCCTCCTCAAAGCTATGTTAGACATTTTGGACATGGTTATAGTGCTGTTTTAAGGCCAGTTGCTATTAATGCTGGCCTTAGTTTGGATGGGCACAGTCTTAAGAGTCTCATGCCCAAAGCAATTCATTTCTAAAACATAACAGCATATTCCTACAAAAGAAAAAGAAGAAATAAATATAAAGTTGTGGTTTGGCTAACCCTGTCATAGCAATGTAGTGCTCTCCAGATGTTATTCAGACTGCTAAGCCCAAGCATGCAGTCAGTGGGTCAGAGCTGATGGAGATTCTGCTCTCCAGGTACTGTCAGATCACCAAATTAGCTACTTTTTAATTTAGTGTGCTCAGGTGTGGAAAAATCTAATAATGAGTAAACTTGAAAAGTCACTGGCTCAGTTCAGAATCATGCGCCAAATCCTCAGAATCATGGTGTGGAAGATCAGGAATGTGCTACTTGCACTTGTACTCTTTTCTGTTCCTTTCTTGAGCAAGCAATGATTCTCCATTGCATCTGAAGGGGACAGACTATGACTTCTTTAAACAACAATAAATGGGAATAAATTTCAGTCTGCGAAAGATGAAGGAGGCAGGCAGCAACACATTCCTGATCCTCTGCAAACTGGTTTTGCAGATCAGGAACATTGCATTTTAACCGACCAATTCAGATGCCATAGTGGGAATAGTGTTTATGTAGTCCAGCTCCTTTCTTTTGTTTATGCAGTGAAAACCATGCTTCCGCAAGTACTTCTTCCATAGTAAATAGCCATACTGCTGTAATATGGAATTTTTTGAAACCGGAAACTACTAGAACTAGCATCATCTGTTCCTAAAGGCAGATCTTATGGAATCTATATTCACCAATTCAAATTAATCTGTACCTGTAATTAGACATGCTACTTTAAAAAAAATATTTGGGGGCAAAGTTGTGTGGTTTCTAACTTATTTTGCTTTCCGCTCTGCAGATCTCATCACTAAAGGCAGAAATAACTGATCAGGAGTGCAAAATCTCCACATATAAAGATGACTTGAATAAAGCTCAAGAAGAGCTTGGCAGGCTGCAGCAGGAAACAGCAGAGCTAGAGAAGTGTGTCGAGACGGGGAAATTGCAGCTGGGGCCTCTTCAGGAGGGTCTTCAGGAGTCACAACAAGAAATCACTTCAGTAAGAAAATAAGAGAACCAATTTTTCCTTGTTGCCTTTTCTACCTGTCCCCAAATTTTGCTGTTTGAACCAGCCGCTCCCCCCCATTTCATTTATATCTAGCAAGGATTATCACAACTAACTCTGCTATTTAAAACTGAAAGAGCAGTGTGTAATGTAGAGGTTCACAAGCACATGGCAGGCAGCCTCCCTCTTTTGCCACAAAACAATCAGGAGTGCTCTTTAAGGCTTCAGATTGTTCCTTTGCAGCCTCAACTGTGCCCGTGGCAGTCCATTACTTAGGACATTCTAACTAGCTCTTTTATTTGCCTTTGAAAAGCTTAAATTCATAGTTGTCATGTGCATTAGTTGGACCAGGAAGATATGAGTTCAAATCCTAGGTTGGCCACAAAGCTTATTGAATGGTTTTGGGCCTATGACAGGTATGTTCCTTAGAAAGACATACCTGTCTGTGTGGTTGTGGGGACAAATGAAGGAAGTTCTTTGGTGACAGGGCTGAGTAGAAATAAAATTATATTGTGTAGCTGCTCACCACTAAAGAGAGGATTTGGTGAGATAGTAAGAGTGACATTGTGTATTCCCCAATTCACTGGATACACTCCTGTTTCATGGTGCTTTCTCTACTACCACTGTCAGTCACTTGTTGTAGTTTGGCTTCTTTGAATAAACCAGGAGGAGGGGACCTGTGGTCTTCCTGATGTCATTGGAGAACATCTCCCATCATCTCTAGCCAGTGACCATGTTGGCTGGAGCTAAAACGAGTTGATGTCTTAACAGCATTTGGGAGGCCAAATGTTCCTCAACCCTGAAACAATCTTTTTAAACTCAGCACAGTCTGGCCTGATTCAGACCTAATGACAAACTGCAGGATGCTTCCAATCTTTTCCTTGCAGCCACACTGGATAAGGGTGGGGAGCACTTGCCCCTGAAGCTCAAGCTGTTTAATTCCTGTAGTTCTGGGTTCTGTCTAACCTGGAGCAAAATATACTTTTCTTGGATCACCTGGTAGTATGTTAGGATGCTGCAGCATTAATCTTCCCTTTTTACTGGAGCCTTTTTTTTTTGCACTGAAGTACTTAATACTGAGAAATGTGCAAAAGAGTACTATAGTCATTGCAGAAAAACAGGCATTGCAAAGCAAATTGCCCAAGTGATCAGAGTTTCTAGTGAGCATTGTGTATAAGCGGCATATTTACAGATTAAGGACCATCCTAATTTTTGCTCATTTTTGAGAGGTTGAAGTACTTGAGTTCGTACTCAAGTAGGAGGGGGGCGGATAGAGGACTTATTTGTAAGAAACATAGGAGGGTTGCTCACTGCAGACTTTAAACATCCCACGGAAGGAACTAAAATGAAAACTTGATCCTGAAAAGAGGCATGCAATACCTTAAATATGTGAGTTGGGTAGAACATTGCATATGCTATTTTTATGTTGTTAAGTATATTTACTGTTTTCTCTTCACAGGTGCAAACAAAACTATTTGAACTCAAAGAGTTGGAAAACGGCCTCTTTAACTGGGAGCCTCAGCCACAGAACACACTACTTAATGGAAATGGCAACCATTCAAGCCTCAGCAACAGTAGCAGTGAAACTGCTAACTTTAATGAGAATGCCGAAAGAGAGAATTCAGCAGATTCTGAACAAATAAATCATGAACCTCCTGTGAGTATTGGGGTTTTTTTGTTTGTTTTATCAAACAATTAGATGCAAAACACATTATCAAGCTTGAGTTTACAAAAATAGCAAGCTTGTCTGCCAATAAGGCTTCTGTTCAAAAGTCAAGATTTATTATATTGAGATGCTTGTATAGATTGGTGCATTGTTTATCCTTTTCCAATATGCTGCCCTCAGCCAACTAGTTCATAGAGATTTCTGGGAATGTGCTACATCAGTTTCTTGTATTTGTTAACGCTATTCAGAGACTTCAGTGTTCAGAATGATATTTGGGGAGGAGGCCACAGTGTATGAGACCATAGGTTTCCTCCTTCCAAAGTTCCATTCTATTGAAGGTTTTTTTTTTTTTTTAAGCCTTCAGTGTTGCAGAGGACAACCTTTTTTACCTTAATGTTCTCAAGCCATCAGAAATGGCAGAGCTGGTAAAATGCTTAAGTCCATATACTAAAGCTCTTTCCAAGTTCCTTTTTATCGTTTGAGGTTGGTCTACATCAGTAATGGAGAGCCTGTGGCCCTCCAGTTCTTGCTGGACTGCAACAGGATTCCTATTGGCCATGCTGGTTTGTTTGGGGCTGATGGGAATTGGGAGTCCAGCAACATCTGAATGGCCACAGGTTGCCCATTGCCTGGTCTACATCTAATTGCAACCTATCCCAACTAAACTTTGATAGCATCACCCACCTTTGGGAAATGTTACAATACAGTTAAAATATGCATATTTCCTTAGTGCTTTGGCCCCAAGTATTCTGATGCAGCTCTTAGTGATAATTGGCCACTTTTCATGGTTTTCGGCAATCTAAATCTATTACTGGACAGAATGTGCCGTATCCAGTGTTAGTACTACTCGGTGTAAGCCCATTGAAATTGAAGTACTTAAGTTAATCATATCCATTAATTTCAATGGATATACTGTGAGGAAAACCTATGTTGAATACAACCAATTAACGTTGGTTTGGTTTTGTGTCTTATTGTCCTTTCCAGATGTAATTCTCAAATGTTTCAGAAACAATATAGCACATCCCTTTTTATATAATGTGCTTGCCCACTGTCTACTTGTAGTTGCTTGTAAGGATGACGTTAGCTGTTGCTTACAAGGTTCACTTCTTAAAAGAATACATGAGTTAGCATGAGCAGCATTGGTATTGAAGGTGAATGTGTGCCAGAAATGAACAGATTGTGAACAGCAATTCTGTAAACAATATTGCTATATAGACTTGTTACTAATGGTTAGATGTGTTCACAAATTGAAATCATTACCTTTAGTACATATCTTTTCTCACTTCAGTCTCTTAACTTTTGTATATCACAGTATAAACAGAAACTTTAGCTCAGTCAGTAGAGCATGATACTCTGAATCTTAGTATAAGTATAAACATACTTTCCCCCTCAAAAGGCCAGGAATAGTCCAGAAACAACACATGCAGAAGCAGAAGCAGAAGTAGAAGAAGCGGAGGTTGTGCCACCAGATGTTACCAAAAAAGTGAGTTTGTAGAGCACTTTAAAATGCCTCATTACATATAGTATTGTATGAAACTTAATGCATTCCTTAATTCTGCAGGAATGGGTGTCAGGTTAGTGAAGTAATTTGGTGCTGACTCACTGACTTGGATCCAGAGTAGCCCTTTTGCAAATGGAACTGTCTATCCATTGAGTTTTTCCCATTCTTCCTGCAGATTCCTGCAGACTTCTGTGCTATCTCCAACCAAATGAAGCAGGGTTTATTGGGGGTGGGGGGAATTTGAGGAAATTTTTCCTTTCTCCTCTCCCTCCCAACCCCCAGTGAGTGAAAGATTGAATTCTACTTTAGACAATTAGAAAGTGGGATGGATCCTGTGAAGTTGCATCCCTCTCATACTTAATTCCATGTATGTAAAATAAGTGTAATTACTGACGTCACAGATGGGATGAGGAGATTTGTACAGTTGTGCATTATATTTCTTTCCTACTAGGGAGATCCATTTAATGAAGAATCCCATCAGCTCTCTGATCAGGCTGAAGGCTCCAATTTAGACTTCTTTGAGGCTGACCCCTTTGTTGGTAGTAAGTTATCTTTCATTCTGTTTGTATTTATTGTTTATGACTGCTTTTGTGTTATCTGTAATTATGTAATTTTTTCATGTTGTAGGTTGCCTTGCGCATGGTTTTAACTATGGAAAGGTGTCATGCAAATAAAATGATATATGTATGTAGCCATTCATTGAAAAAAGTGTTTAATGTCATTAAGCTGAATTTCCATTAGGTTATGTGAACATAGATAGCGATAGATACTCCTGCCCCCCTACACACACACACACACACACACACAGGTGTGGAGTGCTTAGCACTGTCTGGGAATGTGAAGAAACAACAACAAAAAGTGATTCTGAACCCATCATGCCAAAAAACGGGTGAAATAACGCCAAAGTCACATTTCAGTCCAGTATCCCAAAATCAGTGTGGACCTCCACCTTGGGATGATATCTTGAGAGGTGGCTAAACCTATGCAAAAGAGGGTGAAGTCACACCAAAGTCAGATTTCAGTCTGCCATCTTGATGCAAAATGTTGTTTGGCATCCAAATGTCAATTAAGAGTGCTGCCCCCTTCCCAGGAACCCTCAAGAGGCGTTACATACAAGGGCATAGAGAGAACAAATAAACAAATGGACACATCATTTCCTAAAATATATACAGTAGTAGATTATGGTACAAATTGATATTCTCCAAAGGCTTGGATTTCATTCTAAAATGTTAGGGCAGTTCTAGTACTGTTCAATTTAAGTCTGTCTGAGCAGTTTACAGCTAAATACAATAAAATATAGAAATTAAACAAAAGAGACAAATGAGAATAAAAATAAAAGAGCAAAGGATAAGGGGAAAACTTCAGTGAAAATTCTAATTCAAGTGAAAGGTCTTGAGGGAGGTAGGGGAGGAAGGAACCCTACCTTGGGCAGGTTTTCCTTTTAGCTCTGCTTTGTTTTCTCAACATCACCTTTCCCCCTTGCTTTCTCCAGTTTTCAAAATTGCATGTGCATTGTTGATAGACTGTTGTGTTCAGGAAGTAAAATAACTGGTATGCAGAACCTTCTCTGTGGTTACCATGCAGTGATGTGTGTTTGGCTATAATATTTCTTACTAAATGAGGGAAATAACAGCAGGGAAATGGTTCTTTTAAAATATTGATACTCTTGAATTGCTGTTTTGACCATCTTGTGGTTAGCATTTGTGAGGTGAGTCTTGGCAGATTGTGAGGGCCTAACCATGTGTGTTGCATACTAATGCATATCAAAGTGCTCTAACTCTAGGGTGTGGGAGGGAGAGCATAGCCAAGACCTTTTCAAGAACTGGGAATTTAGAGCAGAGAAATAGCAGGGACAGAAATGTTTTAATAGCCCAGTGCCTTTCCCAGGGTTTCAATAAAAGGGTGTGTGTCCTTGGCACCCCAGGGAGCTGTCACATGAAGGAGAGGATCAAACCAGCCCCATAGATATCAGTGCCACAAAAGTGAGCAGTCCTTTGTTCTTTTCATGATGCTTTACCTCCTAATAGGCTAGCTCATCTCATTTTGAAACTGTATGAGAGCACTGAAGAAGAAAACAAGGTTGCACTTAGTTGTAGGAGCTGTTCAAGTGGTTCTGTGCAGGGATGCAATTCCTCCCATGTCCTTTGATGTCGAAGCTCATAGCATACATACCTGAGAGCTTCTGCAACAGTTAGGTGAAGGGAATGAAAGAAGGATGAAGGGCAGATAAAATTTTTAGATGAGTGGGAATACAGGTTGAGCTCCCACAATATCCCATGTATGGCCTGTGTTGTATACAGCTGCACAGAACCATTTGACACTCCTTTACAGGTAATTAGAGGTTTGGTTTTGCCCCTAAAGGTCTGTACAAGTGCTAGGGGAAATATTTACATGTGATGTTTCACTCTTTAAAATAGGTGATCCTTTCAAGGATGACCCTTTTGGGAAGATTGGTGAGTTACTTTTTTTTTTTTTTTAGTGCACAAGCAGGACATTTGAGGAACTCGTTGGGGACTGTAATTTTTTATTTGGAGTAGAAATGGAAGAACTGGAGCTCTATATGAGTTCAGCCTTAGCAGGTTTCCCAAACCAATGTTACCTGTGATGGAGAACTCAATTACATTAAGGCAACACAAGGATGCTCACTTTGCAGAGGAAGCTATGGGAAATGCTGAGCTTATTAGAACAAGGAGTAACCCAACTTTGGGCACACAAATCTTCTAACATCAGAAAGTTCTTTCTCTAGGAAGTGCTTGAGGCTGAGACCCAACATCTTCTACTAACTGGCATGTGGTTATGGCAGCCTATTACTTGCCTATTTGTACCATTTAAGGGAAGCAGAAGGGAGTTCTCCAGAGGTTCTGTGAACAGATTTTGGGATGGGGAAATTCTGGAATCATCCAGTCCAAGCTTACCAAGCAGCTAGAGAATTCTAAATGTTGTTGCCATGAGATCTGTTTTCCTTCTCTTCTCCCAGTGCATTGAAGGCATCATTGTAGAATGTTTTCTTCAGAACCTTTTCATAATGTTTACTCCCTTCTGCTTTTTGCTGATTAATGGTGTGGTCATCTTTGCCATCTTCATAGAGGATAAAGATCAGTTGCTGGGAATTGCAGGTGGGGAGAGGGTTGTTGTGCTCTGGTTCTGCTTACCAGCTGGTCTCTGTAAGAACAGAATGCTGGACTAGATGGGCTTTTGGCCTGATCCAGGAAGGTCGGTTCTTGGTTTCTTACCTTCTCTGCTTTTAAAACTGCTGAACATACACCCTCTGCCAAGCTGATGTTCCTAGAGAATGCTACCTCTCCCCTCCATTCACCCTCAAATTTTCCTAATTATTTTTTAACTCTTCTTCCTGCTTCAAGCTTTTAGAGGTTAGAAGGTATTTATACAATGTGTTTCTTGTACATGCAAGGAGCCCTAGCTTTTTTCTGTGTCAGCACTAACAACAAATTTTAATGTGTGATTCAGGCAATAAATGATATTAACCCAGCCAGATGGGCGGGGTATAAATAAATTATTATTATGTAAGCTATTATGTGGTGCCATGGACTGCAGAAGAGGTAGTTGAAGCAGTAGCTAAAGTTCCTGTGAGCAGGGTGAATATCCAAACATGTCATAGCATATGCTCATGTAAGTGCATACTCAGAGAAGGCAAGGGCTGCTTACATTGACATTTTGTGTAAGCCATATTTAGGTGAACGCTTCAAGTGAGAGGAAGCATATAACAAGCTAGCCCCTATACTGGGCCTTTGTGCAAAACAGAGCATTGTAGTAGATAGGCGCCACTTAAATGAGCAAGATTACTGTGCACGTAGTTCTATAAGAGAATGCAAAACATTTTCAGCAAGTGAATGCAAAACATAACTTCAGTAATAAATCTTGACTTGGTTTTCTTTAAGATCCTTTTGGTAGTGATCCTTTCAAAGGTTCAGATCCTTTTGCAGCTGACTCCTTTTTCAAGCAATCATCCACAGATCCTTTTGGAAGTATTGACCCCTTCAGTGCAACCAGCAACAGCAATAATTCCACGGTAATTCTGGAAGAAGTACATGTACATCTATTGGGGTATTGAACTGAAGCACCATCATAGTATTTAAATAGGGAATTCTGCTAGTTTCTCTAACTCAACAAACGTGTGTTTTAAATGCAATAGGCTGTTGGCAATTGATCTCTGCAGCTGTATTGCCATTCTTTTATGACATCTTGTAGTGAATTGCTTCGCCTAGAGTCTAGAAATATTAGATCATATGATATTTGGAAATGAATAAATAGAGAGGTTTTGTAACAGGAAATGTTCAGAATTACTGTTCCCAGTTCCCATTTTTAAAGAAGGGTTTACTCATTTGGTAGCTACTTTGATCCATGAAAGAAGTAACATAATATAACCAGCACTTGACTGTGTAACAGTTCAGGTGATTTCTGCAGAGTGCTTGTGTTTTAAAAACTTTGCATGGATAGCAGCTGGGCTTTGGTTGACTTAGCCAGCAATAATTTATCTGAGGTTCTGTTGAGATTTAATAAGCATCTCTGGATCCTGGCATCTTCAAACAAAACATTTGTTTTAATACTACTGATTTGAAAGTAATTTTCCAGATAGTTTACGTAACAATGCCTGGAAGGAATATACTTTAAAAGGCACAAGGGCAGCTGAATGTTCAAATTTCAATCTAATGGGTGATTGGTTTCTTAAAGAAAGAAATCTCTGCCTTCATGGGAGATTGATGCAATTTTTGAGAGCAAAACTAATATTTTCTGTATTCTTCAGCAAATAATTAAGGATGACATTAGCATAGGATTTTATTTTTAAATTAAAATATTGACCCTTTGGCAAATAATAGCTAATCTAATTAAGAATCTTGATGGTCTGAAGCAAACAGCTTTAATGAATTTTAACTTTTAGACAGAAACACTGAAGTATAATGATCCTTTTGCTCCTGGTGGAATTGCTGTTACTACATCAAGTGATACAGGTAAGGCTTGAAGTGGGTTTTCAAGCTGTGGCTTCTGGTGATCATGGCCTATGGATTAGCATAATATCTGAACTGAAAGTTTCTCCTCGTGGAAAATTCTGTGCTTAGATAGGAATTAACAGACTGAAAATGAAAGCAGATAAACACCTTCAAACAATGACTTGTCTGTGTTTGGCAGCTCAAATTCATGATTTGGGTTCTGAGCTATGGTTAATACATAATGAGCCTTGGTGTGGTGTCTGAACGGCGCATTTCAGGCATACGCAAAGAACACAACTTAACACAACTGAAGTTGTACAAACCTGTACAAAATCATCCCACAACACTTTTCTGTGGCTGCAGATCTAGTGTTGTAACAGAGATTGAGTTGACAAGAGAACCCATATGCATTTCAGTTAAATGCATAATGAAGAGAGCTTTGTAAATGACCATTTGTCTGCTTAGTTGAGGACAAGTAAGATAACCAACTTATGTGAAACAATTGAAGTTGTCATTTCAATGATGTCAGTTCAAATGACTGACATAGAGGTATAAACAGGATGGCTGATACTACTTTTGTGGGCTAAAACTTAATTTGCAAACCTGGATAAAGATGTACCCATTTCTGGGAGCAAAAGGAGATTGTGGCTGTCTCCCTCATGCCCTGCCAGTGTGTTTGTAAAAGTAGATACACCTTTTGATCTGATTCAGCAAGGTAATATTTATATTCTTGGTTGCGACAATGTACTAATGCATTGCTAAATATATGGCACGCAAGTCAGAGGTTTATTTCACTGATATAGTAGCCTGGCTTACCATTCAGTTACCAAAACTGGGACACTGAAGAGTTATGTATAGTTTCTATGAAATATAGAAAGTAAAAGAATCACCCACCTTGAGACTTCATTTCAAATCATGTTTATAACACTTCGATGAGATCTGCATGTCTTGTAAGAATTCCGCAAAACTATTTTCTAACTATTGCTCTTTAACAATGTATCCAGTAACAATTGCTCTTTAACAATGTATCCAGTTAGAGAACAAGGCTTGATCCTTATCAAATCTCATTGGTTTGAATTTGAATGTGAACTTTGAGTAACGTTTATGCCACCTTGTGAATTTACTTATACTGAGTTCTTTTACCACCTTGTAGTTTAAATTATAGTAATTAAGTATTATTATTATTATTATTATTATTAAAATTTCTATACCACCCTTTATCCAAAGATCACAAGGTAGTTTATAATATAAAATCACCAAATACATAACATAAATAAGATTATGGTGGTGAGGCTGTCAACCCTAAATGGGTGTTGCCTATAACTGGTGTAAGATACAAAAGATTCAATGTAAAATAGACTCATCTCCTCTCTTGTCTAGCTTTTGTTAGTCAATGAATTAACTTTTCTTCCCTGTTGCTTATTTTAGCTACAGATCCCTTTGCCTCTCTGTTTGGAAATGAATCATTTGGAAGCGGCTTTGCTGACTTCAGCACATTGTCAAAGGTAATTTGAAATGATTAATGCCTGTGGAAAAAGCATAAAATTGCTGCAGTAACCAACACACTAGAGGATACAAAACACTACATACGAGGATACAAAACACAACTTTAGCAAATGCTGAATCTAAATCAACAGGTCATGACTTCTCAGATTGATTCCCCATTTTAAGCTACTGTGAGCCTCATTATTTCTGAGATTACTTGCTTTGTGAACTGCCATGAGCACAATTCAATTAATGGAAAACTACACCTACTGTGAGTATAGGCACTTGCATAGTCTCATTGACTGCCTTACTTTCTTCTGCTTCCATTCCAAGATTTATATATCCTTTTTAGAATGTTTCTGAAGCTGCTGTATTTGAATTCTTCTCAACAGCAGGGTACTCAAGCAAGTAAGCAAGTTAGCTTTCAAGAAATGAAAATTGCTCCAATTGTAATCATAATTGTAATTTATTTTTAATACCCTGCCCATCTGACTGGGTTGCGCCAGCCACCCTTGACAGCTTCTAACCAAAATACAGGCAAAGCAGCTAAACAACAACAACACCAAACATTAAAAGCTTCCCGAAACAGGGCTGCCTTCAGATTCCTGTGTCATGTGGAAGTCACTCCGCACACATGTTGTTATACATGGAATAGCTCTCACACAGTTCTGTTTTTCTTGTGGTGATCACGCCGCTTGTGCAGTGAATCCAGCCTCATCTTTAACTGCTGTGAAATTATATAAGAGCAACAGAGCATGTATGTGACTAGTTCTGACTATTGCAGCTTGTATACAAGACCACAAAAGTTACTAGCCTGCAAAAGCGTTTAGTAGCTGTGATGGCTTGTGTATGCTCTTCGCAGTAAACACCCTCTACTCACACAGAGAGATATTTACAGTTCTTTATTTTACATATGTACAAGCAGCACATTACAATCATGCGTCCGAATCAACCGGTTCAGATTTGGGGAGTGGTCTTCTCCGGCTTCTCCTCCAACAGAAAAGGCGGGGAAGTTTCATGGGACATCTCTGATCCCTGCGCTTTAACCCTCTCCTTTCCTGTGCAGACGGCACAGGAACAGACTCTCCGTCTGTTCCTGAACTTCCTGTGCGGTGCTGGGGCTCTGCTTCAGCATCTGAGAGCCTTCCCGCCTCCTGGCTCTCTCCCTCTTCCCCTTCTGTCACTTCCTCTCTGTTTCCCTCCAACTGTTCCCGCTCTGACTCTTCTCCCCACCCCACCCCTGCCTCAAAGGCGTTCCTTGGCAGTCCCATGACAGAAGCCTGCTGTGTTCTCTGCTTGGCACAAATGAAAGTCCATTTTTTTGGTCCTGCCATTACTCTCCATGGCACAGGAATATAATTTAAAAGTACATGAACATCTGCAGACATCTGCAGTTTGCCAGTGTATGAACTCCTGTTTTTTTATGGCACTTGAATAGCACTGTTTTATGTTAGAAAACGAAAATGATAGCCACGTCCTCCCTGCAAGCTATGTTGTTAAGCAAAACAGTAGCTTTTCCTGGTTTTGTTGCTGTCTGTTTGTTTTTTAGGCAAATAATGAAGATCCATTTAGTTCATCTACAACAGGCTCTGTCAACAATGTGGTCATAACTAAAAATGTGTTTGAGGAACCTCCAGCCAAAAATGAAGATGTACCTCCTGCTTTGCCTCCTAAAACTGGAACACCTACCAGACCTTGTCCTCCCCCACCTGGTAAGAACCAGTACTAAGTGTTTGTGTGCTACTCTTTGGTTTAAAGATGTCTTTATGGCTGCAAGAGAGCAAAGAGCTTCTAATTTAGTAACCAACTAATTCCTATACTACTTCTATTTCTTACATAATTTTAAGCCGTCCTTCTTAATTTAGGTAATCTTTACTTAGATACATGTTGGGAGCCATAAATTTGGAAGAGAGGCTGTAACTTTTAAATTGCTGTGACAGTGCTACTGTAGAAGCTGGTTGCTGAGTAGTTTATTGAATTTGATAATGCAAGCTGGTTTAAACCAGTTTTAAAATAGATTAAATTAAGCATTTTTTTTTAATTTGAATAAAAGAACTGGCTCTTACCCACACTGAACCACTTACAAAATCGGGGGGAAAAATTGGGAAGAATGTACATACAAACAAACCCTGAAAAAACGTGAAAGGTTTTAGAAATCAGATTAATTTATGACTACCAGCACTAAGGATTTTTTGTGGGGTTTTTTTGGCTATATAATGAGATGGTGTAACCTAAAACACTATTGTACACTGGATAAATATTTCTGCCACACTCATAATCATGCTAAAGTGATTATTTTGATGTAGGAAAAAGGCCTATCAACAAATTGGAGTCTTCGGATTCCTTTAAACTGAATGATCCCTTCCAGCCCTTCCCAGGCTGTGATGGTTCCAAAGAACAGGAAGCTGACCCATTTGCTCCCACTGGTGTGTGCAAAGAGATGGACACCAGCAATTTTGCTAATTTCAGTGCTGTAAGTAAACAGGATGGGGAGGCATCAAGCTAACTCTAATGACTTGTTTTTGTGAAAAACAATGAACATTTCCAGACTTAAATTGAGTGAAATGGGTTTCATACCGCAATGCAACGATGTAGCACATATTAATGTTAGTAGTGCCTCTCTAAAAAAAAGGGTACATTACGACTTCCTTCTGGGACAAATGCAGCCAGTTGCAGCAGATCCTTAGTTGCACATTTATGTATTATTTAGCTTCACATGAATAATTGTTACCTTTCCCAGTCTTCGTACAAAGCTGTAAGTACACATTGTGCCTCAGGGTTTAATGTCTGTACAGTATATCAAACTGCAGTGCATCATTTATCTTCAAAGCATATGTTAAGGTCACAGTTAGGCAGTTAGAAAATAAGCAGCACAACCTTTACATTGTACTTGTAGCTACCATTTGAAGGCTTAATCCCCTGCAAGATTCATAAATACAAATTGATAGTGTGACAAGGAAATCTTGTCCCTGAGCTCCTTTTTTGGCAACCAGCCATACGGCTAGGCCCTGCCTGCTGCCTCCGCTGTAAGATTAGTCTGGGGGAAGGGCCCAGGCCCAGGGACAACTGATGCAGCAGCAGGCTTTGTAGGCAAGGCATCTTAAAGGCCAAAACAATAGGGGAGGGTGGTAAGGATTTGTTCAGGAGACCGACTCAAGGGAATGAACTATGATTTGTTCAGGAGACCGACTCAAGGCCATAAACTATTATAAAAAGGGAAACTACCGAAAGTAAACATCCTCGTTGTATAGAACACTTCAAGATAAGGCACAGATCTGTCAACTTGGCATGCCACCTGTCCCCTGTTAGTGCTGAGTGATCTGTAAATGAGTGAATAAGTACAATGCACATGAAAAAGAGATGTTATTTTCCAAGGAGCGCAGAATTAAATTTCAAGTACTTGAAGGTAGGAAGCATGGAGCAATCAGTCAATCAATTAACACTGTAAAGGATTTCTGGGTCAAGTTAGTGAGAACATGTATTTATGTCAGTTTTTATCCTGCCTTCCTACAACTGTGCGCCCAAGGAGGAATGACAAAACAACATACAGCAAAATAAAACTTATTAAAAAATTTATAAAGCAAGCTGTTAAAGGCATAAATAGATGAAGCTATCTGCCACCAGCAGCAGAGCACACACAGCAGCCTGAAGATCTTGTCTTAACAACATTTTCATCTGCTAGCAAAAGGTCACTAGACTGGAGGCTAAACAGGCTTCTTTAAGAAGGGAGTTCATCAGCCATTGAAAAGACCATTTCTTGCATCCCCAGCAAACCTGATGTTGACTGCATGCAGAAAGGGATGCTCTCAGAAATATTACTAGCCAGGCAGACTAATATTGGAGGAGGTGGTCCTTCAATCAGCCAGGTCTTTAAAAGTCATAACTAGCATACTGAATTCTCCCTGGAAACCAATATTCCCAGTAACTGGCTCCTGGTCAATAGTCTGGCTATATCATTTTAAAACCCCTGTAGCAGTTACTTTTCAAAGACTGCTTCCTATAGAACACATGACAGTAATCTAGTCAAGATGTAACTAAGACATGTGTCAAGATGGCCAAATCAGATGATTTAAGGAATGAGTGCAGTTGGCACACCAGCCTCAGCTATGTAAAATCTCTCTCTTTCTTTCTTTCTTTTACATCCCACTTTGCCTCAAATGATCTCAAGGTGGTGTACATAGCTCTCTTCCTCCCCATTTTATTGTCACAACAATCCCATGAGGGTAGGTTAGGCTGAGAGTAAGTGACTGGCCCAAGGTTATCCAGTGAGTTTCATGGCTGAGTGAGGATTTGAACCCTGAGTGAGGATTTGATCCTAAGTCTGACAATCCCAACCACTACATCACACTGGCTCTCTGTGCCAGCACCTGAAAAAATGAACTGTGTCGTATGTTACCATAACATTTTCCTTAGTAAACAGAATCATATTTATATCTTACTACTCTGTTAATCAGTGGGTCATAGCGGTGGTGGACTTGGGATTTTTTAACTTGCTTTATTGCATGACGGTCACTGGGATGTAAACCTTTGGGGAAGAACAGTAACGTGGTGCTCTTGATTATTTTGAAGGCCTTTCTTTAATTAAATCTGTGTACTTGGATTGTTGGGTGGTTTTAAATAAGCATTATATAGATATATAATATAGTCTTTCTCTTTAATTAACAGTTTAAAGTAACTGTGCCAAAGATCCGATAGTCCAAACTCTTACAATGGACTTACATCTTTGCAAGCTACATCAAATGCACACTTTCAATTTTCTTTGAGTGTTTGGGGCAAATGAAAATATTATTTTTCTCCTCTTAATCAAACAATGAACTAGATAAATCATAGATGCTGACCAAACACCCATTTAAATTCTAAGTGATGATAACAATAATTTAAACCAACTGGGGACAGAATCTTCTTTAAACACTTGATTTTTACCTCCTCAGTTAACAAATCCATGGTTTCTCTATTTTTAGTATCCTACTGAAGAAGATATGATTGAATGGGCAAAGCGGGAAAGTGAGAGAGAGGAGAAAGAGCGTCTTGCAAGGTTGAAACAACAAGAACAAGAAGATTTAGAACTAGCTATTGCACTCAGTAAATCTGAAATATCAGAAGCATGAAGAATTGCCACAACCATTTGTCCCTTGCCCTGTATGTGTATAGCTAATCAGAAGCTGCTTATGCACAGGGAAGTACAAAAGGCTTTAAATTCCTGCAAATGTGATTTTTGAGCAATGTAATGTCTTATTTGTAATTTTTTTCATATTCACTTAACTCATCTGGCTACTCTTTTTTAATAAAGCGAAGTTCCATTTGTACTTACCTTGATATTCTTGTGTACTATATAAACCATTACACCAAAGTAAGTTCTTATAATGCAAAAAAGACAAATCTGTATTAAGGCACAGACATGCATTTTTGAAAGATCTCAGAAGGCAATTCTGACTCCAACCAAGTTCCCCTTTGATACATGCCTTACGCAGTGTTGAAGATCTAGAATGTGCAGGTGGGTGTAACAACATAAAATGAGTGAGTGCATTGTATTGCCTTTAAACAAATGGATAGGTCAGGTGTTACTGATATTTCCCTTAAAAAATATTAGATGGCTTGTTCTAAGTCTTGATTAGCTTTCTTTTCGAAAGGGCCAAATTTTGCCAATTACTATAATACTGAATTATTTAGGTCTCCCAGGTGGCCCAGTTAGCAAAGTACATTTTCACCTTGTAATCAAATCTGGCCATGTAGCCAACCAAACAGTAGTTTATGGCAAATCTTCATGTACTTAAAAATTGCTGATAATCCTGCTTCTTTCTTGCTAAAATGTTCAGATCTGGTTATCACAGGTATTAGAAATCTATTGTATATTTTAGAGATGATGATAATTGAGGTTAGGCCTATGGAGTGCCTTTATGTCTGTGGGCTTCCTTTTAATGAAGGCTCTTCTTCTAGAGTGGATATCTAACAGAAAATCTAGATTCCAGATGCAACTAGTGTTATCTGAAACTTTTAACTGCCATTTTGCCTACTATCAGGTTTAGGATTGTTCCAAGGAGATTTCTAAGATTACACTGTTTGGCCAAGTTCACTGTTAAGAACTCTGATGCCCCACTGCTAATTGAGCCAATTTCTTATGTGAAATATGCAACTTAATTTGGCAAGTTGACAGCAGAATTTGAAATAGGGTAGGAAGTAGACTACATAAAGATATAGTTTACAACAGTCGGTTGCTGTTGTGTATAATTTATTGAATGCCAACTGATAGTTGCACCTTAAAAATAAATTTTCTTTTATAGTAACGAAGTCAAAATTGAATGTTAATGAAAGTAAGTTATTATCTAATATGTTCTGTTCTGCAGGATGTTAAATTCATTCCAAATGACTCGTTCCATCTTCAATACATGAATAGTTAGGCTGCAGCCACACAAAACTGGTGGTTCTGCTTCCCCCCTCCTAAAACACTGTGGTATTTGTGCCTCGAATTAAGAGTTTTAAAATGATTTTTCTTCTGCTGCAAGGAGTTGCATAGTTACCACTATCAGGATGAAACTTTTCCAGTTACCTGTGGATGCTGCTGCAAGAGACTTTTTAGGAAGGTAGTTTTTGCTCAATTTTCCTATAAATTGAGATCAGTTCTGAGAAACTTTTGCACTAGGAAATGAGCATTTTAAAACACCTGCTCAAAAAAGTAACCTAGCAAAACCTCTTGCAAGTATTAATGTTCATAATTTATCTACCCAAATTTTGTATTAACATTAATCGTGCATATTGTATGTTTAACTGGACTACATAGATTTTTCCTTTTTTGTTATATGTATACTTTGTGGACCAATACAATATCTGTGTGTATATATTATACATATAAATATATATATATTCAAGCTTTCTTGTATAGGATTTAAAGTTCTGAGTCACTTGATGTTACATTTCATGTTACTGACTGATCACAGAACCTTTACTCGAAGGCTTCTAAATAAACCACTGCTGTGTCAGCTTAAATGGCATTACTGTTAAAGTTTTAAAAGGCTTTTAATAACTTGTTCAGGTGGGGTTAGCCTCTATTTATAGACCTTTGTTTAAAAATTCTAAAATAGCTTGTAATTATGAATAAAACATTTTAAGTATATTATGTTTCGTCTGGTTTTTGTTTTTACTTTTAAGTAAACTGTACAGTGTCTTGTGGAAGTAAACAGATATGAAACATCACAACACTAGTTTTTGTTTGAAAATGAATTTTAAGTGAACTTTCCATTCCCTAAAGTATGTTTTTTTGAGAAGCTACTCAAATGTATTATTTCTGTACAGAGTTTGGATTTTGTAGTTCACAGCGGGTGGCGCTGTGGGTTAAACCACAGAGCCTAGGGCTTGTCGATTGGAAGGTCAGCGGTTCGAATCCCCGCGACGGGGTGAGCTCCAGTTGCTGAATCCCAGCTCCTGCCAACCTAGCAGTTCGAGAGCATGCAGTGCAAGTAGATAAATAGGTACTGATCTGGCGGGAAGGTAAACGGCGTTTCCGTGTGCTGCTCTGGTTTGCCAGAAGCAGCTTAGTCATGCTGGCCACATGACCCGGAAGCTGTACACCGGCTCCCTTGGCCAATAAAGCAAGATGAGCGCTGCAACCCGAGAGTCTGCCACAACTGGACCTAATGGTCAGGGGTCCCTTTACCTTTACTTATTCAATAGCTCAAAGTGGGTAGCAGCATCCTAGACATCAGACAAGAAATAGATCCCTATCCCCAAAGCTTTTGAAACCTACATGGGGACAATAGAAACAGCAACAAATGGTGGGTGATACCTGACTATGTCATTCACATGAATTACATCTATCAGTTACTTCTAAAATTCAATCATTTGTGGTTAAGTTCTGATACAGATCTAGCCTCCAAATTAGACAGTGTCGGTTTGCCTCTACTCTCATAAATACATATTTAAGAGCACAAAAAATGCATGATATATGCATGATATATATATATATATATAATGCATTTTTTGTGCTCTTAAATATGTATTTATGAGAGTAGAGGCAAACCGACACTGTCTAATATATATATATATATATATGAGAAGAACTGCTCATATATATATATGAGAAGAACTGCTCATATATATATATGAGAAGAACTGCTCATACATATATATGAGAACATATATATATATGATATATATATGAGAAGAACTGCTCATATATATATATATATGAGAAGAACTGCTTATTTGCAAAGGCTTGGCAAAGCTGTCCTGTGATAGGCTGAAAGCGGGAGAAGGCGAGTTGGGGGGAAAGAAAGGTGGCAAGTGTCCAGTCTGCAAGGGAAGAGGGGAGGAGACGTTATTGCTGCTGTGAAACGTGTGCAGAGAATTGGGAAAGGGGGAGAAGCTCTGCAAGATCTAAGTAGCCTTGGCTAATGGATGAATTGGTTTAACCATTGTTATGGGGGGGGCACAAGGGGGGGAAATAAAGAAAGAGGGAGGAGAACAGCTTCCCTTGGGAGTACCCTGGCGATGCTGTTTTGGAGCCTCAGTTTCCTTCGTGTCCTGCCAGCCTAAACCTAGAAGCAACCTCTTGCCTGAGCTAGCGCCACACCCTTGACCCGAGGCGATGAGCTGCAGCTGGGGCTGGTTTCCTTTATCACGCCGGTTTATCAAGTACGCGGCTCCCTCCGAGAGACCTGCAGGGGGCGGTCGCTCCCCTGAGAGGCCTCAGGATGAGGAGGAGCAGGCGGCGGCGGCCGGCAACTTTATAGGGGAGGAGCCGCCACCCAGCAGCGCGGGGACCTTGCTCTGGAGCCGCCTGCCTCCACTTTCCCGGCGTTATGAGTTTGCCGCTGGCTTTCGAGGCGGAGCGGGATTTTTTTTTACCTCAGCAGCAGCTCGCTTCATCTCGAGGCGAGCCTAGCGGAGCCTCATGGACGCACAAAGTAGCCGCAGAAGCAGCAGCAGCAAGAAAAAAGAGCTGAGGTACTTACTCTGGGGGAGGTGGATCCTGCCTTCGGTTGGCGCGCTTGTGTTTCAGGAGCAAGCTGCCTTGGCAGGCAGGAAACCAACAGGTGAAGCTGTTGCCGGCATGCATGTCGACATTTGCAAATAAACCTGCCGGGAAGTTTGCGTGGCTGGGCCATGCAGCTGCTGAAGCCAATATGGGTTTGTTTGTTTCACTTATTATTATTATTATTATTTATTTCTCGCGTTTTCTTCCAAAGGAGCTCAAGGTGGTGTGTGCCTGGTTCTCCCCTGCCTCATTGAATCCCCACAACCGCCCTATAGGCTGAGAGGCAGCGACTGGGTCAAGAGTCCTTGCCTCCCAAGTAATAATAATAATAATATTTTATTGTTTATACCCTGCCCATCTGGCTGGGTTTCCCATAGCCTGACACTCATATGCACGACACCACACTGGCTCTCATATTTAGCATTGTTATGTGGATTGAGTGTATTTCCCATCCCGCTTCCTGACTGTAAACTGCTGGGGTTTGTGTGTGTGGAAAAGCATTAAATGTGAAAAGAAAAAAGAAAGGTAGTAAGGCTGAGGTGAAACCGAAATAGAGTGTGTATGAAACCCCTGGAGAGCTGCTGCCAGTTACTGAGCTAGATGGACTAACAGTCTGACTCGGTGTAAGTCAGCTTCCTAAATTCCTAATACATAAATATTTAGAAATGGCAGGTGAAAGGGGGTGCACTACAGTATTGCCACTTTATTTAAGTTAAGGCGACATATATTGTAGGTACATACTTTTCTGTCTTTATGTCAGGTGAATCTGCCGCCAGCCTAAATATAAATCTTGCAAGCAAGTGGGATTCCTGACCTCCCTGCTATGTGTGTGCTAATTTCTTATTGTGAAAATAATTTAGGGTGTGCGCGCTAAATTTTGTTCTTGCTCAGGTGCCATATTACCAAAGTCTGCCCCTTGTTTCTCCTAATGTTCAACTGAAATCTACCCTTCTGTAACTTAAGCCCCAAGTGTTTTTGTTCTGTTTTGTCTTGTATCAATGGTTTCCCCTGAAAAACCTGCGTTTTACTGCTGAATCAGAGCAAACGGCAATCCAGGGAAGACTTGATTGCTGTTTGCTCCAATTCAGTGGTAAAACACAGGTTTTCCCGGGGAAAGTGCTAGGAGAAAAGCAACAACAACACTCAGACATGGAGGCTTAAAGTCTGGACCTGTGCCCACTGGGTAGTGAATGGTGATCCAGAAAAAGGTGACAATTCCAGGTTTTCCCTATTTTGATTGGCCCCATTGTGTCCACCTTCTGATTATGGTCTCCAGTATGTTCAGATCAAATTACAAAATTCTTGCTATATGAAACTGGTTGCTAAGTTATGAGGAGAAAGCACTTTTCACGTGCTCAGAAGGTACCCTTTTTGTTTTTACTTCAAATATTTTCAGGGCTAAGCTTTGCTGTTGGGGGACAGGAGGTGGGCATGCTGGAAACAATGTTCCATCCTTGTCCCACAAACCCAGTTTTTTAAAACCCTAGAATATTTCCCTTCCATCACTGACAAAAGCTCAGTGTGTTTGTGTGTGAGAGCCTGCTTAGGTTGAATGTGCTGCCAGCTTTCTACAAAGCACAGGAGGAGATGTAGACCTATTAAATGTTAAACAGGACTTGGTAAAGGACAGGATATGCCAGAATTGATGATCTCTTTAATGTGCTTATTTGTTATTGAATTATTTATAAGCTTTTCAGTTGGCTAAAATGACAAAGACAGTTAAAGAAAATTACACTTGATCTAAGTCAAAAGGCCGAGAAGAAAATTAACAGTTGTGGGGGACCATTGTTCATTTTCTCTCTAGTTTTGGCAAGTCATGAGTTGGCTGCTCATATTTGGATTACTATGGTACCTCGGGTTAAGAACTTAATTCATTCTGGAAGTCCTTTCTTAACCTGAAACTGTTCTTAACCTGAAGCACCACTTTAGCTAATGGGGCCTCCCGCTGCTGCTGCACCGCTGCTGCGTGATTTCTGTTCTCATCCTGAAGCAAAGTTCTTAACCTGAGGTATTATTTCTGGATTAGCGGAGTCTGTAACCTGAAGCGTATGTAACCCGAGGTACCACTGTATTGTTAAGTTTGCTCTGTTTTCATAAAGCCTTCAGAGGGTTGAGAAGGGCTCTGTGCAATAGGTCAAAAGCTGTTGGGCACTTGAATAGGAGAGAAAGGGTTTGGGCACTATGCTGTTTGAAGGAAAGTCTTTCATTTGAAAGCACGTCAAAGTGCAAGTAGATAAATAGGTACCGCTCCGGCAGGAAGGTAAACGGCATTTCCGTGCGCTGCTCTGGTTCGTCAGAAGCGGCTTAGTCATGCTGGCCACATGACCCGGAAGCTGTACGCCAGCTCCCTCAGTCAAAAAAGTGAGATGAGCGCCGCAACCCCAGAGTCATCCACGACTGGACCTAATGGTCAGGGGTCCCTATACCTTTATTCTTCAACACTGTAGCTAAGAGTTTTCCCATTTTAGAGATATGGTGCCATGTAATCACTGATAAATTTGATCCAACTTGTACAAGGTTGAACACTGTTGGATTAAGTTCTATAAGGTGTTTTTTTTTATTTCCAATCAGCTTGTAGCAATCTACTCAAAATATTTTTAATATTTAGTATCATTCTACTATTGAAACTCCTTGATCTAGATCTTTCTCCCATTTGTCTTGTAAAGCTGGAAGACTGAAAGTTTTAAATTTAACAGCAACAAAAAAAGTTTGTCTGTTGTCAGACATATAATGTAATAAGTATTTTCTACTTTAAAACAAACAAACTCAGAGCCAGGCCTACGTTTTTCTTGCTACACTGTTCAAATTCTTTCCTGCATGCTGTGCAGCATAACAGCAGCACATTAAATGGTCGTAGGTTGTCCAGAATACACTTCCTTTATTTTTAATCTTTAATGTCTGTTGCTTCTTACTTTCTCTGCTTTATGACTGTATTCTGTGCCCCAGGCAGGTGATAGAGGTCAGGAGGTTCTCTGTCATGTCCTCTGGGATGCTGAGGACACTGTCTAGCCTGGTAGCCGCCTTTTGCACTTCCTCCAAATGCACAGGTATTGGCTCATACTCCAGTATGTTAGTGGTTATGCTCAATGCATTCAATCCAAATTCAGTGTGTTTTTCCAATATAGTATTTTTTTATGTCCTGAACAAATCCACTGCCTGTTTCTGTAAATCAAAATCACAAGTCAAAGCAGTCTACTTTGCTCGTGATGTTGCAATAGCTAACCAATAAATTAGGTTAGAGAAGTTTTATAATTAGCCAATGGACTGCATAATCTCTGGGCAACTTCTGATAGAAAAATGCACAGTAACTACACTTTGAAGTGGAAATAAACTTCGATAGGAAAGAAATGTTGCTATTTCAAAGCCATGTTGTAAGTCCATTACAACAGCTGGGAAATTTAAAAGGAAATAAATATTACTTTGCATACCAAAAAGTACAATAGCTGATACGTTTGCTAGTTTAATAGTTTATCCATAATCATCATTGTGTTTAGGACTTAAGAAATACACTAGGGTTATTGGCGAAAGCATTTCATATATATTTAAAAGTAACTGAGCTATTCAAATGTCCTTTATCTGGGGGCAGTGATGGGCCGGATAAGGGCTAATAAACTCAATCTCAACAAGACAGTGGTTCTATGAGTCAATGTGGTTCCCAGTTCCAGGCATTAGGTGGACAGCCTGTTCTTCAGTGGGAGTGCTGCCCCATATAGGAGCAGATTCATAGATGAGGGTGATTCTTGATTCCCAGCTGTCACAAGAGACCCAAGTGACTTAAAATGGTGAGACTTACCTGCGCCCAACTATTGCTGGTTCACTAGTTATGGCCGTTCCTGGACTGGAACAGCTTAACTCCAGTTATCAATGCTCTAATAACCACCCATATAGAGAAATGCAACATTCCAGACGCTGCAGGTGGTACAGAATGCTGCAGCCTGGCTGTTGGGCACAGCTGATAAGGTCATGTTACTTCAGTTCTGAAGATACTGTAGTAGCTGCCATTCATATACTGTACCAGGCCCGCTTCAAGGTGTTGGCATTAGTCTATAATTAGTTTTTGTTTTTTTTAAATAGTAATCCTTTTATGTATTTCCTAGTACGTGCTACCCCAAACCTTAAGAACTGCTGAAAAGTCTCTGCTTGTAGTGCCACTGGCTAGTGTGGTGAGTAAAATGGTGATATGAGGCATGGCATTTGCAGCAATGGCACCCCTTTTACAGAGCTCCTCACTGAGATATGAGAGTCCTCCACATTAGGTGTTTTCAGACAACAAGGAGAAACATGCTCTCCGTCCAAGCTTTTGGAACCTGGTGCCTCCACTGGGAACTGCCCAGTTGGTGTTAAACTATGGCAGGGCCTTTCCAGTAGTGATTCCCCACTTCTGGAATAGTTTCCCTGGTGAGGAGAGTCTGTCTTCCTCATTATTGACTTCAAAATATTCCTGTTCACCCAGGTATTAGAAAGCAGAAAGATACCATTCCTAGCAACCCTGAAATAATTCATTGAGAGACTGGTTGTTTTTAGAATATTTTAAATATTATTTTAATGATGTGTTTGCCACCCTGGACTCCTTTGGCAGGAAGGCTGAGATATAAATTGAATAAATAATAATAAGTATCATGTTGGTGTTGATTCTGGATAGAATTGAGGTTTAGTGCTGCAGTTTTTTATAATGGATGTACAATTTAATTTTGTTACATGTTTTATATTGTTTATACTGCATGTTGTGCTCTGTGCTCTGATCTGGGGGAAGGGCAGGGTATAACTGCTGAAATAAAGCAATTGAATAAATACTAGATGCTGCAGTGGAAATTAGCAATAAATCCATTGCTAGTCAAATATTTATGACTCTTTTTTTTAGTTGCCAACTGCTGTAGTAGTTGAAAGAAGGAACCATATTCCTGTTTTGTGTGTTTTTTAAAATGATATCGTAAGAACTTGCTTCTATGTTTGATGTGAATGTGTCCATGTCAATTAAATACTTTTGGAAGTGAGCAAGTTAAGTTTGGTCATGAATTATGAGATGCTATCCTTTGTGTTTTATTTATTATTTCCAGATAATTTTTGAGTGCACAAAATGTTTTGTAGTTCTTATCTCATTTTGCTTATGGAGGGAAGCAATTCCAGTAGGTGCACTGAGGTCTATTGCTTCTTTTTAGTAGTTAATATCTTAATTTAATATGAAATTATGCTAATGGTATTTTAAGGGCCACTACATTTAGATCAAAGGACAGAAAGATAATGACATTACTAGGGGAGCATGAAGAACATGGAGAAGGAAGCAGTTGAGTCCATGTGAGCAATTGAAGATAAGTTGCTTGTTAAAATACCATGGAACAGGAGCACGTGAGACCCATCTCTATGCTTATATCACAATCACAAGACATATTGTAAGAACATAAGAAGAGCCTGCTAGATCAGGCCAATGGTCCCTCTAGTCCAGCATCCTGTCCTCATAGTGACCAACCAGATGCCTGTGGGAAACCCATAAGCAGGATTAGAGCACAACAGCACTCTCCCCCAGCTGCAGTTTCCAGCACTGGCATTCATAAGCATTGCTGCCTCCAACTGTAGAGGCAGAGCATAGCCTTCATGGCTTGTAGCCATTGATAGCCCTCTCCTCCATGAATTTGTCTAATTCTCTTTTAAAGGTGAGTGACCATCACGGCCTCCTGTGAGCTGCATGAATACGTAATTTCTTTAATTTGTCCTGTAAAGCAGGTGTATATACTGCTAATTGTTCTGGAGGTTAAAACTTTATCTCAGACTCTCTGTATCATAGAAAAATGGTGGAATAGTGCTACTCTTAATCCTTTTCCATAACTGAACAGTGCTCAGCTTCTGACAATCTATTACGTAGTGCATTAAACTATTTGAGGGTTTTTTGTGTTTCAGTGAGTTGTTATGCATTTCAGGTTTCTCTCTTTAAAAAAAAAAAAAGAGCCTTGAACAGGAGCACTCATAGGGCATAAGAATCCTCTGGTACATTTTGTTGCAGGTCCCACTTGTAGATGCACAAGCATAAAATGTTGCACCTTTCACATATTTTTTTTAAAAAGGCCATTTCAAGCAGGATTGCCTGATGTTATTTTCTAACATGGTGTTGATGGAGTAATTGTGCTTCGTATGTGAAAACTAAGGGTGCAATCCTATGCGTGCTTACCTGGGAGTAAGTTCTATTGAACTGAATGATTCTTACCTCTGACTAGACATGTACAGAAATACACTTTAAGAGAAGCATTCTAATAGTTAACATGCTGACCTTTGGGAGGACGGGACTTCTTTATCTCATGCCGCATTGGAAACAGAGAAGTTAGCATTAACTCTTTTCTCTTTTTCCAGATCATCTGCACAGGACTTGAACGTTGCTCTCAGTGAATGTATGGCAGCTGTGGATCTGTTTCTAAATAACAAGTTCCAGGATGCCCTTGTTTCTCTGCAAACTAAGTAAGCTTGTTTATTTATTTCTCTAATTATTGTTAGCATTTCTGCTTGACAAGAGAGGAGGGTTCCAAGCTATGGTGCTAAAGTAACTAGCTTTTACAAGTCTTTCTGTATTGTTGCATGCCACTCCAGTCTCCAAGCAGTGCGAGATTCCAAGGGTTCTAGGCGCCTACCCAGGGTTCGTGTTTCCTTTGGAATGAGGCACAGCAGAGACTGTGGTGTCTTTATAATATATGGTTTATTTACACATATATACAACCTGAGCTTTTGTGATGGAGGAGTTCACAGCATTAACAGAAGTGTGGCACTCAAAACGGAAGTGCACCCCTGAATGGAGTATGTTCGTATACCAAAAAAAATATGCAACCCGGAACACTCATTTCTGGGTTTGAAGTGTTTGTAATCCAAAAAGTTTGTTAACTAGGCTGTTTGTAACCCGAGGTACCACTGTACTTGCAAGTTACAAAGTTCTTGAAATGCTGGTACGCCAGTTACTGTTTCTTAGAATTCTCCAATGGTTATTTGTTGCTGATTTTAATTTACAACTACTACTTCAATTTGACTGCGTCTTTCCCTACTAAATTATACAGTTGCTATGAACAATTTTACAAAGAAGGACATAATTGAAAATGATTGTTCAAAGGTTGCATGATGTTAGCTAGCTTTGTCTCCCTATTTCCTCTCCTCCCTACCCACCTCTCCAGTTTTCTGTTTTAGTCCCATGCGGAATGGGATATGGTGTACAGTGGTACCTCAGTTTAAGAACAGCCCTGTTTACGAACTATTCGGTTTATGAACTCCACAAAACCGGAAGTAGTGTCCTGGTTTGTGAACTTTACCTCGGAGGCCTCATTAGGGAAAGCACGCCTCGGTTTAAGAACGGACTTCCGGAACAGATTAAATTCGTAAACCGAGGTATCACTGTACTCAATATATATGACAAAAAATATATCTTTTATTGAATTGGAATGTCACTACATTTGGCAGAGACAGCCATAATCTTTTGACTAAGCTCTGCTCATCTAGCAGCAGCAGAAGGAGCAGGGTGGATAGATAGAAAAATGGCAGCTCTAGGATATGAAAGCATATGTGGTCTAACCTGGAATAGGCAGGACATGCAAACAGATAATTCTCTTTAAATGACATCCAGTCTTTTTGGATGCTATGTGCAAAGTGGAAAATATTACTGGGACCTGGGAATTAATGGGAAAATCTGCATTTATTTAAACCTTTATCTATATATATAAAATCATTGCATATAAAACTTGAGGGGGGGCGCCTGCAAAAGTGATGGGAGCCACATCCTTTGTTTAAAAATGTTATACACTTCATCACAGATGGTTTTGATTATTGCTTAAATGAGCCCCTGTTGAATTGGTTTAATGAGATGACTAGGTATCCTTGGATTTTACATGTGAATTTATTTCTCACTGTTAAACTACTTTAACTTAGAGAGTCAGTCAACTCCTTTTTTGTCTTTGAATACAGAGTGATGGCCCCAAAGAGTCAAAGGGAGAAACAGGGAGCTTAATTTAACTGCAAATGAGCTTCATTATTGACACACTCCTTGTGTCAAGGGAATGGTGGTAGAAGTGGGGCAGGCATATAATAATACACAACATTTTCTTTCAGAGACATCTGTTCCTCATCATTGACTCTTTCAGTGTCCTGTGAATCTAAATGGGTTTTCACGGTCTATAAACACACACGTTCCCTCTCTTTCTCCTAGTGGAAAATACTTACTGCCTTACTTTATCTGACAGCAGGCAAGAATTTATCTTTGATAATATTTCAGGTTTATTGCTAAGTACCATTCTTGTAAAGCCGCTGAAATAACTTTTGATGCACCAGCTTTGTTAAGGAAAAAAAATACTAGCAATATGGATAGGCTGGTGATTGCTATTTCTTTTGTGTGGTGATGTCCATAGGACTGCATCCTTGTGGAGAAGGAAAAGCAGAAGATCACTGGGGAGCTATGAAGCATATAGCCATATGATATAAAATTAGCATATCCCATTTGTTTGATAAAATTTTCCCTTGTGCCAGAATGTTGTAGCTCCAGATACCACTTCACCTAGGGAAAATGAAGTATTAATTATATTCTGTATAATCATAAGCTGCAAAACTTTGAAGTGTGTGTGTGTGAGAGAGAGGGGGGGAGTGATACAGGATTCAAGGAGCAAACTGCATGAGTGTGAAGGGCTTTGTAAAAATAGATAAGTGGGTTCTGACAACACTGGTACCCCTATTGCATTTCAGCTTTTTGTCCTTTCAGAGCCTCTGTATCCCTTGAAAGGTGCATGAGAGGTGGTGGTGCTTGGGGCGGTAAATGATTCCACATCTGTGAATCCCTAGGTTTGGCATAGTTACACTATTTATATTTCAGCCTGCCATGTATTTGCTGAGAGAGACACTAAAAGGTAAAGGTACCCCTGACCATTAGGTCCAGTTGCAGATGACTCTGGGGTTGCAGCGCTCATCTCGCTCTGTAGGCCAAGGGAGCTGGCGTTTGTCCACAGACAGCTTCCGGGTCATGTGGCCAGCATGACTATGCCGCTTCTGGTGAAACAGAGCAGCGCACAGATACGCCGTTTACCTTCCCGCCGGAGCGGTACCTATTTATCTACTTGTACTGGTATGCTTTCGAACTGCTAGGTGGGCAGGAGCAGGGACCGAGCAACAGGAGCTCACCCCTTCACGGGGATTCGAACCGCCGACCTTCTGATCGGCAAGCCCTAGGCTCAGTGGTTTAGACCACAGCGCCCTGAAATAATAAGTAACTGGCTTCCTACTAGTTTCAGCCTCCGAATGACATTGTGGGTGGTTAATATCAGTGCCACTGTGTATGTTGGCTGGTTGCCTGTAGATGCAAGAGACACATAGAGATAGCGATGAATAATTGGTTGCATATTCTTTTTTTTAAAATGTTTGATGTTTTGTTGTATTTTTATATATGCTATAAGCTGCCGAGAGTGGCTAGGGAAACCCAGCCAGGTGGGTGGGATATAAATAAAATATAGTTAATAATAATTATTAATAATATGATTGACCATTCCTGTGACTAGGTACTAACTAGAAGCTATTGGCAAGTGATTTAAGGAGTGTTGCCATTGTGTTGGTGTTCGCTTTCATGTCTCAGCCCCACTTCCCACCAGTAGTCCCATTGGAATATGAGTTAGAGATTCACCTATTGGGAAAGATGATGCTTCCACCAAAAATGACCATTTTCCTCTGTCCTAGTAGGTGTCTATTTTCTCATTGAGCATGCATAAATTGAAGTTAGGATCATTCTGTTAGCTGCCTAGCTCTGTTTCCTTTGCCAAATGCTGGTGCTGACACGCCAAATATGGTCGCTTCATGCAGGGAGGACTTATGAATCTTTTAGGAACAGGTAACTCAAAGGAATACAAAAGGTTACTTTGTTCCAGCTCATAGAAGCTGATGGGCAAAAGCTATTTCAGGATTTAAGAGTGTAGATGAAAGCTTCTTTGTAGTCCATATATTGTAGATTAAATGTCAGATCTAGTTATTAGGGTTCTCAAATTCTGATTTCATTGTTTTGATATGAATCAGAATAATGCACTGAATTTCCTGATGGTATTGAACATAACTGATCTGAGTGCCTGCCAGTCCTGACAGAAAAGCACTTTGCTAGCTTTTTATTGAAAGACCAAGACTATAACATAAATGCTATTTCAAAGTTTTTATATTGCCTTAGTAAATTGAATTGGTATTCATGCATCATGTAATGCCTGTCTTGAATGCAGGAACAAGGAAGTATTTTATCTAATTTATCTAGGTTTTGTGTTTGCCATTACACACCATAGAAAATACCTGAGAAATATATAAGCTGTAGGTGCAGCACAGGAATACAAGAATACATCTTATGGAGAGAGAAAACAAAAGCAAAAGCAAAACAATGCTTTTATCTTGCCCAAACGTAAAGGTAAACTAGTGTTTCCCAAACTTCTGAGTTCATTTGTTAAAGATGTAATGAGGCTCAACCTAAATTCTTAGGAATGTAAATAAAATAAAGTAAAATAAATCAGTATAAAATCCACATTTATTTATAATCAACCACCATTCCTAGGAATTGTAGAATGTAAAAATTCTATGATGCATTGCAGGGGGTTGGACTAGATGACACTTGGGGTCCCTTCCAATACCACGATTCTATGATTATATAAAAAAGGAAACTAAACAACTGAAAAATAACAACACCTGTATACATTTTTTAGCAGTAAAACAGCACGATGTGAGAATACTGTAATATTGTGGAATCAGCTTATTAAATGCAGAGGTTATTCATTGGCAAAGGAGATGCACTCTGTACATGCCTGTGCCCTTTATTTATGAGCCTCATAGTAAAGGTAAAGGGACCCCTGACCATTAGGTCCAGTCATGACCGACTCTGGGGTTGCGGCGCTCATTTCACTTTATTGTCCGAGGGAGCCGGCATACAGCTTCCGTGTCATGTGGCCAGCGTGACTAAGCAGCTTCTGGCGAACCAGAGCAGTGCATGGAAACACCGTTTACCTTCCCGCCGGAGCGGTACCTATTTATCTACTTGCACTTTGATGTGCTTTCGAACTGCTAGGTTGGCAGGAGCAGGGACCGAGCAACGGGAGCTCACCCCGTCATGGGGATTCGAACCGCTGACCTTCTGATCGGCAAGTCCTAGGCTCTGGTTTAACCCACAGAGCCACACGCATCCCTTATGAGGCTCATAGTTCCTTGTTAATTTGATTGCACTATACATCCTAAACTGCTTTTCAACCTCAGGCCTTTTTCTACCTCTTCTGACCCTCAACCCCAGGGGGTCAATATATGTTGGCAAGCCCACGTAGACAAGCTATTAAGTTATTGGCTTCTGTACCACTTACAACACATTTTATGATTGCTCTGTGGTATCTAACACACCAACTATCTGTACAAATATACTGCAAGAAGCAGTAGCAATGGTTGTATTTACAAGTAACCTCATGGGCTAGTAATGGGTTTGATTTTACAGTGTCATAAATGTGAGGTGGAAAGGCTTTTGCCACAAGGAGAAAGTACCTCTGTGGACAAACCTTAAGGGTATGCTGTGATTATCTCTAATTTAACATATAAATAAGATCTCTTTGTGAGTCAGACAAATCCCTCTTTTCCCTCCCAATGCAGATTGTTCCCCACAGAACAGTTTGCTGTGCTTTATCTAGTGTAATTAAATGTCGATTAATAGCTCCTCCTTTCCTTACTTTGGAGACTGTAATTTAATTAAGGGTTTGTCCCATTGTTGGCTTCTGTGTTAGTGTAGCTTTGCTGAATGCAAGATCTCTAGCCTGAGGAACTGCTGTTTGGATGGTGTGGAATCAAATAATGGAGAGATGAGAGAACCTATATGTCTTAGGGTGATAAACTGGGGAAGGGGGGCAACATCTTTTGGATTTAAATTTGCTTGAAGGAGATAACTGTTTGGAGAGAAAAATGCCCACAGATAAGAAGAGAAGTTGCTCTGACAGGAACCAGTAGCAACAGTCAAAACTAAGAGGTCCCTAGAAGGACCATTTAGGATGTATTAGATGACAGAAGGCAGCACGCAGGTCTTTGTGTGCTTTCTGACTGGTAGCCCAGTCTTTGTTGCATTCCCATCTTTCTATTTTTTCATAGTAGTGCAAATAACTAGATGACCATATACCAGTGCAGTCAATTGTGTGAACCTTTACAAGTGGTCTAATAACAAAGGATCATAATAGATGACCCAATCCTTGAAAACATCCTTTAAGATAGTCTACTTGGAGTTTCCACCACCATCCAACACATGCAGACATACTTGTGGGGGATGGGAGAGAAAACCCATAGGAGTGGATGACAAAGGGAATACATGTTCTAAGCACTGAAAACCAAATCCAACAAAAATTATAACCAGAAAATTCTGTAGAGCAGACAGAACTTTAGTAAAAATTTGAGCTTGGTCTCTTCAGTATTTCTGAGGTAAGTACACATTACAGTAATAGATGTTAATATTAGGGATTCCATTTCTGGTGCTAAGATTTTTACTTCAGGAAGTATCCTTTCAGTGTGTGTTGCAGGATGTACAGACACAGCTGTTTTGTTTTCAAACATGTGCAAGGGCTAAAGTAAAGCCAAGACCATGTACCATCATGCTGCCTCTTAAAAGCAGTTCGGTATCTCCTTGGCCGCCCTTCTTATATCTCTGCTTGTCTGATCCCTTCAATCTTGATAGGATTGTTGGACTGAAATTTAAGAAATGAGGTCTACAGCAAGACCGCAGTGTTTATTCTGTGCTATTCAGAGAAGTGGTTGTGTTGTGAATGGCACTGTGATGTTCAAGGACAAAGTCCAGTTCTTTAAGGGGAGGGGAATCTCCAACCGGTGGACTGAATGTGGCCCTTTAGGCCTCTTTGTCCAGCCCTCAGGTTTTTCCCCAGGCCATGTCCCATCAGACCTTGCTCTTCACCCTCCTACAATGCTCTTGCTTGGCTGGAATGCGTTCTTGAAGGGTGGTAATGCCTCTTGCTTGCCTGGATGGACTTGTGTGCATGGAAACCTGGTTTTTGCATGACTGGAATGTAGCCAACTGTACAAAGGAAAGAGTCCCACCTGTTATTCTGTACCTTTTCGCTCTGGCCCTTCCCACCACTGACATGTGGTCCACAGGAGGTTGTCCATGAAGGAATATGGCTCTCGGGCTGATAGGTTTTCCAATCCTGCTTTTAAAATATCCTTCAGAGATCCTGGGTATTGCTGCTTCTAACTCTCCACTCCTTTGACCTCCTACCTTTAAGGCCATTGTTTTTGTTTTCATTCCTTTACTCTTTATTGTGGCTTCTGTGAGTATCATAGAATAGATGTATCTCCCTTTAATTTGTTTCCCACAGAACAAAGGGGAGTATGTATCATGCATTGACATATGCCACCATACTGGAAATGCAAGCCATGATGACCTTTGACTCGCAGGACATACTGAATGCTGGAAACACAATGAAAGAAGCTCAAGCCATATGTCAGAAGTAAGCACAGAGAATTATTCTAGATGGTCAAAAGCATAGAATAAGTACATGAGACAGCTTTGCAACAGTAAGAATGAATAAAATGTTTTAGTAGAGGAAAACGCTAAAGGATTCTTAGGAACCTTCATGTGCCACCAATAATTTTTTTTGACAGTTGGATTCCACCATGTATAAATGCAGTCATCTACATGAAAGTTGAAAGGTATAATTTTACTTGCAGTTTACCTACATATGGCCACATGTAAGCCATTTTGGAAATATTTATTTATTGTCATGCAGCCAAAATGACAATTGTGGGACTATAAACACTATAGAATAGCATACCGCTTTAAACAGAGGTTAATGTTTATGTCAGAAAATGCTTGAGGTGACCACATAAAGGCATTGAGCCCCAACTGTTGCTAGTCAGAAAATTTAACACATAGAAATATAATGGCAAAATTTAGTATGCCGAAGTACAGTGGTACCTCTGGTTACATACTTAATTTGTTCCAGAGGTCCGTTCTTAACCTGAAACTGTTCTTAACCTGAAGCACCACTTTAGCTAATGGGGCCTCCTGCTGCCGCTGCGCCGCCACCGCACGATTTCTGTTCTCATCCTGAAGCAAAGTTCTTAACCTGAGGTACTATTTCTGGGTTAGCGGAATCTGTAACCTGAAGCGTATGTAACCTGAGGTACCACTGTAATGTAAAAGATAATTGAAAATAGTATATGAAACCTTTAATTATACATACAGCCTTTTCTTAAATCACTTTGAGCATAAGAACATATTGTTCTGTGTACTTGGCATTTTGCAGAGTAATAAATTAAAATTTAAAGTCTGTAATCTCCTTGGATTGGAATCTAAAGTTTTGACAGAGTGGAGGAAAAGCACTGAAATAAAAAAAAAGACAAAGGTATTGGAGCAAGAATATATGCAAATATAGTTTAGATGTACTTAGACTCCATTTCTGTGTCTATTTAGCTGATGGGAGTAAGCACCTTTCAGCAGTTGGACTTGCTTTTGATAATACATGCATAAGATTGCATTGTTAGGCTTAGTTTTTGAAGGCCAATATGACTAAAGGGTTTTGTCAATATGTTCTACATTTCCAGCCTCTTTTGTTTTTATGTAGGTTTCGGAAGAAGTCCACCGTGGCCGATTCACTGAACAATTTAGTGCACAGACACAATGTTGACCAATTAACTGAAGGTAAAAAAAATAAACAAAAATAAACATTAGCTCCTGTTTCTGTCCACATGACTGCCTGGTAAAATAAATAAATATTCACCTGGTGCTTAACAGTTCAGGAGTGGGCAGCTGGCAAGCCTCTGTGGGGAAACAATTGCGTAGGTGGGAAGCCACAACTGGAAAGGTCACCACCTGCCTAATCTTCGAAAACAAGGGCATCCAGGCAACAGCCTTAATAGGACATCCGAATGTGGACATTTTTGAGGTGTGCTTGTATTATAGTGTGGAAGATTGTAGTGGTTATGATGACACTGTTCCATTTGGTGGTGGATCTTTCCTACTATGCACTTCATATCTTTTTTTCCCCTTTTCCCCCTTTTTAAAAAGAGGAAATTCATGCAGAAATTTGCTATGCTGAATGTTTGCTTCAGAGAGCTGCTCTTACATTCCTTCAGGTAAGAGCATTTGTTTTTGGAACATTGTTGTGGAAACAGGAATGTGAGGCCTCAGTTAATTTCAATAAGACCGTAGTTACTAAGATCACAGTGAGTCGGGCAGGTGATGTTAGTAAGAATCTCTTTCTTCGTCCACCCACACCATGCAGCTTTGCTTTTATGCATTTTGCATAACATGTAGCTTCTCTCACACTGAGAAGCAAGTTTAATTAGGAAGTCAGGATGTTTCCAGTTCATAATATGGGGACTTAATAAATCATTCTGTAACTGAGTGGAAGAGTATTGCAGCTGGTACAGTATTCTTAGTATTATTATTTTCAGCCTAGTGGATCTCTTATGGGATATGGATAGTGGGCAGAGGGGAGTAGCTGAAACTTTCTGGTTCTCAGAATCTCATATCGTCTAATGCTGCACTCATGTAAAAGAGGACTGGATAGCTTGCTAAAACTCCACATTTGCAGAGATGTATACAGCTTCATTTGCAGGCTTATTCTTCTCATTTCATTTCATATGCATGAACAACTACTTGTAAATTAAAGGGAGTTCCATATTTTAGTTATTACCTTTTTGTAAGTAGGTTAGCTTATTTTTTGTAAAGCAAATTCCATTTAACCTCCTCTATTAAAGGCAGCCTTGAATCTTGAGGCTTCCTGCCACTCTTTGTGAAACAAGGGATGGGTGGGAATCTCGTTGAAACTAAGAAACCAATACTTTTCTTAAGAAATAATAACTGTTGTATTATCTTATTCTATTTTGGTTTTCCTACTTTTTGGAAAGATAACTGCTACGCCCATCCTATTTAATCAAAAACAAAAAGCAAAACTGAACTGAATTTGAAATACCCATCTCTTACTACAAACTAGATATGGCACCAAGTGACATCACATGGTTGTCATTTGCAGCGTCACCCTAAAGTAACTGCTATACTTAACAAATGGGGAGTATCTCCCTTAATTGCCACTGTTCTGCCCCATTATTTACATCTGTAGCAAAGTGGGGTACCTTTGTTTTTTAAAAAATACAAAAGTAAGCAATGTGTGGCCTATGGGCCACATTCTACTCACTAGGTGGTATTCTTAGCCCATGCTACAATGTCTAATTTATTTCTTCATATTCTCCCTTTTCCTGACTTGAAGTATGGAGTATTGGAACAAAGTATTGGAACAAATATGTTCTGTACGTAGCATGATGCTACCTCCTCCTGGAAAGGGAGCACAATATAACTTACAATTCTTGTTGCTGTTTCAGAAGATATGTAGAAAATTTAAACTTTTTATTGCTGACAACATTTTCAGCTCAGCTGACTACATTGATAGCCATATTCATTCACAGCTCTAAAGACCATCCTAGACAAGATTAGCATTACATGACTTACTTTTTAAAGATTATCCAGACTGAGACCCCTATCCATCACACCAGGCTCATCATCTGCATAAGGTCCTCCCACACTTTTAGTTTTTAAAAGCTATTTACATACATAGCTTCTTATTGTGTGGGTGGTGTCTTCTCTAGTTTGGCCCTAATAGACCTCTCTTGGAGTGGACTTTCCCTCTCCTTTTCCCAGAGTTCAATTTGGCTGCTCTCAAAGGGCCAGTGACAGATTAATAGCCAATGAAGGGAAAACTCATGGCAGAATCTACCGTAAATACTTTTCACAGAGATTTCCTTGTCCTCGATTTGAGATGGAGACAGCTTGTTGGATCCTTATCAAACTCTACAGTGTCAGGGTGGCCTGGTTGCATTTTGCAAGTTGAATTCAGTCGAACACTGTTCCTGATGCCTGCTTTCTCTAAGGTTTCTTATGCCTTTGCAAGTGTCCAGCATGTGTCTTGGATTAGCTAAAGCTGATGGCCCCATGCTAATCATCGGTAGTCCAAATCATTACAAAGCCCATGACATAGCATGTAGGAACAGCGGCTTTTGTGCAAAGTCAGTAATAATAGGTTCTTCTCTGATGAAATACTTCCTGTCTCATTTTTCTAGTGTTAATTAATAAGGAATACTACTATTCTGCTTCTGTTTTACTTGATGTATCCAAACTAAGGGCTAGAGCTTTGAAATTTGTGTTAGGTACTTAACAAGATCAAAATTTTAAAGATTTTTTTTTAAAAGGTATATGTGCATGTATTAGAAAAAGACTGACCCTTAAGTATTTACCATCTAGATTTTGTAACTAACTTTTAGTCATTGTCCCCAAAAGCAAGAGGATTTTCATGTACACGTATGCTGAAATGTGTGATCTATTGTATTTTCCTTAGGATGAAAACATGGTTAGCTTTATCAAAGGCAGCATCAAAGTCAGAAACAGTTATCAAACATATAGGTTTGTAGCATTTTAATATTTTTTTACAATTATTATGTTCCAGGCATCCATCCAAATCAAAGGTTATTGCTTATTATGTTTGCTGCTCTGCACTTCTCAGGCTTCACTCTAGTCTAAATTGATTCTGGCTGATATTTTATTTTATTTTAATTAATCAATCAATCTAATGTATTTATATCCTGCACTTTCAAAGTAAAAACTCTAATAAAGCAGCTTAGAGTGGTTACTAATAAATACAATATATGACTCTAAAAGCAAAACCAGTAAACTCACAGTTGAAACAACAGCAATGAATCAGAAAGATAAGTGAGGCCATTAATAAAAGTCTGAGTAGAATAAACTTTTTTTACTCCTCTTTAAAATCACCAGCAAGTGGGTGATGTGCACCTCCCCAGGGGGGAGGGAATTCAAAAGATGCAAGGCCATCTCTGGTACTCTCTTCATACCGTGGGTATTGGGTAAATGGTATATTAGCAGTAGCTCTTATTGTCATGTATTTCAAAGTGCTAGACCATGATTGGTATTAGAACTGGATTACATTCTGGGTTTTGATGAGATCTTTTGGTTTGATAGGGAGCTGGACAGTCTAATACATTCTCCCCACTATGTTAAAGGAGAAAATCACCCCCATTTTGAAGGTGGCGTAAAGCTGGGAGTTGGGGCATTTAATCTGGTATGTATCACAGTTTTTTTTGTATACATGGTTCTGGCTAGGGCTGTTGGGAGTTGTATTCCATCATCTGGCTTTATATTTGACTGTTCAAGAGATTATTTGAAGTTGGCATCTTTTACATAAGAATTGGTTCCAGCGGCTGAAAATGCTGCTATGTGGTAGCAGCTCCATGTAGTGGCTATAACATTTTATGAGCTGCTTTCTTATGAGATTTCCCACCACCTGTAACTCTCTCAGTGCTCTGGCTGCCAGTTTGCGACTGAGCCATATCTAAGGCCCATGTACTGGCTTAGAAGGCTCTAAACAACTTGAGATCAGGCTATTTTAGGGAGTGCCTTCTTCAATATCAGCCTGCCCAGCTGTTGAGGTATGCGAGTAAGGCCTTCCTGATTGTATTGTGGCCTGCAGCAGAAAAGCCGAGTCTCAGTGGTAGAGCATCAAGTTTGCATGCAGAAGGTCCCAGGTTCAGTCCTCAGTATCTCCAGGTGGGATTGGGAGAGACAGTAGTGAGTTAGATGGACCAATGGTCTGACTCAATATAAGGCAACTTCCAGGGTGAGCCTTCTTTGTGGAACCAGAATAATCTCTGAGTTGTGACCGGCTAGCATTTTAGTTCTTGCTTAAAGCCACTTTACTTCCCAAGCCTTTGATGGTGGTTTGTTCTTAATTTGTCATGATGGTTGATCATTTTATGATTATTATTGTATATTCATTCATTCATAGACTCTATTGCGCTAGCCTAAAGGCCATGGCATCGTTCACAAGGGGAACAAAAGGAAAAACAGCAATAACCATAAAAAAATTTAGCACTACCAGTACAAAAAACCACGGTCAAGTATCCTAGAAATTATTTGTTGAATAAGCTAGAATAGCAGGGAAATCTCAGGTAAAATATGCCAGCTTAAGTGTCCGAATCCCCTTTGCAGTTGACTGCTATTTTATCTAGCTCTTTTCTCCTGATCTTCTTAGCTGCCAACGGATATAGTGCTACTTTATAGGTTACAAAGTCATCAGTATCGCTCAGCAGCCATTTCACCCTTTCCACCCTGTTAGAGTGTATTCCATTCGTAAGCAGGGGTTTTATAAATCGGTTTCTTGGATCTATATATAGTGGGCATTGCAATAAATAATGGTACAGATCCTCTACACAGGGTTGCCCACATATACAAAGTCTCTCCTCGTACTGTACTTTGCTGTACCGACCATCCAACACCATCGAGGCCATTGATTGGAATAATAATTCTGTAAAAGCGATTCTTAGTACAGCAAGTGGGAGCTTTGTTAGATATCTAGCTCGGGTGTGCTCCATTTTAATAAGTGGGAGCCATGGTGAACTTTTGGTAGAGGCAATCGTGGATAAATCCCTTTCTTCATCGGACCTAAAGAGACAATCTCTTAGGTGCCTCCTATCCATCTTCATGGTCACCTGAAGATCTTGTAATTGATATTGGGACAAGAGGCTTTGGATGTCAGCCTTCCAGCATTTGGACTGTTCTCCTTCAGTGTGGGACACAGCGGGGAATCTCTCCTCCGAGAGAGATTGGAGTCTTTTCACATAGCTTAGACACAGATAGTCAATTCTAGCCCATATTGTTGTCATGTCCGCTTCAGTGCGGATAAGAGCCGCTGGGGTCCCCTTGGGGAGCGAGAGCACTTTCCTGAGAAATTTGTTCTGTACTATTTCTTTGTTAGCATTTGGGTCCATGCCCCATATCACTACTCCATAGAGCATTTGGGAAACCACTTTACTGGTTAAGATTTTCAGCACAGGTTCTAATAACTGGCCACCCAGTGTGAAATAGAATTTAATTAGTGCCCCACAAGCTTTCTGTGCTTTGAGTTTCGAGAAACTAGTCCTCACCATAATTTCCTGTATGCTTTTCACCTGTGCAAATTTTATCACAAGATACCAATTATACAGAACGTTTAGGCTACAGTGATTAAAATTACAAGCACTTCAGGAAATGAATTAAGCTGTGTGAAGGAGTGAAGGCCTTTTCAGGGAGGAAATGTGTGAAACCTTACAACATGTGCTTGAAGCTAAAACTCATCAAGTTTGCAAGAGCTATATTTGTCACACTGGAAATGCTCAGATTATTCTATTATATATAGCTTGTTTCTTGCCAGTAATAAGAATTTTATAAGGGCAGCATTATGTATTGAAGAGCTACTGTGCTGATGAAAAGCTTTTATGATATTGCAATTTTAATTTGCAGGAAGGTTCCCTCCATTATGACCCTTCCGATTTTATATTTTATATCAGTATCTGCTTGTGAGCTACTTGTGAGCTGTTTGTAGAATTTGTAGGGGCTAGCTAACTACAAGTTATATTAATTATGTGATTAGCAATTGCACTGTGGTTTTTAAACAATGGAAATATTGGGAGTAGGGGATGGTAGTTTCATCGGTACCTTCAGTATGCAAGAAAGTAACATTTAAGTCTTCCCTCTCCAGTAACACCTCATCCTCCTTTATTAGAAATTGGTGCTGAAGGGATATTTTTTTCTAATGGTGATTGCTGCGCACAGCCCTGTTTTTCTTGAACCCCGCCAGAGAGAGAAGGCTTAACAATCCCCACTGATTGTTGATGACAGCCCCCCCTCCTAGTGTATAAGGCTCTTAGTTTGCACATGTGTATAAGCTCACATGTTCAGCAACAGAGGAGTAACTTTGCATGCTCCTCCCCTGATGTTTATGCAATTATCTGTGGGGTGGGTGTTTTGCATGTTTAGTTGTACATGCAGAAGGTTTCCTGTAATCTGGAACTCAGATAGTTGCTGAACCATGATTTTTACTCATAATGCCTAATAGGGCTCCAGGTATAAGTACATCAAATGTCAAGATTTTCTTTATAAATGTGACGTGAACAAAAATAATAGAAGTGGCTCCTTCGTACTGGAATCTTCTTTTCTGATGATTCAGCTCAGAGCTTTTTTCTTTTAAAAATGTTTAGGGGTACTCTCATTTTCCTATTCGTATTAAAATACCGCCCCTCAATGAGACCAAACTTAGATTCACAAAATGTTTAGGGGTATGCGTACCCCTGCGTCCCCCCCCAGAAAAAAGCACTGGTTCAGCTTCACTTCTAGATATGTTTGTTAAGCTTATTTCCAAAATAATAAGACTGTAAGGCACCACTTTATACTGCTGCTTTCATAATGAAGGAAGGAAGAGCAAAAACACACACAGAAAACTAACCCTGCCTACTGTTTGACCTTCCTCATTACCATGGCAGATTGTAATTACCAACCTCACAAGCTTGTTACCTGGTAGAGATGTGTTGTCTCCACTCTGGTGTAAGATGACTTGACCCATGACTTGCTCATCTCTAATTGGCCCAAGGCTGTGGAGGCATTGAGCATCTTCCCACACCTGCCCTATTATTTCTTGTGCTGACATGGGAACTCTCCACATTATGTGTAAATAATATGCCTTAGGAGAGTTTGCCCTGAAATATGGCTTAAACATGTAGTACTAAATAAACTAACAAATAAGAAATAATTGCATTGTGCTCAGTGCTATGGAGGGGTGTGTGGTATGGCAAACATGACATATGGAAGCCATTTTAGGTGAGCTTGATATGAAACTTGTTCTGCTCCTTTTATTTGTAAAATATCTTTTCTGAGAAGTTGCAGGTAAAATAAATGTATATCTATATATAATTTTCTTCCCTCAATTTTTCTTTGGTATTTATTTCTGTAGACTTTGTCTATGTTACCATCAAGGATTGTACGGTTACTGGAGTTTGTTGGGTTTTCAGGAAATAAGGCAAGTATATGTTTGTTTATGTTGTTTCATTTATTGAAATCTTTTATATGCCACCTGTCATTTCAAAAGACATACCAAGGCACTTCTCTGGGCAATAATAAAATACAACAATAAAAATCCTATAAATAAAAACCTGTAAAACATCAGTATTGATTGCAGTAGCCAGAAATGCCAGGAGTCAGTATTAGCGGTCAGCAAATGCCTGGGTAAATGAGTACATTTTTAGTTGCACCCCATAGCTGGCTCCCAAATGCTCTCTAAACTAATATTATTTCAGGGTAGGAGCCACCACTGTGAACATTTAGTCGGCATCTATACAGTACCGATTAAACTAAGAACTGCTACACACACACACACACACTACAGTAAGATAAGATAAATAAAACTTTATTCGCATTAGCCAATGGGCATAGCAACAGTAAAACATTACAGTATATGCAGAAAAGGAAATTTGATATAAAAGCACAATTTAAAGTCCTGAATCAGCAGTCAGTTAGTGGCCCTTATTCTGATTGCCCCTGCTAGCAACCTTTGCTGTTATCTGCTCATTTTGATCTGATAGAAGAAAGGACATTGTGGCAGTGGTTGAGCACCCTGGGATGGTTAGTACGAGTGGGGTGATGATCTCGTTCCTTAGGTCTTTGTAGAGAGTACAGGACAGGAGGACTTGTGATGCTGTTTCGGTGCTACCATCTACACAAGGGCAAAGACATTTCTCAGACAGAATCTTTTGGAATCGACCCTCAGGTACCGCAGATGGCAAAACATCCAGTCTTGCAAGTGTAAAAGCATGTCTGTATTTTGGGATAATAAGTTTGTGCAGATATGGGGCCAGAGAATCAAAATGGGAAGATGGAAACTGAACATACCAAGGGCAGAATTTCCTTATAGTGGCCAGGTTGTTCTGGTGCTCGATATCTTTTAGACATTGACCAGTTAGACTGTTTGCTTTGGTGGAGCCCAAAGTGAGTAGGTGTTATGGGGATGGGCCACAAGAATGAAGTTTTTGATAGACAGTTTTAAGCCAGGCACTTTTATGGGAGTCTTGAAGTACTAGGGATAGTAAACCGGGGGGATTTGAGTTTAGGCGAAGCCAGAGGTTAAAAGTTCTTTGCCAAGTCCATAGTTCTACTGAAGAGAGACTTGCCTCCAGTCTCAATGATGTGTTTGGGATGCATGGTGGTACAGAAAAAATCTGCCTTAGAAACTTTGATTGAACAGCTTCCAAAGTGCCAAGGTGGTTACCAGTCCAAATCTGAGCCCCGTATAGTAGCTGTGCTAGCGTTTTAGCTTGGAAGGCTTCTAGGGTTGATGGTATATGTTTGCCACCCTTTGTATGGAAAAAGCGAGTCAAAGTCTTGGCACTTTGGGATGCTTTTTCTTTTGCACATTTTTGGTGTGCTCCCCATGACCCTGTGGCCTGGAAGATAAGGCCCAAATATTTGAAAGCTTTGACCTCTTCGATAGGCTGATTGTCCGTACGCCAACTGTGGGGCCTATATTTTCTTGAGAAAACAATAACTTTGGTTTTCTGATAGTTTACAACCAGGTGTTCTCTCTGGCAATACACTGAGAATTCTCTTACCAATCTTTTCAGGCCTATTTTTGTTTGGGATAACAAACATATGCATCATCAGCATATAATAGTACGGAGATTGGTTTTGAGGCCAGTTTAGAAGTGTGGAATTCTGAAGATGTTAGGCACTGGACCATGTCATTTATATATAGGTTAAAGAGTGCCGGGGCTAAAATGCATCCTTGCTTGACTCCCTTTGTGGCTGGGACAGATCCTATAAGTTGGCCATTTGTAGAGCAATTCACTTTCAGCACAGTGTCTTTATAAAGGCAGTTAATCAGATATAATAATCTTTTGTCTATGCTTGAGGTGTTTAATTTGGCCCATAGACTTACTTGTGAGATTGAATCAAAAGCATCTTTCAAATCAATGAAAGCAGCATACAGCACACTGCAGGATTGCTTGGTGTACTTATCTAATGAGGTGGGCTAGGATGAAGCAATGGTCTATAGTAGATCTGCCTTGCCTGAATCCTACTTGTTCTTCCACAAGGATAGCCTCAGCATCAATCCAGTTGATTAATTTATTGTGGAGGTGTTTTGCATATAATTTACTAACTATATGTAAGAGGCTGATAGGTCTGTAGCTGGCCAGATTCGATGTAGGGCCTTTTTTGAATATTGGGATGATTACCGCAATGGCCCAGCTGTCGGGGAGTAAACCAGATGAATCAATGTGAGAGAATAGTGCCGCAAGCAGAGGTGCCCACCAGTCAATATTCGACTTCAGAAGTTCAGAGGGCAGGTGATCAATGCCTGGGGCTCTATTGTTTTTTAACTGCGTAATTAGGTCTTTTACCTCAGTCGTAGACACTGGGGACCAAGCTGGTAAGTTTTCTGGAGATACTGTTGGGTGATTAAGCTGAGCATCCTGGTCTTGGAAAAGTGAGCGGTAGTACTGCATTACATGCCTGCTGTATAGAAACTGCAGTACACTGTGCCCTTTGTGTGACCAAATGGCGCATCTTCTAAGGGAAACACATGTTAATTGCTATTGCATTTTCTGTAACCACTACTTCATTCATTTGGTGTTTTGTGAAAGAGATGTCTGATAACTTTATTGGGCACTATGGTGACATATATTGATATTGTTCTCCTGTACTAGCTGAGTAAACCAATTTAACTTTCTGTGTTGGAAGATACTTCTCTCCTTAGTTATGGTGAAACAAATAGAGCAAACCACAGGTGTAATTAATTTACAACCATTTATCTGACTGTGATGCAGGAACATGGTCTGCGACAGCTTCAAGAAGGAGCCTCAGTATACAGCTTTAGGTCCGTGCTATGCACTATGCTACTACTCTGCTATCATACCTTCATGACTTTTGTGCTAGGTAGGATTCATTTTCTTCTCTAAATGTTGACCCTTCATACATCCAAAATGGCATGGGGATAGGAAGGAGTGTGTTCATCACAAAGCTGGTTGTGAATTACTTATTCAGAATAGCTTTAGCATTTTTCATGTATGACTTAATTCTTCACAAACTTTTATTTTCTTCAAGAAACACTTAAGATGGATATGATATATGCATAAAGGTAAAGGTAAAGTGACCCCTGACCATTAGGTCCAGTCGCGGACGACTCTGGGGTTGCGGCGCTCATCTCGCTTTATTGGCCGAGGGAGCTGGCGTACAGCTTCCAGGTCATGTGGCCAGCATGACTAAGCCGCTTCTGGCAAACCAGAGCAGCGCACGGAAACGCCGTTTACCTTCCCACCAGAGCAGTACCTATTTATCTACTTGCACTTTGAGATATATGCATAGCTCATCCCAAAATACTGCTTAAAACATATAGGCAGTTTTTGAACCAGGCTAATCCTAGCAATTTAAACAGAAATATAACATTATGAGCTATAAATGCAAGCATTTTGTTAGGTGTTTGCTGTTCCCCTAACCACTCTTTAACTTGTTTTAAAACCTTAGCACAGGTCTTCCTAGTCACTGGGATCAGCTGATACAAGGCCTTTATAGGGATGCAGCTTTAGGGAGCTTGGGGTTGCTGATTCTAGAGTGTGACTCTTCGTGCCCATAGCTTCAGTTTTACAGGATCCCCTCCCCAGTGAAACCTGTAAATGCCCAAACTTGTTTTAATGAGTTGCCTAAAAGTCAACTATCTTCAGGCTATTTAGGAGCTGCTCAGTTTTGATGAGGATTTCCCTGTAATCATTTGCTTTTAATATTTTTGTGTCACCATAATTTTTGAGCTAAATTAATGTTTATATTTGGCCTTGAGAGAAAGTATAGAAAGGACTCACAATGTAAACTAAGTCTGGGCTACCCCCACTTTCTAATTTTTTGTTCTCCCAATTAATTTAGGGACAGGAAAAGGAAATGTTGAAGAAGCAGAGAAACTTCTTAAGCCTTACTTGGCTCGATATCCAAAAGTAAGATATATCTTAAATAGGCCTGATATGTGTACCAATGTAATATCTTACTGTAGAAAGATGATTAAATGTACATGAAAATTGTTGCCAATGTTTTTTCTTTATTTATTCCAGGGATCCATATTCCTGTTTTTTGCAGGGAGAATAGAAACAATAAGAGGCAATGTTGATGGAGTAAGTAGTTTGTTTTTATCCTTCACATACCTTCCTTGGGGCTTAAGAAATCTTTGGCCTTATGATCACAGTTCCTGGTGGGTTTTGCTCTCTGCAGCACAGTACTTGGCTACAGTAAGAGTGACAAATGGATGTTGGGCTGAAAGAAGTAGAAGGGCATGCAACTTGGTTGACTTGCCAGATTTGATAAGAAGGATTCAATAAAGATTGTAAGCAAATCATGGTAGAAAAGCAAGGCTATTTGCCATCTTATTTTCCACATGAACCTGACCCATATATAAAGGTCATCTTCAGAGGTCCTTCTCCACTGTCGCAACCCTGTCATTGGATGAGATGCCCTTCAGTTGTAATGTCTCTGCTGTGGACTACCTTCCCCACCTGGTGCAGAGCCTGACATTTTTTCAGCATCAGGTGAAGACCTTTTTATTTGCCTAGGCATTTTAAATCATTTGAGCCTTCTGGCTTTAGATTTTGGACTGGTTACAACTATTGCTGCTCTGCTGTGTGAGTGTAGTGGTGGGTTTTTAAACTTTTATTATTTTAACTTCATGCAAGCCTCTCTGAGCATTACAAGTAGAATATAAATACTTGAACATAAATAAATGGAGCATCTATTATTGTTAGGTACTGGATAGAAACAACACTAAATTACTACTAAACTGTGAATTGGCTCTTGGTTTGAGAACCAATATGATGTGATAGTGTTTTGCTAGGACTTGGCAGACGCAGATTCAAAGCTGCACACCTCCTCGAACCTCACTGAATGCTTTTGGGTTAGTATTTTCTCGCTCAGCCTAACCTATCTCACAGTGTAGGAGGTGTGGAACAATATATGCCCCCTGAACTACTTGGAGGAAGTGTAGCTTCAAATTGAATTAAAAGTAAGAAATAACATTTCTAAGCAAAGTTATTGATATCTTGTGCCATTTCTGTCTCCCCCTTTCCACGGAGATACACACTGTCAGAATTGATTGTAGTATGTGATTGATACAGTAGTGTATGGCTTCTGGCCTGAGTGCATGCTTGACAAGGATGTTCAAAAGCTGCGCTGACATTTTTGAATGAGGGGTGTAGTCCTTTAAGGTTTTCTTTTGATTTTCTAGGCCATCAAAAGGTTTGAAGAATGTTGTGAAGCCCAGCAGAATTGGAAGCAGTTTCATCACATGTGCTATTGGGAACTCATGTGGTGCTTCACATACAAACGTCAGTGGAAGATGGCATACTTTTATGCAGATCTGCTCAGCAAAGAGAACACCTGGTCCAAGGTGAGTACAAGGAAGATGTGCTGACGAGCACATCTGATAAAGAAAGGTAATGTTATGGTGTGATTTGGATCAATCAGTTTTTGAGTAGACTTATTCCAGGTAGACATTAAAATATGATTGAAAGGCCACTGAAGATATAAAACAGTGCCATTCCTAGTTGTACTTTAGCAGCAGACACTTTGTCTTCTTAATCAAGCTCAAGTGGCATATGCTGTTGCATAGAGCCAGAGTCCTTGAGAGGCCTGCAGCTTTGGTCTTCTCTCTTGTTCTGAGCTGTTCAGTAAGCATATGAAGAGAAGCCATGTCTGCTGGCTCATTTCCACTGTGTCCCTGATTGCTATCTTTTTAATTTCCCCCGAAGAAGTGATTGCTTTCCACTGAGAAAGTTTAGGGGCTTCTGATGGAAATTGTCTCCATTTTTATACATTTGGTCAGCTTAACCTGTCCAGGTCTGCCTTTTGTAATATCCCAAATCTTTCTCCTCCCTTCAAGCAGCTTGTTTTGATAATAAATGTGTGTTCAATTTCCTGTGTAGGAATCCTGTCTCGCTCAGATAGCAAGATGTGTACTCTTGTGTTGTCTAGAAAAAAAAGGCTCACATTTGCATGAAATTTGAAAGCCTTCCGTGCTTTTGCTTACTCTTCAATAATTGGGTAGTTTTTCTGTTCTCTGCTTGACTTGCTAAAAGCCTTTCTTTGCTAATTCTGATTGGATACACTTTCAGTCCAAATAAATGTCTCACAGCAGAACCAACTGCTGCTTTGGCAAGAGAAATTCCGGTTGGCTGTGGGGTAGATGTTCTGCTTCTCTTTTGTTCTGAGACAACATGTGTCTTCATTTTGAAGTGGCTTGAATAAATGAGTAGTTAAAACCGTATAAGTTTGGGCTCCTTCTTATGGTAAGATATTGAGCTGGGCAGTGTAGGAATCTTGTATTATTATACTTGGTCATGTGTGTTTCCCATTTTTATAAGTTTCTTCCCCTTATGCTTTTTAAATGCTATGTAAATCAGGATTTTCTTACAAAAATTCAATTTTACTTTTTCATGGGATAATGTGCCTGGCAGGGTAGGGGTGGGGGTTGTGAAATATATTGCTAGTGGGTCTTGCTACCTGATTTGGACACATAGAACATATTAGCCCTTTTGACGTGTTATAGTAAATGCAGTTGCCGCAAGGCTTAGTTCCTACTGACAATGGGTAAACCTTTGTCTTGACTGTACCACTTTAGACTACAAGTGAGTGCTCACATGCCTGAATGCTTTTCTTTACAAAAATTGCCCACACATAGAAACTTAGCCATTTCCCTAGTTTCATGTAGAGATTGTTGTTTTGTATGAATAAGCATTCAGTCTTTTGCACCTCCATCTTCAGTCTGAAATGGAACCATTAAACATAGATTTACCACTTTAGGTGAGGACAAAGCCTAAGAATAGCCTGCTTTTGGGGCAGGGCTAGGCAAATGGCAGTGCTGTTGGATTACGATTCTAGACTAATGGTGCCTTTTTTGAGCCTATAAAAACAATGTTAATCAGGATAGATTCATGCCATCCTCAGGAGTGAGCAAATGAATAGGAATGACCATAGTCATGTACTTTTGACTTAACTTCCTTGAAACCAAGTGCCCAAAAGCTGTTCCTTGGTGTAAGATCTGTTTTCTGCAAACACACACACACACACAACTGTAAAAGCAGGGCTTTTTTTCAGCCAGAAATCATCGGAACTCAGTTCCAGCACCTCTCAGGTGTGCGCCATTGCCATAATAAGAGAACAAGGGAGGCATTCATGGTGCATTCCGGCACCTCTTTTTCTAGAAAAATAGCACTGTGTAAAAGTATGTATCTGTACACACATCTTCTTTGCAAGTAGAAAAACTTGGATACAGAAAGAATTGAGTTCTAGTATATGTTTCTGATGTATTTACTTCCCTATTCTGCTTCGTTTTGGTTACAATATCCTAATGCAAGAATATATGTTCTAGGTAATTTCACTTCCGATAGTATAAGGCCATATCCCTTAAATGTTTCACCATGCTGTCTTAGATATTGAAGATGACACAGGAATATAAATTACAAGAAGGATTTTTAATCATACGTAATTTTCATTTTAGGCTACATACATATATATGAAAGCAGCTTATCTCTGTATGTTTGGACCAGATGATCATAAGCCTTTTGGGGATGATGACGTTGCACTATATCGGTAAGATTACCTGAGTCTTCACAAGGTCTATATATTGACTGAGATTAGTCATGAAAGAAATACCCATTGTATTCAGCCCTGCTCTACACCTAAAATTGTAACTTTGTACATTCCTCTGTATTTAACACCAAGCCATATTTTCATTAATGGTCAATGGGATAATTCAACAACATTTCTTGAATATAGTTTTAAATCTCTCCTACTACTTGAGGCATGGGAATCCTACCCACAATAACATTAACTGAATCTCTTCTTCTGTGTTACATGGGATAGAGGGTCAATATTAAATGTATATGGAGGAACACATGAAAATCTTAACATTTCTATATAGGCTACGTTCTAGCCACAGAAGAGATGCAAGTTTCTGCACCCCAATTTTGCTCCGTCCTGGCATGCAACAGGGTGGTCACAGTGTTAAGGATGCATGTGAACCAGACAAGGCAAGCCCTTAAGGAGGGCATGAAGAAGAGCTGGAAGGGTTGTGGCCTATGGAGAAGCCTGCAGGAAGCATTTGGTGGTCTTTAACTCTGGGGCAAGACATGGGGTGGATAATTTGAATTGGATGTGCCATTACTGCAGCTGATGTAGTACCATCCTCGGTTATTTGTTCTAGGAAACTTGGAAGTGCCAGACTCCTCTAACTTCTGCAGCTGCCACAAAGTGCTTTTAAATTACGTACAGGTTTAAGAGGCACTGAGATGCATGTCTGATTCTGTTACTAAGCAGCTGCCCAGAGGTCAGGTGTGATGTAGGAATGGATGTCTCCTCCATGAATGCAGAGCAAGCTGTCTAGTTATTCTATGATGGTGACATTTTGATGGTGCTGTATTCCTCCTCCACTACCACTGTCCTTCTTTCTGTTTTATGTTCTTTTAAATACCTAGATGTTTGTGTGTTTGTTTACAATCAGGCAGTAGACACATTTTGTTAAAGAAAATAAGTACTTCTTCAGAGCTGATCATCTTTAGAATGGAATCTGCTGCTTGACAATGCATATGGAAAAATATAGGGGAGAGTTTTCAGTTCTGATATTGTCTTTCTAGTTCAGAGGGCTGCAGTATGTAGTAGATAAAGCAAATGAAATTTTGTATGCTTCCTTTCATCTCCCCCACACCTCACAGGGCTGTGCCTAGTTTGAAACTGAAAATAGCAGGAAAGTCCCTGCCTACAGAAAAGTTTGCAATTCGGAAATCCCGCCGATATCTATCCTCAAATCCGGTTCCACTTCCTGTACCTGTTTTGGTAAGATGAAGAGGCTTCCCCTGCCCATCCATTGCTTAGAGATCTCATTATTTATATAAAAACTTCCCTGGTATTTCTTTTTTAAATGAAATGGTTGTGTGTGGGGGGGGGAGAGGCTTGAAATGCTCCTGTCATGGCAGCTAATAATGGACACTGCGTGTGCATACTTTCATGCATATGCTCTGCTGTACCAGGGAAAAACAGGTGGGTGGATCATGTGGACAACAGCCTAAGTATATAGAAATGTATGCATCCAGTTGCATAACACATTGTGGATAAACCATATTTTTATGGTTCTTTAGATTGTCCTGAATACCACCATTTGGTAGCCAAGCCCCAAACCAAAAGTCCTGTTTGGAATGCATTTTGGCTTGCCTCCTGATGAAACTGAGTGTGTGATGATTGTCATTTATCCGTTTTAGACCCCCTAAGTAGTAGCAGTTGCCAGGACATTGTCCTGTTCGCCTCAGACATTGTGGTAGATTGCAGTGTTTAGCTGGTGATAACATTGCAGTGTTTAGCTGGTGATAACATTGCAGTGTTTAGCTAGTGATAACATTGTAACGTTTTACTGGTGAGTTATCGCAATGTTGAAAACCAAATATCACCCAGCTCTTACACACATTGTGATTCGCGATATATTGCCAGCTCAAATATTATGAAACAATTATTACGATGTGAACTTCAAACCAGTTTTGCATGATATATTGATAAATCACCCAGCCCTAGCCTGCATCCAGTGATTATGGCTACTGGGAGCAAATAAGCACCTACATTACATCTCTTTCAGGTCAAAGTTAGTGGAGTCTAGTATTGAAACATGTGATTCTTGCAAGCCACCTTGACTTCTATGTGTCCTCCTTTTTCTGCTGAACTTGCACCACAAACACAGCAGATGGTGCTCTTTAACAATTCTCTCCATTGAGGAACTGGAAGTTGGTATTGAAGCTATTTATAGCACTCTGTTAATAGTTAATTGTGCTAGGTCTATTTGGTTTGGATCGAAACCAAAGCTGGAAGCTTCTAATTTAAAGTGGGGGGGATATATTTTGTACTGCAATTTTTATTTTTATTTTCTTCAAATCCCTGCTAGAATGATCTTGACAAAAACACAGTTTCTCCATTCAGTTACAGAATTGTTCAGTACAAAATATATAAAGCTGATGTACAAGGTGATGCTGCTTCAGTTGAATCTGTTCAGTCTAATCTGCCAAGACAGGAAGAAAAGTAATGTACAGGGTGGCCTAACCCAGATAAAAAGTAGGTAAGAGGAATAAATAGTATAGGATCAAATGTTTTGCTTTTTATTTGTCCAAGGAGACTACAAACCTTGCAATTTTTCAGTCATTGCATACCTTTCCATAGCAGTGGGTGTTCAAAGTAGATAGAAATAAAATGGAACACTTTCTTGCACATCTCGGCATAATTGGGGGTGTGGCTATTGGCATTCTCTAAGAACAAAGGAATTCAGCTAGGCTGGATGGACAGGCTGAACATTGTTTTCAGGGAAAAAAGGCAAGGCCTGAAATCTGGCAAAAAGTGTAGCAGTTCAGTTGGTCCAGCAGTAGATACAATTTTCACTGCTAACTACGTGCATCATGCACATTTTTATAACATTCTGATCTTTGAAAAAGTGGTTGTAAAATATATTTCAGAGGTTACCTAGTTCACAAGCATTATTATTATTATTATTATTATTATTATTATTATTATTATTATTAGTGCTTTTTTCTGGGGGGATGCAGGGGGACTCATACCCCTAAACATTTTGTAAATCTAAGTTTGGCCTCATTGAGGGGCCTTATTTCAATATGAGTAGGAAAATGAGAGTACCCCTAAACATTTTTTTTTAGAAAAAAACTCTTCTTCAGCATTTATGCATACTCTTTGAACAAACTGAAGTATACCAGATCAATCACCTTTGTAATCTTTACAACAACCCTGTAAGGTAGGGCAATATTATCCCTATGTTGCAAGTGGAGAGTGGGTAGACTATGACTGAAATATGGTGGCTTGCCTAAGAACCACATTGTATTGTGGTTGAGGTGAGATTCAAACGTTAAGTCTGCTGGTTCATAATTTAGTCAACCTGGTATTCAACAACATCTGGAGGACTACAATTCCCATCAGCCTCACCCAGCATCAGTCAATCATTTTATTTGTATGCCGCCTTTCCGAAGTGCTCAAAGCAGCTTACAACATATTTTAAAAAATAACATAGCTATCAGCCTAACAAAAGTAGCCATAAACAATAAACAAAACATCAAAAAGTACGCATCTAAATTGAACAATTTCCACATAAATCATAAGATCCAAAATAAATATATAAAAAATAATATCAACGACAGGAACAATTGCTCCTAAACAATGCCCCAGCATGTCCTGTGGTCAGGGTTATGGGAGTTGCCAGTGGTGTTCTGTTGTACAGCATTGTTTTGGTGCCTCCTGCAAGGCAGGACCCAGTGCAACCCCACCAATCCTGCTACCCTAAACCCACCTCTGGAGTTGTGGTAGTCCACAACATTGACAGGAACTTTGCAGCTACCCCTGTCTTAGTCTGTTGAACACTTCCCCCATGTTAACATCACTTGCTACACTTCTCATTTGAATTTTAAATGGAAAAGCAGCTGAGCTTCATTTCTGTGTCTCTAGTCAGACCATTGATAGGGAATGGAGCCAGAATATTATGATCATAATAGAGCTATGTTTATTTGGGCTACAAATTATAGAAAGGAGAGGCTTTCACTAGATTTTTTCCACAGAACCCTGAGTTCTTTTAAGTATTATAGCCAACTAGCTTCAAAACCCAAATGCAAATATGGGAAATAAAGTTTAATAGCCCATTAAATTCATTATCTCATGCTTCCTTGAGGTCATCACATGGCACAAATAGTCCTAGTAGTTCCATCTTCTCTGGTTCCTTTGGAAAGTTCTTTCTGTTCCTTCTCTGCTTGCTTCTTTTTTGTGTTATTCACTCATATGCTAGGTAAGATCTGAAATAGAAATACCCATATAAAAGTTTCAGCTACTATATTCCTGCTTACCCACCTCTGCTATCCTATTGCTCTCGCGATTTCACTATTGATCACCTGTTTTTAAGGTCCAAACTAGAAAAGACTGGAAAGAATTATAAATGTATGTATATTTATATTTATTCATATACAGGCAACTTCCCACTTATGCAGGGATTACATTATGGGTCCTCGCATGCATAAGTTAAATGTATGTAAGTTGGGTACACCCTCTAAAAGCCTTAATTCTAACACTAGCTTGATGGGAATTTAGAGGGGGCTAGCATTCACAAACTCATAACAATATTAAAGGGGATATATGTGGGCGCACTTGTGCTAATTCAGCATTTATTAGGAGTAATGTTAGAAAATGCAACAATATTATGTCATGGTCATCAGGTGGTTGAAATGAAATGTGACAAGAGTGTCAGTGGAATATAGGCCATTATACTTCAGTTCCAGTGTAGTAATTAAGTACTCAGTGATTCAGATCAAACTTCCTAGAATCAGTTTTCCAGTTGGCCCCATATTGATAGCAGCTCCTGGATTTTGTGATTACATGTTACACAGGTGATCTCAGCTTAGCAAAAGAGCAAACTAAATGATGGTATTTATGTCTGATTCTTACCATTAATATTAATCAGAGCCAATATGTTACTTGCCATGGGAGCTATTTGCTTCTCCCCAGGAATTTTTTCCTTTACTGAGTTTGCATACCAATATCACAAAAAAAATGTCCTGTTGCTTCTTTCTCTTATCCTTTGGCTGAGTTGCTAAGGACATGAATGTTCACGAACATTCTGCACCATCAGAGTGAATGAGTCAGCAAGTTTCTATCTGGTCAACTTGAAGCTTCCATGATAAAACAAAATAGTTCATTTTAGAGAGAGCTTGTGCAGACCAAAGGTTGTGAGAACCAGTATGAGTATGTTGGAAAGAAGGCCTAGGAGGTAGGGTGACTGAAGAAGAAATGAAACCATGGAACGAGGAGCAGGAACCTTATGAAAAGGTTGGTAGAAGAAGCATACTTGAGACAGAGAGAAAAGGGATTCTGGAGAAACCATGAGAAAGAGGATCTCATATTTCTTTGGGACAAGACGCTATGATGAGAGAGAGAGAGCAGTGTTGGTTTACCTAGTAAGCTGAACAGAGATTTGAAATCCAGAAGGCTAAAGTGTGGATAGTGTAGGCAGCTGGCTAAAGCTATCTTGATTTTGAGGGAATTATGAGTGGGGAAGGTTGAAGAAAGGAGGAGCCAAGTTCAAAATGAATATTGAAGGAAAATAGTCAGTGAATGAGGGAGGCCAAATCCACCACTGGGAGGTAAGAGGTGGGGGGGGCAGAAGTTACAGTCTTGCAGTGTTGTAAAGACAACAAAATGAATGAGTTGGCTTTCTGAGGAGTTAAATGGTTCTGGAGGTTTTTTGTCTGTTTTTGCTGAAACTGCCTAACTCTGCTTCCAGAATATTTGAACTAAACCAGCTAATTGTTTGGGCTTAACACCTCTAGTTTCCAGTAACTACATTTCTCTACTGCTGTAACAACATGCTCTACTCTGTGATCGCTTCTAGGAGATGATGTATGTCTGGAATGGTTATGCAGTGATTGGGAAGTGTCCTGACCTGACTGGCGGTATGTTGGAGTGCTTGGAAGATGCAGAAGCAGCCCTGGAAAGGAGCCCAGGTAACTCATGTCTAATTTCAGAGGGTGTGGTCCGTGAGAGATTGTGGTTGTCCGTCGAGTTGTTAGATGGTAAACCTATTAGCCCATTTTTATTTAATCAGCAAGTGGATTATGGGTCAATGAGTTGATGATACAGATGGTAGCAGTATTTTTACTGTTGCTTTGGCCTCCCCTCCCCAGTTACTACCTTATTAAATTGGGGGGGGGGGAATACGATCATATTTTTCCGTGTATAAGACTAAAAAATAATGCCAAAATTAGGGGGCATCTTATACATGGGGCCATTTCCCCTCATTTTCTTAAATCTGAGTCCCCCAAAATAGGAGGCGTCTTATACATGGGGGCAGCTTATAGACAAAAAAAATACAGTAATCACTTCCAGGAATATATTTACAACTATTTTTAGATTTGGATGTAAGTTTGGGAAGTTGACTTTTCTTGACAATAAATTGACTGCCTTCAGTCAGTCTCTGTGTTGGGAAAAGTTGACTACCCTTTAAGGATGCAGTGGTATAACTGCATGTATGTGGGTCAGCATAGTGGGGGGGGGCGAGTTACAAGAAATAAATGACTCTGGCAGTACAAGGGACACAGGACTTTTGAACAAGATGCAAGGGGAAATATGTATGTATGTCTCAAGCAAAGCTCTTTTTTGCTTAATTATGTTTGGTTGTATTCAACATAAAACTTGTAAGTCGTTCCATCAGCACAAAAATTTCTATTTGCACAATGTTGTTGTTTGTTGTTGTTTATTAAATTTGTATACCACCCTTCATCCATAGGTCTCAGGGCAGTTCACAAGATAAAACTGCAATATAAAAGACACAAAATACATAATAAAAATAAGAACAAAAGCAAGCCAATAATCCCCCCTCCCACAACACATTTAAAAGGGCATTGGATGCCAATAAGCCAAAGGTCTAGAACTTCTTCCCACCCCCATCTGGTCTAATCTGCATAGCAGATTTTGGGAGTGTACAGGTTACATGATGGAGGAGGAGAGAGTGGGAAATCCCACTGCACTTGCAGTAATCCTTCCACCCTTTGTTTTATCTTAGAAGGCTTCCGATCAGTAGCATGTTCTTGGCTGCTACATGCTAGTTCTAAACAACACTTGGTTTTATTTTTAATTGACCATTGGTTGATGACATTCTAATTTGACCAGTCTGGGATTTTTTTAAAGCTCAGATATTTATTTCAGATACACCAGTTAATGAAACCTAGCAATAAGGAATGCCTCTTTACAGCTATTGGTTTCCCCTGCCATTCTCTTTTTGTCTTCACACATTATCAAAGGTTGGATGAAGCAAAGTTGTACTCAGAATAGATCCATCAAACTCAAAGGATAACTTAGTCATATCCATTGATTTCCATGGGTCTGCTCTGAGTATAGCATAGGCAGGTGCAACGCAAAAGTTTCTTCCCAGTGCATCAAACTACATTTAGCGAAAAGGAAAGAAAAGGAAAAAAAGTGCATTGTCGCCTGGGCCTTTCTGCAGTACAGTATCTTACAAGGAAGTGCTCTCTCTGTAGGAAGTTTTGTACCTTGTGAAGTAGGACTAGATGACCATTGGGTCCCTTCCAACTACGATTCTATGATTCTATAAGTAGCAATTGCTCTCAATGGCAATTGGAGTAAAAGGGCCACAGCAGGGTATCCTGTAAGGCTGCAAACAAGCAAGGCGCAAAGAACTGTATATAGCCAATTATCAGTCAGACATGACAAACTAATGCCCAACTGGATACTTAAACCAGACAGGAAAGGTCACTATCTTCCCAGACTCTATTTTTGGAGACACCTGTCAGCAACACCCCCCTTTTTTGCTTGCATGACTAGACATTTTTTTGCCTCTCCTCCCTTACATCATTTAGCTTTTATGTGGAGTGATTTGGGTCAAGCACACTTCATTTTCTCCTTCAGCCAACAACTTTAGGTCCTCTTGTAGGCATTTGTGTGTCACTGCCTTTTATCTACAGATAACATGGGTTAGCCAGAAGCAACCTCCTTTAATCTCTTGCTAACCAGCAGTCACTTCAGTTCAGTAAAAAAATCCCTCTCTCAAGTTTAAAGCCTATGTTACTTTGGATCCCAGCAACCACTGCCATTTCCCCCATAATTAGTGACAAGAGGCAGTAGAAACAAACAAACAAAAAACGTGGTGATTTATGGTGTATGTGTGTCACTGATGTAACTGCATATTCTCATCACACATCTGTTCTGTATTTCTTTTCAGCTTAAACTGTGCTAAACATCAGTTGTACTATTCAATCCATTAAGCTTTCCTTAAGGATCATTGTGGAGAAATCTCAACAGGCTGATACTTAGATAACATGCAGTGGGATGGTTACTACTTTAATTATGGTCACACTTGATGTATGGCATAGGGCAGCTTTCCCCAATCTAGTGCCCTCCAGATGTTTAGGACTGCAACTTCTATTAGCACCAGCCAGCAAAGCTGTTGCAGTTCAAAATGTTTAGAGGGCACCAAGTTGGTGATTGCTGCTGCTGCGCTCTCTCTCTCTCTCTCTCTCTCTCTGTGTGTCTGTGTGTCTGTGTGTCTGTGTGTGTATTGTGATGGAAAAGTTTCTTTCTCCCCCTTTTCAAAGTTTACAAAATTGTCTCAGCTCAGCTCCCTGTTGCTTTATTTTTCAGCTACAGATTTGTTTGTTGATGATCAGTGTGTAATCAAGTTACTGAAAGGGTTGTGCTTGAAATACCTTGGCAAGATTTCAGAAGCAGAAGAACACTTCACTTACATTCACTTAAAGTAAGTGTCCTAACTAGAGAAGATGACAGCGCAGTAAGAAATACTGAGCCACATCAGCTTATCAAAACCTGTGAGGATTTCTCATTGGAAAGTGATTCTATAGAGATGTTTCAAAATTTGGCGTAGTTAATGGACAACCATGCAGTTATATAATTTGTTGTACATTTCTGTATCTCACTATGTGCCTAAGTGTTGAACTTGCACCTCTGAATGTTCAGGATATAACAGAGGTCAGGATTATGCCTATGTGGCACAATGGAACTCAGCACTGATAGTGCTCTTTACAGAGGCAGTCTGTCAGGAGTGGGACAGCAGTAAATCACATGACATCAGTAAAGTTAACTCTTTATTCAAGAAAAGGTCAACTCAGGAGGCGAAGCCTAGTGAGCACAGCAACTCGTCCCATTAAAATGGGGGGTTCCCCAACTGGCACCTCCCACAATTTCTTTGCATGCAACCAGTCCATGACATAGGCACATCCAACCCACAAAGCAGGTTCCAGTATTCTACAAAAATCCTCAAACATTGAGGAGACCCTCCTCCTGTTCCTCTGCTGATTGACAGAAGTGTATAGGAGAGAGGCTGCCTGCATCTGCCACATGAGTGGGTAAATGTGTTTTGGCCACTTTGGCCCTGCCTACCACTGCTATGCAGGCCCCAGAGGGTTGGCCAGGCCTCAGTGCAGCCTCAGGTCAAAAAAGGTTAGTCATCCCCTGCCCAAGTTGAATAGAGACATAACCATCATACCACAAATTTTGCCAGAAACACAATTTAGCTGTGTCCTGGAGCACAAAAACTATATAACCAGCCCCTGCAATATATTATATATTTGTACAAACATGCAGATGCGGATCCATAGTTATATCACACATATATGACTACAGTGGGGGTCACTTATTTAATTGGCTTCCTTAATCAGCATATCTGCCCTGACATCATGATGTCGTTTCATGCCAGTAATGTATTAACTATGCTGAGAAGTGATGAGGTCAGCACCCAGGAGATTCGGAATCTGTGGCTGATTTAGATATTGATTACAAGCTGAGGCTGAAAATGTAGAAATCCATCTGCACTTCTGGAGCCCCAGTTGTATGACCTGATGCTCTACTCTTCAAAATAGAAAATGAATGTGGGAACAGTTGCATTTCCTGTGCTTCGACCACTCCTTTACTGTCATAAAACTTTACATTGAAGCAAGGGTACAGTACATGTATCTGTACACAGAATTGCCCTTACTCTGCAATTCTGTCCCCAGACTGCAAGATAATATCAATCCCAATTACAGATGAACATGGGACACTCCATGTTCTGTTATTATATGGTAAGGAAGCTATAACTGCATTGACTTGTTTCCTGAAAATTAAGTCTCTGGCCAAGCCTGTGATGTAACTCTGAAAGCCCCATGTGCAGGTGCTTGTAGGTATTATGTTCAAGTAAGGATCTTGAGGAGCCTGAGTGATGCCATACAAGAATGGCCATGGGATGTTCTTCGGTGCCAAAAATGTAGATTATTTAACAACCTAGGATACATTGAAACAATGTGAATCATTCGTGTCAGCACCAAGTGACTTTATTATTTGATTGTAGGTAAAGCTGTTGTTGTTCATTAATTGCTATTTCTTCTTTAAAGTGAAAAGAAGATAAAGTATGATCATTATTTAATTCCAAATGCACTGCTTGAACTTGCTTTATTATACCTGGACCAAGATAGAAGAGAAGACGCTGTGAAGATCCTGGAGAGAGCAAAGTAAGCCTATAATAAACACTTGATTATTAGAACTAGATAGAGCAGGGGGCTGAAACAGTGGTAGTTATCTAAGTGGAGTGTTGCAGAGTTCCGTCCTGGGCCCCTTGTTATTCAGCATCTGTCTAAACAACTTGGACAAAGGAATTGAGGGGATACTCATCAAATTTGCAGATGGCATCAAGCTGGGTGTGGTAGCCAATGCCACAGAAGACAAAAGCAGGAATCAATGTTGCATTAACAGATTGGAGAATTGGGCCAAAACTTAACACACTGAATTTCAATAGGGACAAATTTAAGGTTCTACACTTAGATAGGAATATGGCATGAGTTTTGTATGCTTGTGTAATACTTTTCTTGAATATTCCTTTCTTCCAAACGTTTTCTCTGTGGAAAAAGAGAAATATTAATGTTGTCATTTATCCTGAGCTTGTTTTCTAAATTACTTAAGAATCTATTTCCTCCCCTCTTTAGCCAGTAGGGGGAGAATAAGTGACTAACATGGAGCAGGGGAGAGCCAATGGGCTTGGCGAAGAGAATGTGATCATGCTGACTCTTTAACAAGGCTTGCTAAAAAATATGGGGGTGGGGGAACCAAGACTTGCTTTAGCTGACCTAAATCTACATACTAGCACAACCCAGGTTCTGAGACAGAAGAGAAGCCAATAAAAGCAGCTGTAAACACACACCCTAATTCTGTCTTCATAGGTTAAAAATAACAGGTGCAATTCAGGTACTTTTTTCAACACTGATTGTGGGTTAAAAAAATACAGGCTGCATTTTGGAGACTACTAATTTTGCTATCACAAAATGGATTATAAGATAAATAATGTAAAACTGAAAATCTGGATTCTTTTCTAGTTGTACCCAATGGTGCCTTAAGAGTTAGCAGGAAGTACCTGATTTTTCTTCTTCCACCATACCCCATAGTGTTCTGGAGCATCCACTTCAACCCTCTAAAGCATCCTTGAAGGGGGGGCGGGGGCTACCAGTGAAAACTAGTTATTTCATATTGCACAAACAAAAGTGCTCTCTACTAGTAAAAAGTCAGAATTGGATACCCTTCTTTAAACACCTCACATTGTATGTGTAGTATACCAAGCTTTTTATGTTAAGTTTCTAAACATGTTCACTTTCTCACTTTAAAAACTGCCATATCTATAGGACTTGATCATATCAAGGCCAACCTGTCTACAAAAATAAACACCAAGCTTTATCATATTATTAATTAATTGAATGAACTTAATGTAGAGTTGAAAATAAAATTCTAGGGCCTAATACGTTAAATATTTTGTGTCTTGCTGCATTCACCACTGAAGCTACCTTCTTAGCTCCTTGCAGTGATATCTAGGAAGACGTATGAGACGCTTTTGTTGTGTGAGATCCCTGCCCATTTCTCCATTTTCCTGGCTGCTGTAAGCAGGAAACTTGTAATGTGATGACACTGCATCCCATTATAATTACTCCTAAATGAGATTGTAAGGCGTGCACTTCCTATGGGGATGCTACTTTCAGCAGTGGTGCTGTGGCCTACACAATATGAATCCTGACAGAGCCAAAATGAGGTATTGGCTAGTGTGCTGTACTTGGGTTACAAAGTTCTATAGTCTAACTGCAGCATTCAGGTAAAACTCTCAGGTTAGCTCTTGGGTCCCTGCCGAGGCCCCATGCCATTCCAAGTTTTCTTCTAAGTTTGTTTAAGATTTAAGTTTGTTTATTTTTACCTTGGGCAGCAACTGGGCTGGCTGAAAAGACAAGCTGTCCTGTCTTCCTTTAATGTCTCTGGGTCCATAGTGCAAAAGCATTTTTAATAGGAAAGGAAGAGTAGCGGGGGTGGGCACGGCTAGTGGCCAGTCAGCTTTGGGGGGTGGAGGTGTTTTGCATGTTCGTTGGGGTGCTCTCTCTGAGCATCATCAGTTTGTTCTTGTGAAATGGACATTTTGTGATGCCCATGACATCTGTTTTTCAAATGTTCTCCTGGGCCCAAAAAAAGTTTGGGATCCCTGACCTCACCCATTAGACTGTTGCAAGGATGAAGTGGATAATCCCTGTGTATCCACTGAGTGCCTTGAAGCTGTCTCTGAGACAGAGTGTATGCTTTGCATGAGGATTCAGTCCAAAGCATCCCCAGTTTAAAGGGGAACTTGGATTGCAAGGCTGTGAAAGATCTCTGCCTGGGATCCTGGTGAACCTCAGTCAATCAAGACAGATAATATTGCACTAGACCAATAGCTTGAATTTTGTATAAGGTGCTTTGTTTTTTGATAATACTTTGCAGTATTGCTTAAATGTCTTATTTTTGTATTTATGTACTCTCTGGGTTTATTTTGTATTGAGGGGGAAGATAGTTTAGATTTCTTTTCTCACTTTATATGCACCATAAAAGACCAACATAGAGTTGCCTTCATGTGTGTGTGTGTGTGTGTGTGTGTGGATCCTGAACTTTAGATTTATTCATTTTTTGCACAATGGTCACTTACCGGTAATATAGACTTGCTGTTTTGTTTTCTGGGCTGGGGGGCAGGGATGAGTAAGCATACATTTTCCAGGGAAATGTTAATACTTGGAACTACAAAGAGATGCATTGTCCTGTTCTCTGTGTCTCTATTTCAGAGGAAACAATGAAGACATTTGTGAATTAAGTTTGGTTTTTCTACCTTCGCTTTGTAAAAATTGTTCTTTTAAATATTGCAATACAATGATGATGGGGAGGTGCAGTATTTAAGTGCCTATCACAATATATCTCTGTTTTGTTTTAGGCAAAATTATAAGAATTATTCCATGGAAACAAGAACACACTTCAGAATTCAAGCTGCTTTGCACCAAGCCAAATTGTCTCCAGAAAATGGTGTTCTGGAAGCGGAGGTTCCATGTTAACTTTTAAAAAAGAAATCTTGTTTGGTATGCAAACTGCCACAAGAGGACATTACAGGCAATAGTTTTAAGGTGGTCTTTGTCAAGTTTAGCACAAAATGTATTTAATTTAAAAATACTGAGGGGTTGACAAACCAGTATTTCATTCCATGACTGTTTATAATATATACAAATGTGACTTATTTACTTTATAAGTTTTTTAAATAAGATTTTCATGTTTGTTAATTTGGCAAAGAATATTTAAATGGATGAAATCATGAATTCTATAGAGTTGCTGACAAATACCTAGATCACACTTGGTTATGAATATAACGTTTATTTTCTACATAGACTGAATTTTTAAAACTGCTTTTTAAATGAGGTAATAATTTTCCTGATAGAAGGAACAACCAGTTAATAACCTTTGATTCAGGTTTAATATTATAATGTACTATTCTTTAATCTCACTTTCATTTTTTCCTCTTCTAATGTATTCTATTTTGCTAACACTCAAGATGCCAACAAATTACCAATGCAGCCAAAATCCAGTTGCTTACTAGTTTGAAAGAGTTATCAATGTTGAAATAACAAAAGTAAATAAACCGGAATCTCTCTCTTTCTGAAGCAAAAGTCACGTTTAGACTGCATTAAGAAAACTGGAGTCTTTTAAGAAGTTTAGTGTTGGTTTACTCTTTTTGTTAAGCAGCACACGGTTATTTGATTTCCCTGCCTAAAGTGGCATATGATTTGGAACAGGGATTGCCAGCATGGTGCCCTCCAGTTCTTGGGACTCCAGCTCCCATCAGTCTCAGCCAGCATAGCCAATGGCCAGGGATGATGATGCAACATCAAGGTGCCAAGTTGGCTACTCCTGTTTTAATATTCTACTGGAAGCATTGTGAACATTCATAAGCCATTTTACAGTACAGGATTTTTTGAACTGGAGCATGTCCAGTTTGGATTAGCCATATCATTTGGGAGAGTGTTAATCATGCAGTCCTTCCTAGCTGCTGGAACTCTTTTTTTGTGTGTGTGTGTGGGGGGGGGGAGGTCTGCTAGAAATTTAGAGAGCACCAATGACCTATTTGGCAGATGGTTGGATTCACTCTCCCCTTCTTACCAAACATTTGATTAGTTCCATCAGTGGCTACTATTTTGATAGGACTGCACATATTGATCAGCCTCTCTGTGGTACTACAGAATGCCCATAGGTTCTGGAAGTCACCAATTTCCTGGAGCAGGGTTAGAAGCTACATAGCAGAAACAATGTACCCACTATAGATTTAAGGTGGCAGGAAGTTTGACACATTCTGTTGTACAGTAGGGGGATGATTTGTTACTGCATTTCTGTTACTTGCAGGACTTTCTTATGGAGTATGTCAAATAGATTTGTGTCATTTCAAATTTCACCTTTCTTTAGTTTCAGTAGAGAACTGAAAACATAGATTTCACATGTGGCTGATTTCTCTCAATGCAAAACTAATATATACCAGAGAACCCTTTCGCTGACTAGGCATTATTAATCTTTTCTCAATACATTATACTAAAAACTGTTTATATTGGGTGCAGAATATGTGTACAGTGCAACTATAAAAAGCACAAAATCAAGCTAGCTGTTCTTCGTATTTTTGTTGTATGTATCATGTCTTCCCTCATACTCTCCCTCCCCTTCTTTTCAAAATACCCTTCTTACTGAATAGACTTCCAGCAGCGTTCAGGAAAACCTAATTGTTGCATTGGAGACTGTTTGAAATCAATGGAAATGACAGCTTGGACATCTACAGATTTATAAGTAAATCCTAAGTTCAGTGGAATTTACTGTTAATTTTGGATGTTTAAGATGGTAACAGTATAGTTCCATAATTCCATTGTTTTTAATAGAACTTATAGGCAAGTAACTTTTGAAAGTTATACCTATTCAGGAAACTAAACTAAACTTGAATGTTCTGTTGAAATTGATGAAGGTTGTGCAGGAGTATTGCTTTATAACTTAAGCGTAAGGTTAGAGGCGATGTTGCTTAAGCTACAATCTGAAAAAACAATAATCTTTTGTAGAATAATTTGGGAAGTTTTGTAGATTCACCTAATTGTCATAGATTTTTGTGAATTTCATCCCTTGTTCACATCCTCTTAACACCCAGCAATAAAGAAAGCTTAATGGTCTGTTGAATTGCTAATGTCCCATTAGATTTTTTTATTTTATTTTACAGTAGGTACGACATATTAAATAGCGCACCCAATGTTCTATTACAGGTGTTTATGCAATATTTTTGTCAAATTTCAGTGGTCTTCCTTTGTTACCAAGAGCATTCAAACAACCTCAAATTTCCCTTTGCAATATGGTTGATATTTACTTCTACCTATTTAAACTTGTTGCGTTCCCCCTGAAAGATCCAATTCACAATTTGGCGGTTTTCATGGAGGAACAGGCAAGTTCTTTAATATATGGTGCTCTGTTTTGCATTAACTGTTGGTGTTTTAATGTCATAATGTTTTCATTTTTTTCCATTTGGAAAAAAATGAGAAAAATAATGTTATAATGCCTTTATTTTGCAGTGTTGTTTTAATGATATTTTGCCATGAAACATGGCATATAAAGAAATAATTTACTTTCCATGTAATGTACAACTCATATTTGCAATAGAGTTTGTTTTAGCCAGAGGATCATACGATAGAGTTTTAGAACAAAAGTTAAACTTAAATATACCCAGTGCTGCTTTTCTATTAAAAAAAACTGTTTAGGGGCACTCTCATTTTCCTATTCATATTGAAATACTGCCCCTCGGTGAGGCCAAACTTAGGAGTATGCATACCTCTCGTCCCCCCCAGAAAAAAAGCACTGAATATGTTATGAAGCTATGAGGGTTTAAAATCAATTTATATAAAATTGGTTTGGTATTTGAGTAAAAGGCCACGAGGCAACACAAATATAAGCACAACTCTATACTCTTAAGGGCACTTAATTCTGCATTTAGCATGTTCTTTTGAAAGTCTCTTACAATCTTAACCCTTTAATAAATAGCTTAATAAAAAGTAGAAGGTTTGTGAAATTAAGTTGGGAAAACCAGTTACAACTCACTTTCTCATAACATTCCCTGCCTCTGTCTTTTGAAAATCATTTTGGGAACAAACAACAATGAACAAGAAAAAGGTGTTTAAAAAGTGTTCATTTGTCGATTTAACAATCCAAGGTAAAAGAAGAAAAGTCTGGCTATAATACTTGACAAGATAGACATCAACATATATGGAAAACAACAGGTGGAATGATAAGAAAGGTAGTATGATTTACTACTGAAAATATTGCACAACTTCATATTTTTCTTTCTCAGATTTACTTCCTGTAATTAAGAATAGCTGAATTAAAGGAGGGGAACTGGAAAAGGTTTGCAATATAAATGCAAATCAACCCAAGACTGTATACTGCTAGTTACTTTCTTCCAACAGTGCACCATTTATACTTTAACAATCATCCCAATCCAGCAGTCTTTTGCAGGTATGTCGATTCTGATGCAAACACTGAAGTCCTCCCAGCCTTTGCTCTTTTCACTTACAAGGGCAATTTGGAGTATGCCCGAGTCTGCCTTGTCCAACAAAACAAATAGGAAAGGCTGCTTGCATAGGTGCTGTGTATACACCACTACACACCATGGATATGGAAGGCATTTGAATGGAAATAGTCTACAGTGTCTTATACAGCATCTTCCACAGGTTAGTGGATACTTTTGCATTCTGCCAACTAATCCTGTAGAAATTATTTTACATGTAATTGCTCTATTCTATAGCATTGAGGGAGGAATTCCACATTGTGCTCTTCTGATCTTACCGTCAGCCCAAGCATTTCAGCTTGCCAGATGGAACAAGCCTCCCTCTCCTCCCCTTGCATGCTGTTCTGGGGGGTCTCCTGACACACATCCAGAGCCAATTTCAGGAAGCATGGGGTGAGGAGAGGGGCGAAAGCCCTGTTGCATAAGTCCTCGTGTACAGCTTCCGCTGATGGAATTTGTTAGGTGAATGCTTACAGTCTGCAGTGCTTATACTGTAGACATAGTCTTCAGTGCAGTAGTTGTTTACATACAGTTTCTTCGAATCATGTAGCCAAAACAATCAAGAACAGTCCTTGATACATTGCCTGCATCTCATGCTAAACTAAGACGTTTCAACATATTGGCTTTAAGTCAAAAGTATAAAGGTCACATTAAAGAATGTTTTAAGAGAACAAAACTCCACATCCTAAGTGGATTTTTTTTTTACAACTACCCTCTCTGCAAGACTGCATCTATCAAGTACATCACTTTTGTTTTTAGTTTCATAAATTTAAATACGTGGAACAGCCCTTACCAGCCGTAGGATCACTAACTTGATCAGTTTTATGTAATTATTTGCCAAATATGAATTTTGCATATAAAACATAAAATATAGAATATTTTAATATCTGCCGATAGACTGCTATACCAACCAAAAGAATACCAAAGGTACACTTAATACACAGAGACCGAGACACAGTATGGTCTTGAGAATCTAAGAACTACAAAAACAAGAGATGCAGTATTTTTTTTATATGATCCAAGATGAAATTTTTTAAAAAGAATGCATCCCCAACAAATTGTGTTTTTGAGATGCAGGGTAATCTTTATCTTGTCTTCATCATGCTCCATTTTAACTTAATAAATGTAAGATCAATTTTAGTATTTGAATTCTACACTCTGTTTAGAAAGAAAATGATGAAAGGAAACACTAGAAAGGCAAATACTGGTTTGTGTTGGTTTTCTTTTAATATTGTCACATTAAAATGTCTCATATAGAAAAAAGTGCATCTCAAGTTTGCTTACAAGCTAGGAGATCTTCTCAAAGTCCACATAATCCTAACTGCAAACAAAATATAGCACTTTTATAACATGTTATAAATAAACTGGTTTTCAAGCATAGAGCCAGCCCCAAAATAAGAATACACTATTTTAGAAGACCTAAGGCAAAATGGATTCCATTTCCAATGAATAAAAAAACTGTGCAAACAAGCTTGAAACTATTTTTGTGCCAGTGTTATAAAATGTAGCTTTTTTTGTAAATAGAGCATTGACCCAAATAGCAGGAACTTGTGAAGCAATCTGAACAAAAAATGCAGTTTTCTTTAGGACAAAGGATACTCCAGCATCCCTTTCTCCTTTTTAGCGCACGCTCTCTCTCACACACACTCACCCCCCCCCCAATAGTATTCTTGTCATTCATCTCAAAGAAGCTTGAACAGGAAACTTCCTGGTGGGCTGCATCCACACAGTTCTTCTGTATGGGTGTGCTAACAGGCTTTCTTAAGGAGCAACTATTTGTAAGCACTGGATCAAGGCTTTACATAAAAATAATTTCCTACTTTTTCTATAGTCTATAAATGTGTTTCTTCTTCCTTCCCTCCCTCCCTCCCTCCCTCCCTCCCTCTGTCTGCTATTCAGGATATTTCTTTATTCTTAAGAAATGAGATTTTATTGTGCATGATTTCGTTTCCTAATCCTTGGTTCTTTGGGCAGATGGCAAAGGATCAAACCCTTTTAAAGTGGATGGTTTCCTTGACAGGTCAGAAGAGAAGCTCTGGCTCAGTTAGTCTCGTAGGAGGACAACAGTGCTGCATCAACTGGCTCCATGCAGGAAGGACACGTGAAAGATCTCATCAACCAGTCATCTATACAGTCCAGGTGGTAAATATGCATGCATGGCAGGAATCTGATAGGGTCCCCGTAAACAAAGTCCATCATACAGATCACACATCTAGAAAGGAAAAAAGGAAACAAGATGGAGAGAATCTGAACTCAGCTGAAATATTAACCTGCCCACCTCTTACCAAAACATAAGGGGAAATGCTTGTTGCCGAAGCACCCGTCCGCTAAAACAAATAGATTAGCCAAAACTTATTAACATTTAAAATTTAGAGATGTAGAACTTTCCTAAATAATTTTGAATATTCTTTGGTTTTACTATTATTGATTCCTATGTTTGCTTATAAAACCATACTTTTTGCAGGGGTTTCATATCCACAAGTTGCTAAGTAATAGAATAAGTGAACGGAAACTGCACTTGCTTATATCTGATGCAGCACCTAAAATTAATCTATAGTTTTAATATAAAACTACTTTGTTTTTATTTTTTATTTCTACATTTTATCTCACAGGGAACATGCATGTGTTATGCCTAATGTTGGAGACAAGTTCAAGACCTTTTATTTTCAAAAAATAGCACTAACAGTCATGGACATTTTCTTTCCCAGCAACCACTGATGTAACCTGAAATCAGTTAGCAGAGGCTAATCCAAATAAGTCAGCAGAACTCCAAGGCTGTTATAACTGCAAATTTCATGGCAATATTATCATGCCAACTTTTTTCTTACTCCTTTTTCTGCTTAACATTCAGCATCATGAAATGCTATACAGAACTCAGAAACTTGACCACTATTTTGTGGTCTTTTGGTTGGCCCTAAGGAAGGTCTTTCCCTCCTGTAGATTTGGGGCCATATCAAACACTTGTTCCACTAGCAGAGCAGACTTCTACTTGTCTAACAGAACTTTCCCTTGCAGCCTCCTCACACCCTCCATCTGCTCCAGAAGGTGGGAGGAAGCTCAGGAGATTTTGAGGGGGGCGGGGCGGGAAGAAGCTTCATTACATGAGGGCAACTCTGCACAGGCAATGCTAGATACAACTCTTGATATTTTTCCCCTGGTGGTCCAAAGTTTATTGTGACTCTTTTGTAGCTTACTCTGGAATCATTTTCTATGGTAATACCTTAAATTTGCAAGCTGCTTTGAGCCATGAAGGAAAGCAAAATATAACTCAAATTCAGTCTAGAAATACCCACAGCATGAGGCTTTTTTTCTTATAAGTGTGTTTGCCTTGTAGTGCCATTACGGAAAGAGCATATCCAATTTCTAGGAGCACTGAGCTGTACAGGTGTGAAGGAGACATGTGGAGGGAAACTGCTTGTTGCCATATGAAGTTTCTTGGTAACAGAGGGAGGGAGGTCTTCCTGGAAACAAACTTACTACTATATTCACTTGATATGACCTTCCCTATAGGCCCACCTTCAATGATCAGCAGGCAATGTTGGAACTTAATTAGGAGTATCTTTTTGCAACCAGAAAGGGCAACCCAGTTTCTTAATTAATCCATTGTGAATTAGACAAAAATGATGTCATGACTTCTGTGTGGAGGACTGGCTCACAGTATTCACTAGGTTGTCCATCCTCTTCAGTCATTACTCAGTTGTGACAGCTATGTGCCACCCACCACCCCACTTCGCCAGGAGCCCCTCAGAAATCAGCATGACAAACCCAACTGGTTTAGGGTTACTGGTTTTGGATCCAGATTTTACATAAGAGAGCTGGGGGGACCATCTAATAGTGTGAGATGGGGCACAGAAGGCTTCGGTTGCACATTGCTCCAAATTTCCGAGTAGTGTTCAAGAGCAAATATTGCCAGCCTTATGTCACAGTGGGCAAAATGGAGGAGTTGGGGGGGGGGAATTACTGAAGTCTTGTGCAAGATCTCTGTGGTTAGGCAAGGAAGAAATAAGAGTGATTGTATATGCAGTCTGAGGCAAGTGTTCCTCCTCATCAGGTTACAACACTGATGAAAACAGCTACACTCAAATTCTCTGGGTGGCTAGCTTGTGTGCAGGTTTGGGGTAAACAGAAATAGGGGTCTGGAATTACATGTCACCTATTGAAACAGCATTTTATATTTAAGAAATCACTCATCCAAAAAATGCACTAACAAGCATCTACGCCATTAGTGGCTGCAGATGTATAATACTTACATGATTTTCTATGGTGGTGAAAATCCAGTTTATAAAGTGAGGGGAGTATGGGCTGGGATTGTTTTGACATTAATGTCACGTGGAATGCATGAAAAAATTAGCATGCATGAGCAGCACTAATTCTACAATAAATTACTGTCTGGAAGCAGTCTATGTCAAAAAGGTTCTGAAGAAGACTGAGAATATGCGTGTTTTCAGTAGTGGCACAACCTTCCCCTGGTAGCATGAACAACTACATCTTTGTGGTTCCTTATCACTGCAAGATAATTCTTATTCAGCAAAGCCTGTGGTGGATTTGCTTAACTTTTTCTGATCTATGAGATTTTTCTTCTATCGTATTTTGTGGATTTTTCTGATGTTTTCACATATTGCATTATCTAATTTCTTCTTTGCAACAATTATTCTGATGAGAAGCAACTTACACATTGATGAAAACTGATAATTGCTTTTAGTGCAGCTATTTCATGTATTTACCATATTTTTTGCCCTATAGGACGCACTTTCCCCCTCCAAAAATGAGGGGGAAATGTGTGTGCTTCCTATGGGGCGAATGCAGGCTTTCGCCGAAGCCTGGAGAGCGAGGGGGGTCAGTGTGCACCGACCCCTCTCTCTCTCTCCAGGCTTCAGAAAGCTATCTGCTAGCCGTGGGAGACGCAGCTCTCCCACGGCTAGCGGAGAGCTTGCCTGCACCCAGAAGCTTGGGGGCGCGCTGAGCTCAGCACGCCCCAAGCTTCAGGTTTCGCGCAGTCCTCCGTGAGCCGTGGGAGAGCCCCCACCCCAGCCCCGCCCCAGCCCCACACCTGGGGGGGGAAATAAATTTTTTTTTCTTTATTTCCCCCCAAAAAAACTAGGTGCATCCTATGGGCCGGTGCATCCTATGGGGCGAAAAATACGGTACATAAGTGATGTTACCACAAAAAATGGCACTTACTCTCTGATCTTTTTCTCAGAACCATCTCTTCCTGGATCATAGACTCCTTTCGGCAGGTGCTGTATAAGGCCTATTCGCTGTGCTATCCTAATTTGTTCCTCTTCGGTAAGCTGGGTTGCTAGGCGGGTCTGGCTGGGAGTTGGATGGTAAACTGGAACTGGAACCTGTTCCTAAAATTAAAAGAAAGAAAATGAAAAAAAAATGCATTTGCTTTGTCAGTTTTAAATTAATGATAGAAATGGACTTCACAGTATATGGAAATTTAAACCTCTTTCTTTCTGGGAGGAAATGTGTGTAACAATTTGACTTTTGTTTCCATTAGTTGCCTATGGATTAGTTAAAACAAATGCATAAGTATGACATGAGAATTGGAAAATTATGCTTGCAGGCTGGCTAACTGATGAGCATATGGCCTGCCAATACAGAGAAAATTATATATTTTAACTATTCCTTGACATCAATCTCATCATCTGCTTAAAGCAAACAGTAACTTGATGTTGTAAGTTAGCTTCATAGAAATGAAAAGTAACAGAACACTCAAACATCTGCAATACTGAAGGTTTTTGAATACCCTTGTGCCCAGACAATACAACTAGTTCTATTTAAATGGAAAAAACACCACATACACACACATTTTAAAAGTTTAAGTGAAAGTCTCTATAAAATCTCCAGGCACATTTATTGTAGCAATATCTCAAATACATACTCCTTTTTGTGTGGTGTTAGTGCAGCTACATCACCCGGCTAAGATGTGCCTTCTCAACAATCACAGGTACGGGGTCATTTGCACAACCACATCAATGTAGTTTCAGTGTTGAGAGACAACTGTGTTGCCACAAAGCAACAGAAGAGCTGCACGTGGGCAAGGATAAAATGCACCCTCTGTGCAATTATGATTTTTAGCTGACTCACTGTGGGCTGCCTTTTTGGTTTTCTTCCATTCATACCCAGTATGTATGCACACTGTGAATAATCACATAATCTATCTGAACACACTGCATTAGCACACATATAACACTCAGCATCTTCTATACCGAACAGCCAACTCCTCAGAACAGTTCCTGTAAAAGGCTCCCCTTTGATTCACCCCTCTTCCCACAGGTATTTATGCTTTATGTAAATGGCAGGTTACCATGCAGTGATTTTTTTAAAGACCAATTACTAATGGAAGGGATTCCTAGTTTCACTTAATCCCCGACGCCCCCCCCAAAAAAGCTATGAACAAATGGATACATGAGAGCTGCCAGATGGACATCTGTTAATCTTCAGCAGAAGGCGCTTACGGACTGTAAAATGGAGACTTCCCCATCCCACTTTTCTTTGTGCCCTTCATTTATCATCCAGAAGGCCTTGTTTATCCTTGGACAATTAGTGTATGTTATTTCACAGGGGTGTAACTATTGAGTATCTTCCATCCCTTTTTGCAAATAAGAAAACAAATAAAAGAACAGCAATATTCAATAATAAGGTGAAACTGGATGCAATGGGAGCAGGTCTGTGCATTTTGCAGCATGTCAGCCATATTTGCATGTCACACTAAGCCAAACCATGGCTTAGTGCAAACATGCTGGTTTGCGAGGAGTAGATTTTGCTCCTCCCTGGTCTTTTTAGGTGATAGATGGGTGGCAGCCCAGCCAAGCCAAGCTTTGGCTTAGCATGTTGTACAGACCCACAACTGTGATAAGAGCTCTCCTCCTTAACCATGTTTTGGGGTTACCGGTTGTGGTTAAGGGGAGACCTTATCTACAATCCTGGATGCAATGGCATTAAATGGCAAATGTGGATTCTATGTAAGAATTTACATGGGGGGGGGGCAAGTATAAAGTAACACATGATAAGGTAAAAAAACAAAACCACAATTATGCTAATTGGCAACTGACTAGGAAAGAGATATTGGGCTTAGGGGAACTAGATCAATGAAAATGCTAACCCAGTGTGCAGCAGCTATGAAAATTAGAATCCCATGAAAGAAAGGGATTGAAAATAAAATTGCTTATATCATAATACTACCATTATACAAATACTATGTTCAAGTTCTGCTTGCCATACCTAAAAAAAGGATATCATTGACCTGAAAAAAGCGCTAAATTGAGAACCAAAATGTTTTGGGGGCTGGAGAGGAAAGGTTATGTTAAACATGTTGCTTTAGTAGGGAAAGTGAGTAAAGGGTGCAGGAAGAGAAATGATAGAGGTATATGCAATTATGTGTGGTATGGGGGAAAGTTGATACAGAGCAAACTTCATAGCATGCATAGTTAATGTTAAGTTTTCTAGTGTTAAGAAAGAGGTTAAATTATGAAAAATAATAAAGACTCTTCAAGTGGCTAGTTCAGCCATCCACAGCCAGGTGCTCTCCTGGATTTTTGGACTACAATTCCCATCAGCCCCAGCCAGTATAACCATTAATAATGATATTATAATACTTTGAAAAGAGGTCAGTGGTAGCTGGGAAACTACTAATCCTTGGATAAAGATAATCTGAAGATTACTTTATTCCATTTAATAAATTGATACAATATTCAACATGATTTATATTAAAAAATCAGAAAATATTCTAATTGCTGTTCAAGTGTGTTGTCTGTCCAACAGATATTGTGCTGTGCCACAAATACTAGTTAAAAATAGGTATCCTGGTTGTCAGACTGTTACAAATCATAGCACTAACTTTGGTGTGCTCAAAATTTGTGGCTCAAGGAGACCATTCTAGGCTGGATTGTGGCCCATTGAGCTGCTTCAGTTATTTAGAATTGGAGCTTCTAGACCACAACAGAGAATAGAATTCTGTTTTTTACTCCTGTAAGACATATATGAGCTTGAACCCTTGTATGCAGTAACTAAAATTGAAAGAAAGTATATTCTATCAAAACACAAAAGCATAGCCAAGAAGACAGAAAGAGCCTAATCTTGACACCTGGAAACAAACTAGAAGGGAGTTTGCCCTGAAACATACCACTCTTGGGGTCTGTTGTGGAGGCTAGGTATGTAGCAGAGCAAGACAGGATAGGGATATAGCAAAAAAACAAACAAACAAAAACTGTATAGTGAACTTTATAAAAATTGAAGGGTAGTCATTTTTCTTACCCCCACCATTAAAAACATCATGATTACAAAAACATTTTCCTGGGCATATTGATGTACAATATTATACCAAAGAAAACCCAAATACCAATTTTGATTTTTAGAAAGATTTATTGTTTTACCTTCTTTTGTTTACCCAAATCTAGTTCCTTAGGGTGGCTGCTGCCTACTATAAATAAAAGACTGTAATTTGAGAGCTTTTTTCTACAATTTTCATAACTGAGCATAACCCTAACCACCTAATGTTGATGGTTGAATAGAGGCCTGGGGAGGCCCAGACCACTGCTGGCTTTTGAGGCCCCTAGCCACAATAAATGCAGCCACAAAAAAAGATTGCTTATAACATGATCTTTAAAGAACGGCAAACCACAGCAATAAACAAGCAGATGAAGTGTGAGGGAACAGGACATTCTGGCACTTAAAAACAACAAAGGTGGTACCTAGCAAACATGCTTAGAAAGTTCCAAGGAAAGGGCCCCCTTTGGCTGCCACCTGACTGACCTCAGGGGGCTGGGGTCCACAAGAGGACCCTCAGACTGAGTTCGCCTATAAATCAGATATACCAGCTTCACAGATTACTTTGAGGGCTCTGCTTTGAACTCTAATCTTACTGCATTTTCCAGTAAATTACCATTTATAACTTACAATATTATATGTGACTAAAGTTATTTTATTAAATAGCTTTCATCCTGCACCTTCAATCATAACAGTCCTAAGAGCAGTTTGCAATCCTCTAAAAATCCACAAACCAATAAAACATAAATTGGAATGCAATAAACAGCATTCTGCTACAGCATTGGCTAAAAAAGCAACAAAACTCAGAAAAAAGCAGGAAGACATCAACCTACGTAAGCTGCTGTGCTCAAACAGCATTACCTTCTTTACCTTCTGTCCCATATTTATTTATAAAATATTATATACCACTATATATAAAAAATATCTAAGGGGTTTCTGCTAAGTGATAGAGGAAACCAAGTAATGCAGGTGCCACTACTGAAAATACCTGACCACGCATAACTTCCCTACCCCAAAAAGCAAAGGGATGTGCAAGAGGACGTCTGTTGATCTCAAATGTGTGGCTGGATTCACACAGGGTCCTGCACTAAACCACCAAGCCACAAATAAATTTCTATGTTGATAGTTATCTGTGTTATTTACATAATTATGATTCTTTCCATGTTTCGAGACTGTATACTTTTTTTCTCTTCCTAGAAACTAAACTCATAGCTAATCTTTAAAAGGTAAAAATGGTAAAATCTATTTTGTTTGTATTGCTGAATGCTGAACGCATTTGTTGTTGTTTAGTCGTTTAGTCATGTCTGACTCTTCGTGACCCCATGGACCAGAGCACACCAGGCACTCCTGCCTTCCGCAGCTTGGTCAAACTCATGTTCATAGCTTCGAGAACACTGTCCAACCATCTCGTCCTCTGTCGTCCCCTTCTCCTTGTGCCCTCAATCTTTCCCAACATACAACTACAATAAACTTCATTAAATTTCTGCATTTTAAAAAATATAAACTACCCCAAGACAATTCATCCATCCAATGAAAATTCTAGAAACTGGCAAAAAAGAATTAAGTGAAGAGCAAGAAATAATAATTATTTTAATGAAGCATAAAGCTCCTTGTTACAAGCAACTGATTTCTGCACTTCAATTATTGCACAGCATGCTCCCTCATTCCAGGATAATGTCTTAGGGTACAGTTCAGCCTGATGAGTTTAGTGGCTCATCAGTGCTGCTCTTCACTTGGTTCCTGTCCCTACCAGGTGTGATAAATTTCATTTTATCTGGCAAAAGTCCCATATTCAGCCTCATTGGAAAAGAACATGCAGCAGTATAGTTCAGATCCAAATCTCCAAGGTGCTTCACATGGACAACCCCAGCTTGTACCTCTTTAATGAGGTACAAGCTTTTGTGAGAATAAAAAATTCAGGAAACAGAGTGCAAACAGCGATAAGATTCACAGGATGTGGTGTGGAGTATCAGAAGCAGTTGCATAAACAGAAGTGCTGGTCTGAATGCATCCTTAGAAAGTTGTTTTGTTTTGAAGTGGAAGAAGGGAAGGGTCTACATAAAATTCATTGTTATCAGGAGCTACTCCTGAAAATCCAATAAGTCACGATTTACACACTAGAAAAAAATGTTAATTTTAAGCACTGCAAATTGAGAAAGTGCTGTGTTTGCCGAGGACAGCAGAAAGGTTGCACAGCCTGGTCTGGAAGTCAAAAGCATTTGTCTGGAGAAAGCGGCAAAAATAACTCATTTCCAAGGGGCAATGAACAATACTACAACAATGGATGTGGCCCCCGCTTAATCCCTGCTTCCTTCCAAATCCCAGCAGCCTTTCTGTGGAAGTCTGTTCATGCTTCCACCTGCCTTGCATATTAACTGTAGATTTACAGAAATTGCTTCTTGGACTGAAGAAACCATTCCTGTTAACAACAGCCTTGCCTGGGCAATACAAAATATTGTGCAAAGCAGCCAAATTAAACACTGCCTGGCAGGACTGGCTTTACCACGAAGCCAATGGGATAGAGTGGCATCATTTTACCCTGTAGACGGGAGAAAGTATTTCCTTCCTTAATAGTTTATTTACTACTGCTGTTTGCTTGTTCCTCTCCTCCACCCACCCCCCAACTCTGCCATCAGCCAGTGATTGTGTCACTTCAGGCAGGAGAGAACAAGCCAAATCAAACAGCCGAAGTAGCACATGAATCAGGCCACAGGCTGTTTCTCCATATTCGTGACATGGTAACTATGAGAAATGGAACCAGTAACTCATTCCACATTGGAAGCTACTTAAGTGAAGAGTGAGGGTTATGCCAACATTGTTAAAATTGGCTAAACTGTGTAGAAAGTTGCCTCACATAAACAGCTTCCTAAGTAGAATGGCACCCAGACTATTCCAGTGTTTTGATAGATGCTACCACGCTGCAGAAGTATGCATGCAACAACAAAAAGCAGGAACGGAACCACTGCAGTTACCCTGTAAGCAATATATCAGAAGGGCATTACTTCCTTGACTGTTTAGATTTAATCATCAGCTTTCACTTTTACAGAACTATATCTGAAACCTCAGATACAAATACAACTCTCTTACTAAGCATAAAATCTACCTTCGAAGTATCATAACATGGGACAAGAGTGGCCAACCTATGAACATTCAGGTGTTGTTGGGCTGTAATTCCCATCATTGCTGATCAGTGGTTGGGCTAATGGGAGTTGAAGTCTAACAACATCTGGAGGATCACAGAGTTAGCCAACCTTGATTCAGGGTCTCTAGAACAAATTGGCTTGGAAAAACCCAATAACTGCTTTGATGGTGTCAAAAGCTGCTGTGAGGTCAAGGAGAATTAACATTGCTACATTTCCCTGTCTCTCTCAATAGATATCATCATACAGGGTCATCAAAGCAGTTCCTGTGCCAAAACCGGACCTAAGCCCATTTGAAATGGATCTAGAAAGTTGATTTCTAGAAAGCCTGGATCTTTCCAAGAAAGCCTGGATTTGATCCATGATTTCACTCCCTTCTTTACAGTATGCATTTTTTTAAAACTGGCTTGATGATCAGACTACTTTCAGAACAGAAAAGTATATTATTTCAACATTTCTGCAAAGTTGCTCTACAACCAACAGTTTATCAGCTTCTTTGGATGATACTGGGGATGCACAAACAGAATCAATATATACAAACCGCACAAATTTAAAGTAAAGAATCAGTGAAATGAACAAATCCCTCCCTTACATCCCTTCAGAACAGAGTTGGCAGGAATTCCTTGTTTTTGGAGATTGCAGTCAGGGAAATAGCATATAATATCTATGTACAGTATGTCCCCACAACAGTTGATAGTTTAGAAATGTTGCCATTTGTGTTTCCTACAAATTCACTTTAATGTGAAAATTGTTTCTGTTTGAGGAGCATATATACGATCCCTAGGATTTTTACAGACTGAGCATCTCCATGCTGGTTGGCCATATGTCTCATACTCATTTAACCTTAATCAACAGATGGGCATTTCTGGCAGATTAATGCCTTTCTACATAAATAGGGAACCATGTGTGAGGGATCACATTTGGAGAGAGGCCATAGCTTAAATGATAGAGCACATACCTTGGAAGCAGAAGCTCCCAGGATCAATCTGTCATATCCAACTGAAATATGCAGGTAGAAAGATCTTTGCCTGAGACCCTAGAAAGTTGCAGTCAGAGTAGGCAGTACTGGCTCACTAGATAAATATTCTGACTTGGAATCAGGCAACATCCATACACAATTCACTCTCAGCACCAACCTAGTCCAAATATTTCCATCCTTGTTCTTGGGACTATTTTATACACTGTAGGAGTTACCATCTGATATGTGTGCCTGTGGAAAATTCTGCTGTTTCTTATTTAAACCAGATCACCCAACTTCTGTCCAAGATGGAGGTGAAAGTTACTTAAGTGTTTTGTGTGTAAGACCAAACCTCCAAGTTCTTCCCTTTTAAAATTGGCTAGATATCTTGGTGGGGCTTTTTTGGCTGCAACACTACTATTGTTTAGCATTATGTGCACAAACTGGAATAAGCCTTAGGCTTGTATAATCTCTCATCTCTCTCTGGCCATGGCAACAAGATCTGGAGCTGACACTTCTATTGTTAAAATAACCAGAGCCCCCTACTTGGAGGGACTCAGCAACAGCAACTAAGACACCATCCATTCTATGAGGATCAATGACCAAACAAGACAAATGAATGGTGTGGTATGGTGCTACACAAAATGGACCCCATTTACCCTAAAACATGGCATATTGAGTTCATTTTAGTTTGCTAGAAACAGAGTAAAGTAGATACAAAAAACCCCCCACTCCTTGCTTGATTAAAGCAATTACCTTGTTAATTGGTAAGGCTCCAAAGTGGACTGTCCAGATGTAAAAGAGGGAGGGCTTTCTGCACCTTTAGCAGCAGTCATGCAAGTTACTCCTGCTGAAATTCCCTTTTCGGCACAACCAAGGTGCCCTAGTTTATCCCCTAATCCAAAGATGTAAAATGTTTCTCTCAAATTACAATAACAATTTCCCTCACGGATGAGAGAAGTAGACACTCCAATTTTACCATACAGCTTACAAAAATTGTTTTTTTGTTTTGCTTATTGCAACAGCTGAACAGCAACCAAAAAGCACTTTGTATGTTGAATAAAATGTGTTTACACTAATGTATCTGATATGGGCAGCATGTACAGTGGTACCTCGGGTTACATATGCTTCAGGTTACAGACTCCGCTAACCCAGAAATAGTATCTCGGGTTAAGAACTTTGCTTCAGGATGAGAACAGAAATTGTGCTCCGGCGGCGTGGTGGCAGCAGGAGGCCCCATTAGCTAAAGTGGTGCTTCAGGTTAAGAACAGTTTCAGGTTAAGAACAGACCTCCAGAATGAATTAAGTTCTTAACCCGAGGTACCACTGTACTATATTCCTTTTTGTGATAACCCAAAGCTTATCCCTGCTGTGACTGTGCATTTTCAGTTTCCAGGGCACTAGTCCAAGAGTGATCTCATTCAGAGCTCAACCACTTCTAATACAGAATATATGTTTGCACTAAGGACACATGCAAGAAAGAAGTATATTCACTCAGGTGGTTGATAATACTTTTTAAAAAAAACTTCCAAAAAACCTGGTCACTGGTATTTTTTATTTTTTTAAAAAAGCTGTGCCTGGAGACAGATAATCAGGTTGTGTATCCATTGCAGTGACCAAAGGAGGAATGACTGCTGAGAGGAGAGCAGAAAGAAGGAAAGCCATTGTACACCTGCATCAGCACAACCGGACACCTTCATCTGCCCCAGCTGCAACAAAACATGTCTCTAGAGCCAAAACAGGTGCTGTGTAACTCTCCAATGGTTTGACTTCACCCGCAAAGGGACATTCTTCCATTGTCTGCGGAGACAGAGAGATGCCAACTCTAAAAACACAGATTGTCTATGTTCAAGAAAATATTTTCTTAACTGCTTGGATGGTTAATAACATGAACTGTGAAATTCCTGGTTCAAATATAAGACCAGTCTACCTTTCACTGCTGTTGTAAGGAATATCAGATCAATGTATGGGAATTGTTTTGTGTATTTATAGGGCAAAGCAATATGCTGTATGCAAAGGGTTAAGTATCTAGCTATATTAGCATATAACCAACATACTGTAAACTGGGTGGATTAGGACTTTTTTCAGGTTCTAAATAAACATAGCATTTCACTGCAAACTTTAGGTTTTGATCAAACATAAGAACTGATGACATTTCTGATGGGAGAATGGCTACCGCAGCCTCTGATCTCCCACTGGTTTGAAAGCCGACTGTTTTGAGTTCAGAAAGTAAGACTCAATTGCAAGCTAGCAAAAAACATAACAAAACCATTTCCCCCAAAATACAAATACGTTATATTGCTAAATTTGAGAAAGGTTTATTTATACACACAACGTTCCTTTAATATCATGCATGCTAGATTTTTAGTTTGCTGTAGATTGGTTAAAGAAGGTGCTTTTTATATGAACACTCCTATATTTTGATAGTGTTTAGCACAGCTGAGATCAAATTATGATCACTACTTTTCCTAGCAAGTAAACCAAAATTATCATGAGAATATTTTAATGCTAGCCAGTATCTCTCTAGCTGTACCACCTGAGGAACAACATAAATGCAGTCTGACATCCTTCACAGTGCATTTAAATACACTTAACCAAATTCTGTATTTTAGTAAAGTACCATAGAAATGAAGCTATTGAAACTGAGTTTTGGAGGATGATTGTTTAAGAAAAAATAATTATCATCATCAAAACTGTTGGGCAAGATGCACATAAGAAAGACACTGCAGTTCTAAAATCACAACCCAAGTCTGCTGACTCCTAGTCCACTGCCTTATTGCCTGAATTACTCATTGTAGGCTGCTGTAATACTGCACTATGAAAATATCATTGCCAAAGCACTAACTGGAATTTTATCTAAAGGAAACATAAAACAACTGAAAAAGCTGATTGTTCATTCTGGTCCAGAATCTAGCTAATGCTGGGTGTTCCTGGTTAGATCCTCAGGGTATTATGTAATGCTTCCCATAGATCAGTTAGAAAAATGAAGGCATCTCAGAAATCGGCCACCAACGGAGCCCTGCAGAATAATCTTATCATTTCTCTTGCAATCAAGAGGGCAGGAGGGAATAAAAACTAAATAAATAAAACCAACCTCCACAATACTGCAGAATCACCCATGTGTTAGGCCACAGATCAACACACACAATACCACCATACCTATGAACCAGAGACTTGTGATTTTCATTTATTAACTGCAGTAATGTCAATAAATCTTGCCTGTGAGTCCTGGAAGATCTGCTCCTGGGAAAGCAGGGTCCTGACTGACTCCACTTACAAAGGCTGAGGCTGCTGGAGAGACAATACTGGCTGCCTTAGTCATCAAGGTCATCAAGCCTGAGCCACTATTGGCAGTAACAGCAGAAATATATGTTGTATGTTTAAGATAATATTTTATTCTCTCGCCAACTATGCTGTTTCACATGTGCAGTTTATTTGACTTCCTTTAGTAATGTTTTCTTTTGCTATGTTTAATTTTTTTTGTTAACTTTGCTGTGTTAAATGTGCATACTGTACATGGCCTCCTTTGTATTATTTTGAAACTTATAAAGAAATGTGATAAAGAAATGAAATGAAATGAATAATAAAAATAAATAAAAGAGCACTCTTACTCTTTTAAAAAAACAACACACCCACCAAGAGTTACTTCCTGTATTATTTTTCACATATGGGATGACTCTCAAATGTCAGTTCTGTGACTCTTGTATATACACATATATAGATTCAGAAAGTCTCAAAAGAATTCCTGTGTTATCGAGTTCACGAATTAGTGACTTGTACTAATTAAAAAATGGTGATATGGAAGTAACTTGAGCAAGTCATGTCATGCCTGCAATAAAACATGAAAGAAACTCTATGTGACATCAGCTTGGAGGCAGAAGATGCAAAGTGTTATGCCAGTTTCAAGACAAAGTATTGGACACAATTTAAACAGACCACCACAAATCAATATGAAATTGCATTACAGACAATTACCGTACTAAAAACCTCACACTCATTAATACCCAGAAGTAACACAATATACCAATATTGCTATGCTGGCTACTCAGCCTAGCACAGATGTGGTGCTGGTTCCCTACAACCATAGCTTGCATATTAAGAATCAGTCTTAGGAACATTTACAATCCATCTCTTCCCAGTGTGAAATGCTGCCCTTCCCTCCATGGTTGTTCTATGTTTGCACCAACTGATCAGAGAAATGCAAGGGGAAGTTTTGCTCACGTTTTTCTAAACAACATAGCATCCTGCACCACAGAGTACATGGTGCTGTTTAAATTTCTTTGTATACATATAGGGGCTTGTTGGCTTGGGACTACTTGTTAAGACTAGTCAGTGTCCTAGTGTGTACAAAAAGAGCTCTATATCTTGGCAATGAGAGCTATATAGTATATTTCAAACAATGCTGTTATGTTATGGCTGCTAGAGAACGAGTATAATGGGGCTATTAATCCCCAAACCAAAAACCAGTTCATCTTATACAAATTTATGTGTTAATTATTTATAAGATTTTTACCCTGCCCTTTCTTCCTTAGGAGCACAGGGCAACTTACACTAATAAGCAGCAAAATAACTAATCATACCATAGGGTGCTCAACACTGGCTCTATTGTCAATTGCAGCTCCCCCATTTAGCAGGCACTGTGTATTACTTCAAAATGCAGTAAGCCAGCCCTGTTCATTTATCGTGAGTGAGACCCTGGACTTCTTCCCCAAAATCGTTCCCTGATGGCACAACTGTGTGATTTGTGGTTCCACTTATCCCACACTCAGTCCTAGTAGTTCCAACATGACTCTGAAAGATGTAGTTTGGTGACTACAGGCTTAGTCAACTACAGTAGTGCCCCGCAAGACGAATGCCTCGCAAGACGGAAAACTCGCTAGACGAAAGGGTTTTCCGGTTTTTGAGCTGCTTCGCAAGACGAATTTCCCTATGGGCTTGCTTCGCAAGACGAAAACGTCTTGCAAGTTTGCTTCCTTTTTCTTAACACCGTTAATACAGTTGCGACTTGACTTCGAAGAGCAACTCATAGAACGCAGTGTACATAGTAGCCTTTTTTGAGGTTTTTAAAGACTTTGGTGATTTTTGAAGCTTTTCCAAAACTTCTTTTGCAGCCATTTGGTAAGTTAAGCTTTTAAAACTTTTTTGGGGGGGGTTGGATTTTGGGTTGGGGTGTTTGGAATTCAAGGACTTGGTGTTGGGGAGGGGTTTTCAAGAATCTGGAAGCTTGTGTGGTTTTTTTCTGCATTTTTATGATTTTTTTGTGACCATTGGGGCACTCTGCTGTTTTTTTTTAAAAAAATTCTGGATTTGAATTTCTGTGTGCTGGGTGGCTGGGGGAACAGTTGGGGAGGGGTTTGCAAGAATCTGGAAGCTTGTGGTTTTTTTCTGCATTTTTATGATTTTCTGTGACCATTGGGCCACTCTGCTGTTTATAAAAAAAAAAATTCTGGGTTTGAATTTTGAAATGCTCTTACAGTATGTGTGACTTTAAAGAGCACTTAATAAACTCTTGTTGTACCAAATTTGGCTTTGTTTGGACTTTTTTTGACCATAGGAACGCATTAATTGATTTTCAATGCATTCCTATGGGATTTTGTGACGAAAAAATTCGCTAGACGAAAAAATTCGCGGAACGAATTAATTTTGTCTTGCGAGGCACCACTGTATCTTGTTGCAGGCATTTTGGCACAGTATCAATCCTGCAATTTGGCAGCTTGTCATTTTAGATATCTTAGCTTAAATAGAGGAGTGACTGAGAATAGCTGTTCTGTATTAAACTACAAGGAGAATGTAGTTAGCCAGAATACAGTTGTGCTACCAAAGTTGGAGTTCAGCCAATACATCTTGTTGAAACATAATGAGATTTTTGAAGTTCAGTCAAACAACAGTATCACTTCTGCTGTAAATTCATTGTCCCTATATAAGAGATTACGATAGAATAGCTGAGTAGATTACAGTTTCTTCCAGCAATTCAGCATCAAAGTGGATTAATAAACTCTACCTGGAACAGCCATACAAAATAAAATCATTAATAACCTTTGTTTTTCACTCATTTTACCTTGGGTATGTTGGGACACCAGAGCTTTAAAGCAGGCTATCACCCTATTAAAGAAAATAAATACTGGAACTGTTTTCAAATTGAAGGGCAGCATATAAATTCATAAAATCAATTAAACATGTTAGAGGTAAGGACCAGGATGCTAAATTCTCTTAAAAAAACAACTACTACTCTAAACTCTACAGTTTTCTTAGTCCTTGAGCTATGCTGACACTATGATAAACAGGGATGAGCGTGACACTAAGTAAGTTTTCTGAAGCACTCGAGCACCTCTGAATGTAAGTGATGACACAGACAATGAAATCTGAAGAGCCCACAAACCAAATTAGGTTTGTAAGACGTTTGGTGTAGCTCATTTTTAAAATAATACTGGAATGGCAATCATATGACACAGTTTTTATGCCCAGAGTCCTCAGGGACTGTATGCAGATACAGGCACTGTGCAAACCTGGCACATGGCATGTCTCTCTGCATGCATGGAGGTCACTGCATTCTGTCTTCCATGCACAAATACAGCAGGAGTGTGCTCTCTGTAGCTAGAATTAAGCATTTTCTGCTGTATTTTCCCTAGAATAGAATTACATTTTTGATCAGTATAAATCATTTGCTGTGAAAGCAGACACAAGTTCTATAAGTGATAAAGCAAAACTGAGCATCGTAAAAGCACAATGTGACTTAAGCATTTTGAAAACAAAGCAAAGCTCCCACTCCCCCACCCAAGCCCAACCCTTTCCAGCACTCCACTATTTACCAAAGTCTGTTGCTGTGGAAACAAATCTAATGTAATAAATGACAGTTTTGAGAAGAGAAGGAAACACAGCCGAGTCCCATGACAGAAATGAATGATGTTATTGTAACCATCGATGTCTCGTGAGTTTATCATCCGCTTACATACATCAAAACAGATGCAAACACCCTCTAAATAATCTTTCACCAACGTATGAAGACCTGATGACACACTTACTGTAAACTGCCCAGAGATGCTTAATTATTGGTGAGTATATAAATAGGGACGCGGGTGGTGCTGTGGGTTAAACCACACAGCCTAGGACTTGCCGATCAGAAGGTCAGCGGTTCGAATCCCCGTGACGGGGTGAGCTCCCGTTGCTCGGTCCCTGCTCCTGCCAACCTAGCAGTTCGAAAGCACGTCTAAGTGCAAGTAGATAAATAGGCACCGCTCCAGTGGGAAGGTAAACAGCGTTTCCGTGCGCTGCTCTGGTTCGCCAGAAGCGGCTTAGTCATGCTGGCCACATGATCTAGAAGCTATACGCCGGCTCCCACGGCCAATAAAGCGAGATGAGCGCCGCAACCCCAGAGTCGGCCATGACTGCACCTAATGGTCAGGGGTCCTTTTACGTTTATATAAATATTATAAATAAAAACAATTTCAAATATTAGTATTTTTACCTTTCAGGATCATACTCCAAAAGTAATGTCCTTTTCCAGCACATGGTTACTGGAAAGCTTGTATTTACTGCCAATGTCATACCACACAGTGAAAGTGTGAGAACAGTCAAAAGAGCTGACTTGCAGCTAAGGGAGGAGTGGAACCCTGAAGGAACTGAAAATCCCTCTTCCTATGAAGAAGCCAGAAAGAGCTTGCCCACTTCTATCTCATACAGAGGGTGAACCAAGACAACCATTAGGCAAGTGATAATCTACCGAGGTGTGCATGTAACCACTTTATAAGCTGGTCATAGAATCATAATTTGAAAGGGACCCTGAGGATTATCTAGTCCAACTCCCTGCAATGCAGGAATATGCAGCTATCCCTTACGGGGATCAAACCTTAAACCTTGGCATTATCAGCACCACACTCTAACCAACTTAGCTGTCCAGCTGTTGTATTGTCATTTGTATTGTCCTGCGGAGTAGTGAGGAATCTTGTCACACCTCTGAACCCAATCATAAATCTAGGAAAGCAGAGGAATGGCAAGATTCTCCTCACCAGCTGGCAGGGTGATAAAAGAGAATACAGACAAAAAACCAGCTTGTTAAATGGTTATTCACTCATATTCACTCACATCCAGTACTGTTCAGGACACAAGAAATAATGGAACTTTCTCATGGTAACCTCTTGATGGGATTACTGCAGGGGTTGGGAGCTGTTGGCCCTCCAGATATTGCTGAACTACAATTCCCATCAGCCCCAGCCACCGTGGCCAATGGCCAGGGATGATGGTAATTGTAGTCCAGCGACATCCAGATTTCTAGAGCCCTAAAATTTTGAAGTAAAAAGTGATATAAATATTTAGAATAAATAAACTACTCCTGAAGAACTGCTATAGATCTTCAGTGTAAATAGAGCATGAGCAAAGAGCATATAATTAACAAGAGAACAATACTGAATCAGGATTTTGAAAGTCTGCCTTGAAAAATAATGGGAGGGGCTTTTCCCCCTAAAAAGCAGCAGCAGCTTACTTTAACATAACTGATTGGCTTGATTTGTCCCATTAACCTACTTTGTGGCATCCAAGTGAGATGCCCCAACATTGCACAAATACACTAAAAAAAGTAAATCCTATATAAAAACAAAGGTGGCTAATAAGTTCCCACTATTTCATCTTTATTTTTAAATTTTTCCTATTGAAATCTACCATACAGTCTCACACATACACATCTGGCATTTAACAGATATACTTTATGACTACAATTCTCTGAACATTATGAATGGGTAAGGGCAGTTTTACATAAGGCTCTCTAACCTCCCTCTAAGAACAGGCCCGAACCCTTAGGGATGCTCTTTTCAGTTGGCAAGAGAGGGAGAACTTTATGTATATAAATGCTGGGTCCAATCAAGTTCACTGGAATGTGACTTTTTCCATTACTAAGCCATGAAGTTATTGAGCTGGAACAGCTGCAGAAATTGAACTTTTATGACATCAGAAAGCTTCAAACCTCAGAAAGTTGAGCGCTAAAAGTGGAGCTGGAAACAACAAAAGCTTGAATAAACTGCCAAATATAAAATAAACTAGTTTCTAAATGACAGTGGTTCTTCTACTCAGAGTTCATAAATTTAGTATGATCAAAAGGAATTTCATGAAACAATCACCCTGAATGGGCCTTACTCAGACAAATGGCATTTGTCTGAAATGTTACCCTACCTCACCCACTAACAACTACTCAGATGCAAGTCCACTGAGTACAATGGGGTTTATAACCAAAGGATTACAGTGGTACCTCTGGTTACATACTTAATTCATTCCGGAGGTTCGTTCTTAACCTGAAACTGTTCTTAACATGAAGCACCACTTTAGCTAATGGGGCCTCCCGCTGCTGCCGCGCCACTGCCACGCGATTTCTGTTCTCATCCTGAAGCAAAGTTCTTAACCTGAAGCGCTATTTCTGGGTTAGCGAAGTCTGTAACCTGAAGCGTATGTAACCCGAGGTACCACTGTACAGCCAAAGTGATGTACACCATTCAAAGGGGGGGGGGGTATTGTAGTGCAGAAAGGGTTAAAGCGAAGGCCCAGCTGTTACACCATCCACAGCACCATTTAATAAAATTGTACCATGTTACTTGGTTAGAATAATGTGCTTCCAAGAACAAACTGTATTGTTCCTAGAATGTCTATTACAATAAGAAGTGATAGTTGCACAAGTGTGAAGAGCGACTTACTGGATGGTGCCTGTGACCTCATTGGTGAGGAAAGACAAACTGCACTATTTCTCTGTTACGGCAGCACCATATTGCCACATTAGGAGAATGCAGTTTTACTATATCACTCAAAGGAATTACCTCATGTAAGTCTTTCAAATAAATAGGAACACCTGCAAGGATACCCCATTCTGGTAACCTTTCTTCTTTGTAGATTTTTCTATTTAGTCCTTCCAATGTATTTTACCTCATGTCTTTTGTACAATAGTTGTTAGAGAATGAAAAATGTGAGCGTTCCTCTACTGTCCCACTCACCCCTACTTCCAACCTGGGAACAGGACATTGTGCTAGGTAAAAGTTAGCGCTTTGTGTATGTATAAAAACACAAAGGAAATGATATAAGTATTAGGGGAGACCCTTGCTAACACATTAAGTTTGCAAGTCCAACCTGAATATGGATATGGCACCTCCAAAAGAATCAGTCTTGGCATTCTATGTTTTGGGAGAATGTGCTTTTGCTGTTAAAGTCAGCCTGGTACTGGTGGCCACAGCCTAGTTATGACACAGTGAATAATACATAAAGGTATTGTAACAAGAACAGGAAAGAAATTAGACTCACAAAAAATATTTAAAATCATGACCTGATCTCTCTAGAACTTGCATAAATCAATACAGCCTTTAGATTTTTTTTGCAGCTGGAAATGCCTTAACAAACATCACCATGGGTGCAATCATATGCCCACTTACCTGGCAGTAAACCCCTTTAACTTGATAGTTTTCCTTCTGAATGAACATGTATAGTATTGTTCTGCATATATATGCAATGCTTTTCTAGGAATTGATGGCAGTTTTTTAGGCTGCAGTCTTATGCTCATGGACACTGAGTTAGCTTAATGTACTAATTAGGACATACTCCTGAATGAAACATGCACAGGATTGAGCTACATTATCCCCTTCATAATGAAATATGCACTGGTGACTCTGGTTTTCAGTTATTATAGCCTATTTAATTAAAAGCTCCTTATGTTTAAGAGCCAGTGTTTAAGTATCAGATGAACCAGATCCAGCAGATCAATTATGTCAAATGCAATCTCAAAGTCTATTTTGATAAAGCAACACTATTTCAGGTATTCACCATATAGTTGGATTAAACACACACACACACATTCAATTAAAGGGAAAGCATTTAAATATTCAAGTTGAAACTATCAGTATGTATTCAACTTTCATATATTTGCCAAAATTAAAGTGTCTGCAACAGCAACTGAACACATTTCTCCATAGCTCTAATAGTTTTCAAGCTTAGCTCTAACAATGGATTCACCATTTGTGCCACAACAAAGAACTATTTCAAGCAGCACAGCAAAGCACACTAGCAATAGTTGTGGCTTCCAGGCACAGGTGTACCTGGGACACCACAAAAAGTGTGACGAGCCCTAACTCTGGCCAACAGGGGGAGCAGCAAGAAACTAGGCAGACAGGTTCCTGAATGCCAACAGGCTTGACCACAGCAGGTCATGACAAAGCCTGATATTATATGACCTTGCAGGTCAGGCACACTTCTTTGATTTAAGCAGAACAACTCAGCTTCCTGCCTTATATTTCCCACTCTCAGCTTTTCCCAATACCCATATCATCTCCAATGACTCAGTAGGAACCTGACATGACAAAATATCATTATTATAGTATTGTCCCAGGAGATATTTTGGTTTGGAATCACGCTATACAAGCTAGCTCATGTCATCATACTTCACCCCAACATTTAGTATGATGGGAGGAGTTCTTTTTCCAATTCCTTCAAAATCCCAAGTCTTTATGTAGCTTTACTGTTACACCTGAAACTAATCAAAAACTATTTCTAGGTTGTTGGATAACTTTTATTAGTTTAGTAAAACATTTGTGTCTCATCTTTCCATTCATACAGAGCTCACAAACAGCCATCTGTATCAGGCTAAGAAACATGATTTCCTTTACAATTGCTTAGCACTTAAAGGAACCATAAAATAATCCTTTGGGATTATTACTCTTTGTAACCACATTTACTTGAAAATTTAAATTACTTCCAAATAAATGTGAATAAGAGGGAACGCCAAAATGGTGCATGTGAATACACAAGCATGCACACAAACCTCAAAGGAAAAAGTTCAACTCAATCAGAATAGATTTTTTTAAAAAAAAGATAAGTAATTTGGAATTAGTTTAGAAAAGCACTGGTTGGAAACTATTTCCTTATAGACAAATGAAAAGGTAAGAGACATATTGTTGTCGTGAAACTGTAGTAAATTACTGTATTCCTTTATTCACCAGTGTTATATATAAATATCCTTTGTATATACACAAAAGTTTGCCACTAAGAATGATATGAAATATAATAAGTATAATAGTTGTGGAAATATATGCTCACCAATTATTACTACAAATTAGGGGGAATATAATGGGAAACATGAGCAAAATAAAATGGTAGCAGACAAATATTTTCTGCCAGCAGTTGCTAAGTGTGGTATATAACAGAATACATTAACTCTTTCCTGCCTCACCTCCTTCTGTTCCATTAGTGTGAGAGTTTATGACCTATATAGTCAGTGTATAATTGGGGTATATGAGGGGATAAAGGAGGGGTAGTAGAGATAAGTGGATACAGAATTGCAGCTTAAGAATATTCACTCCAAACTATCCACTGAGTTCAATCATATTTACGCTTTAGTAAGTATGTTAAGAGGGACGCGGGTGGCGCTGTGGGTTAAACCACTGAGCCTAGGACTTGCCGATCAGAAGGTCGGCGCTTCGAAATCCCCGCGACGGGGTGAGCTCCTGTTGCTTGGTCCCTGCTCCTGCCAACCTAGCAGTTCGAAAGCACATCAAAGTGCAAGTAGATAAATAGGTACAGCTCTGGCGGGAAGGTAAACGGCATTTCCGTGCATTGCTCTGGTTCGCCAGAAGCGGCTTAGTCATGCTGGCCACATGACCTGGAAGCTGTCTGCGGACAAACGCCGGCTCCCTCAGCCCATAGAGCGAGATGAGCGCCGCAACCCCAGAGTCGTCACGACTGGACCTAATGGTCAGGGGTACTTTTACCTTTACTTTAAGTATGTTAAGACTGCAGCCTTCTACTTATGCATCTTTACCTAAAAGTAAGTTTCACTGACTTCAATTAGACAAAATCCTAAATAAGTGCACATAATTGCAACTGTGCAGAGCCTATCCTATTCATGTTTATTGAGATAACCTACTGAGTTCAATGGAATATACAGTACACCCAAGTAATAGAAAAAGCAGCCTTATATAATAATACTCAGAAAGAAAAAGTCTCACTGTTTTCAGTGCCATCTACTTCCCAAAAGTGTGCAAAGTTACGCACAAGATTCAGATATTGGTGATCCTTCTATAACATCCCTGCATTCTCTTCTTTTGAATCGTCCAAACAATCATCAGAGCCAACCTATAATTATCATCTAAAACACCTGTAGGTGACCGATATAAATTAAATACTTCCTGTAATCTTGTTAACTATGAATTATTTGAATATTTTGAATGACTTTACATCCTGATATTAAATACATGGAAGTAAGTCCTTGCAACATGATAGTTGTGAATGTGATCCTGATTAATGTGCATGCCAGATACATGGATGCACCCAAGGTAAAAATGAAAAACGCCAAATGAACAGTCTCTTGTACGTGCAGATATAACTTCACTGGATGACTGCTAGTGTTTTTAGGAGCAGCATTCTATCAAACCTCATTCCAAAATACCAAGGCTGCAATCATATGCATGCATACTTCAGTTGGAAATGTATCTCATTGAACTCAATGGGAGTTCAAATGGCCTGGTCTACATGTCACATTAAAATCACAGTTAAAAACAAAATATGGTTTAATGTGAATGTGCAGTATGCTTTAAAAATTCTTGCTCCACTCCAATGTTTGAAACACAGATATATAAGCTAGGGACCAAATGGCACCTTTAATCAAGGTTACAGTCGCCAAAATTGAATGTCTAGTTGCCATTTTGGGGCAAGATGGCTCTAAAGTCTTATTTTTCAAATGATGAACTGACTGTGGTTGATTATCAGTTAAACATCTGGCTAGTGCAGATGACAACCTTGAACTAGGATAAGAACTTTGAGAACTTAAAGAAGAAAAGTCACTTGAGCCACATATATATTGGCCTATTCCTGTCCCTTTTTCTTAATGGTCGCTTGGACCATTCTTAACGTAAGAATATTCTTCACAACTGAGCAGGGCAGTGGGGTGGGGTAAGTGAAGAAAAACTACAACAGTTAACTATAGTGTTGTTCACTGCTCCTGTCCAAACATCAGGAGTTAAAGTTTTGCAGGACCTCCTCCATCAGCTTGAACAGCTCCAAGTCTTGGCTTTCCCAAGTGAAAGCAGGCTGCGCAAGCAGGAGGAGTGAGAGCAGCAGGGACCAGTGCAGCCCCGCCACAGGGATCAGGCGATGGGGCAAGCAGGCAGGTGAGCAGCTGGCCTCCAAGCTGGGCTCAGCACAGCTGCTTGTAGCAGGACGCCAGCCCTGCCTCACATAGATGGAAAAATGTGGAGTGGTACATAATGCTCTACAAAAGATGCAGTCTTCTGCTGCTACGCAATTGCACAAATCAGCTGGCTTGCAGAAGAAGAGACTGCCCTTTCGCTGAAGCACTATGGTGTGAACAAGGTGACTTGCGCCATAGCATGGCAGCAAAAAACCCCACTGCTGTGCACCAGCCTGCCAGATGGTGGAGATATTGGGCGCCATCCTGGTGCCCAGGCATCTTCACTTGGTCGCAAGTGGCTGAAAGCCAAGCGCAAAAAATTCCTGGGGAATTTTGAACATGGCTCCACTCCTGCTGTATCACCAGGAAACAAGTGACTCTCTGGCTTGCTGTGATGCCTGAACATGGGTCTGTGGTTTGTTTTCCCCAAACACATAATTGAGAAGTAAAGTAAGCCAAGATTCACACGTCACAACAAGCCAGACTGTCTTGTTTTCCAATGGGTCAGCAGCGGACAAGCAAAGGGAGAACTTTTGAGCCGTGTGCACCTTGCTTTTTTACATTAAACCATTGTTTGTTTTTATCTATGATTTAATGTGCTAAGCTTACCAGGCTTATGTTTGAGATGAGGGTGCAAGTCACATTTCAAGATTCAGTGCTTGCTAAGAAAACATCTCATATCCTGTAAAAAATAAAGTGATGGGGGGGGGAAGAATCAAGACTTCCTTTATCTTAAATAAAATATGGAAATATAATTGCTTAGAATCCAAGCCTTATATCTTCATAAAATACTTCATTCTGTTTACAGCTGTTCTAATACCAAGGAATAAATCTAGATTAATACACTGTTAGATGTAAATCAATGAGACAAAAATAATTTATTGTTTCTCCAAAACAAAAACAAGTGTGTTTTTCTGGTTATAAAATGAACGCAAATACAGATTAAAATTTCTTCATATATTTTGACATCAGCAAAAATATTAGTGAAAAACAATAAAAAGCTAATAATCCCAATTCTAAAACTTGCAAATTCATACCAGAGAGGACACAAGGGAAAGAGAATAAGAGAAACACCCAGGAGGAAAATGTCATTGCCCTGGCCTGCTGTCAATCACACTTGGGAGAAATAGGATCTACTGCCATAAGAAAGTTCAAAATTAATGATTGGAGTTACTGCTTTTGCATATAATGAAAGGCAGAATAAAGAAACTGAGACAAAGATAGTGTGTGTGTGTGTGTGTGTGTGTGTGTGTATGTACAGTCTTCGCCTTAACAAGGTAATGAGACAAGAACAACACCAGACAGTGATGTCACCGCATGAAGAAACAAAGGAAGCTGCACAAGCTGAAAAACTAGAACCCCTGTTCTGTGGCCTAAATGAAGAGACTATATCTGAAATCGTAATTTTAAAATGTCATAATTAAATTATCAGGTCCAGAAAAACAGTGTCATCAATTAGGTGTGAAACATGCTTACACAGAGGTAATCCCCACTGAAATTTGGAGCTTGCTTCCAAGTAGAAATGGTTACAATCTGTTTTATTCAACCCAAGATGTAGTTCTGTTTTATTTTTGTTGCCGTTATTTATATTTTGCCTAGTACAGTGTTCCAAGCTCACTTCTGAAAGCTGTTTTCTATATATCTGCCTTTTAAAAAGGGAGCTCGGCATATTAAAAGACAAACACAGCAGCATTTTAACGCTGAAAATCAGACAAGAGAGGCACAGAATCAGAAACAAAGAAAGTCTCCCCCATCAGGCTGAAAGCAAGAGGTTCAGCTTCGAGAGAGGTCTGGCCAGTTGTCAAATTTCAAACCTCAGGAGTAGAATAAGCACTGGGGTGGGTAAGGTGGGAGCAGATGAGAGGCCCCCAATTTCTGACATGCAACTCATGAGGTATAAGTATTTTGGTCAATATCGATTCCTAGCCGCTGCATAAATGACACAAGTATGAGGGATTTTCATTAAAAAAACAAAACAACAACACCCCCAACAAAACTGTGTACATCCACACAAATATCAATAAATGAAGCCTCACCCCACCAGGTTGTCCTGTGTTTTGGGGGTTTTTTTTTTGTATCCTTCCCGTCCACCTTTTAAATTCCTCTCCTTCCTCACCCCGCAACCCCAGCCCCGGGTTTGCCCGTCTGACACGCGCAGCCGTTCTCACGACGACCCCCACCTCCTCTCAATGTGTTGTGTTTCCCCCCTGCCCTTCTCCTCACCACCCAACACACGGTACCTGATATGGCGGCGGCGGCTCCTGATCCGGCTCAGTCCCATCCCCATAGCTGGCCCTGTCCGACTGGGACTCGTGCAGCAGGGAGATGTCATCCGAGGTGGGGGATTTCAGGCAATTCCCCATCTTCCCCAAAGGGAAGTGGGGGGGGTCTTCTCCTCCTCCTCCTCCTCAGAGACACAATGGCAGCTCCGGGCGACGGCTTTCCTCCGGCCTCCCCTCAGCAGCAGCAGCAGGAGCCCAGCTCAGGAAGCTCATGCCAGCCTGCCAGCCTGCATAAGCAGCTTAGCCCCGAGTCGGCTCGCCCCAGGGACCCGCTGCCTGCCTGCCCGCCCGCCTCCCCCTCTTCCTCGCCGCACTCCGGCGGAGAAATGGCAGCGGGGTTGGGAAGGGAAGGGAGAGCGGTCTTAGCCCTCGGCCGCCATCAGGGCCTCGGCAAGGGGCTTGCTTAGCCCTCCGGCGGGGGAACGGGCAGGGGAAGCGGCGTCGGCGGCGTCCAGGTATATACACAGAGCGCGTCTCCTCCCTCAGCCCCAAGCGCGGTTCTTCTTCCTGGTCACCAGCCTTCTGCGCACTGAGCTTTTGTCAGGCAGGCCTCTCTCGCTCCGGAGCTCCTCCTCCTCCCCTCCCCTCCTTCCTCCTCTCGCCCTGATGTCTACAGGCCCGGCTTCTCTCGCTGCGCGCCTGGCCCCCACCTTCCCCTCCGAGCCAAGGGAGAAACAAGCACCTTCAGGATCTGCGGCGGCGTTGAAACCGGCGGCTTTTTCCCTTCGCCAAAGGAGGCATTTTGTCCCGATATGCTTCCCGTATTAAGTTCCCGTCAGATTACGCGTTTCGTTCTAAAAGGAGGGCCTCCCCACCCTCCCGACACAGCTGTAGGACTTTTGTCTGGAAGGTGTAACGTTGCATCCCCTCAAATAAGAAGCAGCTGGCAACCTTTCTCCGTTAAGACTGTCGTTTTAATTCAGGGCAACTGTAGGGAGCCCGATCCTATGTATATACTTCCTGAGAAATCCCGAAGACTTGCTGCCGGATAAGTATGTTGGAGATGACAGCGTTAATATGTTGGCTACTTCCCCAATGCGCTGGCAAGTGTTGATTTCTCCCACTGTGTTGTTAGGTGGGGTGCATATTCTAATTCAGACTGGTAATAGCGAGCATAAAACCAAGAGACAACAATGGTTTTGTATTAACTATTAAAAAACACTAGTGTTTATAACAAAAAAAAATTGTGAGACACCAGAAATTATTCTCCAGCTTTGTTAATACTGTATTGTTGTAGGTTGGCAGGGAGCAGATTTCCCTAAATGGCTGAGTGCCAGATCTTCTCCATAATTCCTGAATTTAGTAAAAGTCAGAATTAATCAAGGTTTGGTTAAACTTTGCCAGACACGGACACCTTCTGGATTTAGTTATGCTAACGAGCCAAGGCAGCTCTGCAGAGCTAGCTGGATGGGCCATTAATAGTGGACCAAACCATCAGAGGGCAAAACTGCCCTCTGCCAGGTGAGGGAGAGTAGGACCTCTTTGCTGGGTGCTAGTGGCCAAAGGCAAAGGCCAAGTTTAGAGTTTCAACTCTGAATGATATTGGCTCTGAAGGAGGTTCTTGAGTCTGTAAGCAGGGAGGAGAAGGAGGGGCAGAACTCCATGTGATCTGGGAATGACAGGAGAAGCGATACACAGAGCAAGGCTTTTTGCTGTTCTTTGAATCAAATGCTGCACTTACGAAGGCCAGACCTGCTTGGAATGTGAATTCTCACAAATTAGCCCTTCATCTGGGTTTAAGTTGTATATATGTACAAATAAACCATATATCATAAAGATGCCAGTCTCCACTGTGTCTTATTCCCAAAGGAAACACAAACCCTGGGTAAATGCCTAGAATCCCTGAAGTGCACCACTCAGCAGAAATTGGGGTGGTTTTGACCTATAAAGCCTTATGTGACTCACGACCACAGCACCTGAAGGATAGCCTCTCTCACATGAACCAACCTGAACCCTGCGTTCTTTACCTGAGGCCCTTCTCCTTGTGCCCCCTCTAAGGGAGGTGCAGAGGGTGGGAACACAAGGACGGGCCTTCTCAGTAGTGGGTCTCTGTTTATGGAATGCTGCCCCCAGGGAGGGAGGCCTAGCAGCAGCACTGTTTTTAAACACCAAGCAAAAACATTCTTATTCACCCAGGCCTCTGGACTGTCATAAGCCAGTGGTCAGATCACCGCCTCTTTCAGGATGGCCAGGACCACTCTCTCCTGCAAGGATACATGGATTTACCCCTAGACTCATCTGGTTATACCATTTCAGCAAGTTCTAGCAAGGCAAAGGGGCAAGGGGCAAGAAGACACATCTGCCACATTGTCCTAAGCACCTTATCTGCACCGGTAGGCTGCATCCACCAAAACTGATCCCATAATGCTACAACAGACATTGCACCTCAGTGGAGACTGCAGTAGATATAGCATCAATATTGCTATAGAGGTGACTTTAGCCTTGAAGTGCCTTGCAAAGTATTCACAGTGGGTTTCCGAAGAGTCTAAAACTCTATTCCCTGGAGTAGGTGTTAGTAGACATTTAGCAGGCTGGCTACTATCTTTGAAACTGGGAGGCAATCCACTTCACTATTGCTAGTAGGATTTCAAAAATGGCTTCAGTTCAGTTCGATTTGGAAGTAGGCTGCTTGAGACCAGATAGAAAAAAAGTAGCATAAAAACTTAAGCTGGTCATCTCAGTGGAGATATTAGTACCAGTCATATGCAAAATAAGGACAGGTTATGTCATGCTAAAAAATAACCCACCCATATTTCTACTACCATAAGCCAGGTAGTAAAAAGACTGGAATTCAAAATTGTGTCTACTCTTTATAGATCAATTCTGAGACTATAGCAAAAGGCCACCTTAAGCCCCATCAAATATATTTATAAGCAATTTTAAGGAGAAGGGAATCATATTTTGCCTGCAGTATGTTTTCAAAGTTTCAGACTGACTGTCTAGAAGAAAGGAACTGTCTGAGAAGTGACAAAAGACAAGGGGCCTGTTCGTTCATCAGAGATCACAGGATGAGACAAAAGACAAGGGGCCTGTTCAGAGATCACAGGATGAAGGGAGATCACCATGCTGAGATTCAACATTGCTAGTTTGTTGCCAAGGTGGTTCTTAGGGCTGCTGTGGGTTGTCTTACCCTCTCCATCAGCCCCGCAATCTCCAAGAATTAAAAGTCTACCCTGCAAGAGGCTTGACAGGCCTCCATCTGATCACAGATCCCCTATCCAGCTGAATATATACATTTTCTACTCCCCATGTGAGAGGGCAAGATTTCAGTAATCCATTTGATTACTTCGTATGGCTATGATATGGCACTGTGTACGAAGGCTAGCACAACAAAACTCGACAGCACTTTGCACCACAAGTTACAACATAGATGGAATGCACAACCCTACCAATGTCAGTAGGAACACAATATTCTCCCCCCTTGTGTCAATTTAACATGGTGACCACAAAAATATTAACTCAAAAACATGAGTAATTGTTGAACTTCAACAAGTATCGCAGTGACCTTGTGAAAATTCTATGTAATGAACAGCACAGGTAAAGATGGCACAGTATCATACACAGGTATCTGATTCACCAAGGAAAGGGAAAGAGACACACACACAAAAACAACAGTGAGAAAAGAAGCACTGAAGCAAAAATAAAGTTCTCAGACCATGTGCAACCAGTGGAGCAGCAGCAATTTGCCAGCACCAGACTTCCACTGGGCCACTGCTGCCACACATACCGTAAGTTGATGTACCATCATGATTTGTGTTTTGAACCAGAGTGTGTTTTGAACCAGAATGCCACTGGTTCATGTCTCATGGCCTCGTCCTGGTGGCCTTGAACTTCCTAGGTAGCTTTAAGCAAGTCACTATTCTCTCTCAGTATATTTCCAATATGACAATACTAAAATAATAACACCTTCATTGTCATTGTACAGCCTGTGTACAATGAAATTAAATGAGCCTTCCCGCCCCCCCCAAACACTCAATCTCTTATCGAACAACACACCACCTCGCAAATCAATTTCGCTATGTTATTTTCCATTCAACAGCCTAACAGCCCACGGATAGAAGCTATTTTTTAGCCTGTTGGTACAGCTGATTATACTTCTATATCTCCTGCCCAAGGGTAGAAGATTAAAGAGGTGATGGCCGGGGTGTGAGTCATCCCTGAGAATTTTTCTCGCTCTCCTAAGGCAACGATCCCTTGTGATGTCATCTAGCGGACTCAAGGGACAGCCCATGATATCATGTGCTACAGCATGCTTCACCACCCTCTGTAGAGACTTTCTGTCCGTGGCTGTCAGGCCAGCATACCACAGTGTGATACAATATGAAAGGACACTTTCTATTGTGGACCGGTAGAAGGAGTTCATCAGCTGTTGTTTAACATTACTTTCGCAAGACCCTGAGGAAATGGAGTCTCTGTTGGGCCTTTCTGACCACCTGAGTTATGCTGATTTTCCAAGTGAGGTCCTCGCTAAGGTAGACTCCCAGGAATTTAAAGGAGACTCTCCCCACACAGCCCCCCCCCTGATATACAACGGGGCAGGTTCCCCTCTCTTCTGGAAGTCCAACACCTTTGTCTCACTAATATTTAGGTGCAAGTTATTCTCTAAGCACCATGTAGATACTTTTTGAACCTCCCCACTGTATGCTGTTACATCTCCCCCTGCAATTAGGCCTACTTTGCAAGGTTTTTGCATGCAAAGATTATTGCAATAATTTATGGAAAAGCAGCAGAAACGGTCTAAGTTGTTCTCATAAATGCTACGTGATTTTTAGATTTTCCTACTAAAATCTGAATGGTTTAATCATAAACATGGTCTGTTAAATAACATTCCTCCAGAGGAAAATGGGATTTGTTCTGCTAAGGTTTTGAAATTTAATTTATGTCACTGTAAGTATTTGTCTATTCACAGCCATCTCTATCTTGATCTGAGAAGGGAAAACCCAAATTATGTCCATACTAGGAACACTGGGAGGGACGCGGGTGGCACTGTGGTGTAAACCATGGAGCCTTGCCAATCGGAAGGTAGGCAGTTTGAATCCCTTCGACGGGGTGAGCTCCCATTGCTCGGTCCCTGCTCCTGCCAACCTAGCAGCTCAAAAGCACACCCAAAGTGTAAGTAGATAAATAGGTACTGCTCTGGCGGGAAGGTAAACAGCGTTTCTGTGTGCTGCTCTGGTTTCGCCAAAAGCGGCTTAGTCATGCTGGCCACATGACCCGGAAAAACTGTCTGTGGATAAACACCAGCTCCCTCGGCCAGTAAAGCGAGATGAGCGCCGCAACCCCAGAGTCATTTGTGACTGGACTTAACTGTCAGGGGTCCTTTACCTTTATCTTTTTAGGAACACTGGAAGCTCTGCCACTGAGTGATGGCCCTTTCCGACATGCTGTCCACACAACAACCTGAATACAAAAATGTCTGCCATCTCTCACCTAAATTAAAATGACTTCCAATATGTTTAGTCAGTTTTAATTTCTGAAAAAAATAATTCAGAATTTATGTTGCCCAGTACGTATACATTTTTTTTAAAAAAATCTTAAGACACATTACTACTATTCAACTGCTTTTTCATCACAAAACTCAGATTGTAATTTCTCCATGTTTCATGTAAGCATATTCAAAGAATTTGTTTGGTGGGAAACAGAACCATCAACATTTGTGAGAAGAGTTAAAATTATTCACCAAGATGTAAAATACCGATCATGGATTTTGCACTGTAGAAATCTTGGTCAATGGCTGGTCCACTTGTGATACTGTGGTCGAAGAAGGTGGCATGATAGCATTGTCAGGTTCTGACTTTAAAATATTCTGCGTCTGGTCTGATTGTGATATTTCAGTGGAGAAGGGCCCTGTGATAGCATTGTCAAGTACTGGCTTCGAAATTATCACTGCTTGGTCTACTTGTGATACTGTGGTAGAGTAAAGCCCTATGACACCACTGTCAGTTTCTGACATTGAAATTGCCAGTGCCTGGTCTACCTGTGATACTGTAGTGGAGAAAATCCCTATGACAGCATTGTCAAGTCCTGTGTTAGAAATTGCCTGTGTCTGGCCTGCTTGTGATACTTCAGTTGATAAAGGACCTGTGATAGCACTGTCAGGTTCTGACTTCAGAATTGCCTGTGTCTGGCCTGTTTGTGATGCTTCAGTAGAGGAAGGCCCTGTGGTAGCATTGCCAGGTTCTGACTTCAGAATCGCCTGTGTCTGGCCTGTTTGTGATGCTTCGGTAGAAGAAGGCCCTGTGGCAGCATTGCCAGGTTCTGACTTCAGAATTGCCTGTGTCTGGCCTGTTTGTGATGCTTCGGTAGAAGAAGGCCCTGTGGCAGCATTGCCAGGTTCTGACTTCAGAATCGCCTGTGTCTGGCCTGTTTGTGATGCTTCGGTAGAAGAAGGCCCTGTGGTAGCATTGCCAGGCTCTGACTTCAGAATTGCCTGTGTCTGGCCTGTTTGTGATGCTTTGGTAGGCTCTGTGATAGCACTGTCAGGTTTTGGCTCTGAGATGGTTGGTTTCTTTAGTGTCACATCCTTTGAGGTACTTGGTTCTTTGACATCATATAAACAATGGTCTGGCTGGATTCCTTCCAATACTTTACTAGATCTTGTGAGATCATTGTCAGGTTTTGGCTCTGAGATGGTTGGTTTCTTTAGTGTCACATCCTTTGAGGTACTTGGTTCTTTGACATCATATAAAGAATGGTCTGGCTGAACTCCTTGCAATACTTTACTAGATCTTGTGAGATCATTGTCGGATTTTGATTTTGAAATACTTGTTTTCTTCAGTTGTGGTGACACATCATTAGAGGTACTCTGCTCTTGATTATCTGGCTGTTGTGGAACAGGAACCAGATTGTTTTTGGGGGGCACAGTGCTGGAACCATTTTCCATGTTCACGGATTGTTGGGAAGAGACATCATCACGTACATCAAATAATGATTGTATGCTGTCACTGGACCGAGACGGAAGCACAATCGCTCTGGATCTTATAGTCAAACCTCTACATGATATTTCTGAACTGCCTTCTGTATCAGAGCTGCCATATATTTCCTTCATAATAACAAATTCCTCTTTGGAACATGTTTTAGTAGCTGCAATGAAAAGGATCACATTGTTCATTAGAAGTGCATGATTTAAAAAATGTAACCATATCATAAATTTATATTAGATAAAATGAGTTGGAACCAAAGATCTGTCTGAGGAAGGGGATGAGCAGAAGCTGTCTTTACCAGCCCTTCCTTTCAATGGCAGGGATGCAGGTGGCGCTGTGGGTTAAACCACAGAGCCTAGGACTTGCCGATCAGAAGGTCAGCGGTTCAAATCCCCACGACGGGGTGAGCTCCCATTGCTCGGTCCCAGCTTCTGCCAACCTAGCAGTTCAAAAGCATGTCAAAGTGCAAGTAGATAAATAGGTACCGCTCCAGTGGGAAGGTAAACGGCGTTTCCGTGCGCTGCTCTGGTTTGCCAGAAGTGAATTAGTCATGCTGGCCACATGACCTGGAAGCTGTCTGTGGGAAAACGCCGGCTCCCTCGGCCAATAAAGCGAGATGAGCGCCGCAACCCCAGAGTCGGTCACGACTGGACCTAATGGTCAGGGGTCCCTTTACCTTTACCTTTCACTGGCAGCCCCATGACACCTCTAAAATGACTCCCTCAAGAGATGGGGGAACCTGATGAATGGAGAGGGCTGTGACACAAGGGAAGGGAGATAGTAAAGGTCAAGGAGAAGCAGATTCTGCGAACTGGAGTGCTGCTTACAGATGCCTGATTTTCAGTGATTTTAGTGTATTTTATACACGCATATGAGTTCAGAGTTCCTTCTACACATGTGCATGTACGTAGCCAGGATTTATATGGGGGGGCAGGCCTTTTGTTCAGGGGAAAGAACCTCAGTTTGCTATGTATTTTTATTTATTTTTATTGATTCAGGGGGGCAGCTGCCCCCTCCCTGCCCCCCCTGGCTACTCCCATGCATATGTGATATTTTTCCTGTGGTGTAACTAATTACTAATTTTTTTGTGTATTCTTGAATTATTTGTATCTCACATCTTCAGCCCCTTGAAAGGGTCCTCGCAGTAGATAAGAAAACATGCACAAGCATAAAAGGGCATCAAAACATTTAAAAAGTAAAGAATAAAGCAACAAAAGCAATTCAACTGATTCTTGCCATGAAACAAAGTAGCAAGGCCATAATAGAGATTTGCCTAGCTGTGGTGAGTCAGAATGGCAAACGCACCCCAAACTTAGGTAGGTGGCACCAAGGTTGCATCACAATTCATTACATTTGTCAGGCAAAAGAGAAATGGGACGAATAAAAGTAGCTGAAAGAGAAAGGTGACAGAGAAAAGAAAAGGAGAAAGCCATATAGGACAAAATTTTAAAAGTTGGTTCTAATTTGCAAGTTGGAGTTTAGGGTAGATGTATTGAAGACTCTCTTATTAAAGAATAATGATTATTGGCCAGCTTTTCAAAAGCACATACAGTGTGTGTCTGAAAAGCACCATTTTCACTATATGGTAACTGAAAGTGACCAGAAGAGCTAGAATCTGTTATGGGTTTTTTTGTATCCTCTTCCATACTGCAAACTTATATTTTAAGTGTTAAATTTATACAAACAGAATGCAGCTGTAAAAGGAACTGTGGGTTCTGAGTATTAATGAGAGAAAGTGTTGTTTTATTCCTTTTGGCACTTTTTTGTGAAGAGATCAAGATTAGATGTTCCTCATAAGGAAACCCATGCACTTTAGACAATATGGTCTCTGTGTAAGAGCCCTTTCTTGTGGATGGACAATACAACATGGTATGATGACTTCATCTGTTTGTTTCATCTATTTGTTTACGTTACATTTATTTCCTGCCCTACATTTATTTCCTGGCCTAAGCATCCTCAGTCAGACAATATTATTGTATGTAGGGGTATATCACATTGTTACCAAGAGCCTTTTCACAAAATGTTTTGCCTGAATCTAATTTTTCTAGTCTTTAAAAATAGACAACTGATAGTAGGAAACATGCCTTTTCACATAGTTAATAGTTTACATGATTTCTACTTTGTTTTATTTTACAAGCGATGTCAGTAGTATAACAAATTCTCAAACTGCACTCTTAAGAAAAGTTTTAATACCTGTTGCCAATATTTGATTCTTCCTTGATTCCTGTGAGACATAAATGGAAAGATTATCATCAAAGCACCATGATTATTATATTCAAAAATGATATAAAATAAAGTACTTTCAACTGTAACTTGCTTGGTTTATAGCTGGCTTGTAACAGACTCAGGAAGCCTCTGTATTCCTGTCCTAGTGGATCTGTCCCTGCTCCAGCCCCTGTTCTGCCAAAACTCACCTACTGAGACTTCTGCTCCAATGTACTTGGTTTCCTATGGCTCAGAGTTGCCATCTTGCAGAAAGACCTCCCTTGCTAAACTAGGTCAAATGTGTTTAGGGTTAAGGTATTAATTTGGCCTCAAAATATTACCAGTGTAAAAATGCCACATATATTAACAGTTCATTTTCCATTATTATATTTTACCTGTGGGTGTCCAAAATGAAAATTCTGCGAAAGAGAAATAGGCGGACAACACTGAGAAGCAGTGTGTTTCCATTCCTTTTTGGATTCTTCGCCTTTCAAACCAGCTTCAAGAAATGGAACAAATTGCCTGAAATGCATTTTAATACATAAATATTATGGTTCTCTTTGAGATAGATCATGAATCTAAAGAACTAACATGTAATAAAATTAAATAGCTAGGTTTTTAAAAATGCTTCGCTGGTATATTTCAGAGGTGGGAACCCTAAGGCCTAGGAGCTGAATGTGGTCCTCTATTCCTCTCTACCTGGCCTTCAGAAACTCTCCACAGGCCACGCCCCTCAATGACTCCAAGTGTTTTTGACTGGCTGGAATGTGCTCTTGAACTCCAATGATGCCCCTTGCTTTTCTGGATAGAGATTACAAAGTGGTATGTGCTCATGGGTAAAATTTATATCTGTTGCTCCACTTCCTTTTATCTCTAGCCCCATCCACACTGGTGTGTGGCCCTCAGGATGAAAAGGTTTCCCCAGCCTTGGTATAGATGGATGAAAAAACACTTGGCAATTTTTAGCTGACCTGAATGGTGAAAAAGAAGTAGAGACTATGCAATAAATCAATCTCTTTAAAAGCGGTATTGCAAAAATGATTTTGATAAAGATGAATAACTTGTACAATGATCAAGAAAACTGATTAAGGAACAATTCTGGGATTCTATTTAGTTGAATTTACTGTAATAACCATTTTTGCACTTTTTAATTTATGAACCCCCCCCAAATATATCAAGTAGGAGGACTTCAGTGGGACACATTTCTATTAAAGGTGTTTAGCTTCAGAGTGGTAACCCTCATCATAGCACCACGAGACAAAGGCAATATCTAATTAAGTCAATGGGGCTGCTGAGATCAAAGCTATTTGTTTATTTAAAATATTTTTATACCACTTGTAATTTAAAACTCACAAAGTGGTATAACCATACTTTGGGGGTGCTGTATCTTAATGCAGTGCCATGGCTGCTAGTTCCATGGCCTTCTAGTGAGTCCTGAATGCCAGCTGAGCAGTGGCTGGGCAATACCTATGCATTAACATGGGAGCTCTTTTGTGGCTCCAAGGCAGGTGGGGGCAAGAGGAGGAGGACAAGCCCCCACTGCAGTGCACCTGTATTCAAAAGGCAGCTGGCAACATTGCAGAGGGAAGGAATAGAGACCACCACCACAAGGCACTGGCTCTGGTAAATTGCAGAACCCCAAATTACACAAATGTATATTGTCCTGTAACAGGGAATGTAATCCCAGGCTTATTTGGATCTGGTTGGCAGATGTGCACCATCTTCTTGCAGAGAGGAGGGGAGCCATAATCATATTTCTCCACCTGGGACTTAAAATGTTTGGTATGCTCATAGTCAAAGCGGCTCTCCATAAAACATTGTGCTTGTGGCCCTTTCCCAGTCACACTGTCCCCTCCTTGCCCCCTCCCACAAGGTTAAGGGACACCATCAGACTCTCCAAGTGTCCCTATTTTCCAGGGACATCCCTGATTTAGAGAAGGCGTCCTAGTTTCTGATTTGATCCAGGAATGTCCTGCTTTTCCCTAGGATGTCCATATTTTCATTGGAGAAAAGTTGGAGGGTATGGAATTGTCCAACTCCCAAGTCATCTGAAGACAATCCTGTATAGGAAAGTTTTTTTAATGCTTAATGTTTTATTGTGTTTTCATATATGTTGGGGCAACCCAGTAAGATGTGTGGGGTATAAATAGTAAAATTATCATTATGGAATGGGATGTCCCTATTTTCATTGGAGAAATGTTGGAGGGTATGTACCACCTACCCTGTGGAGATGGAGGGAGGCAAAGGCAAAATCAAGTCCTGCTCCAATTGGACGGTCCATCTCCCCACCTGGGTAAAATTTCCACGTTATATAATTTATTTGTCTTAGTAGCTTAAAATTGTAAGTCCTTTTGGGTGCCTTGGCAGAAGGGCAGTATATAAATGCAATCAATCCGTCAATAATAAAAATTCCCCAGTTCATGGAGATGTAATAGGTGCGATACTCAACCAGTCCTTGCCCTAAGCCCCACACATCCCTATCGTGGAAACAGTACAGCAGGATTGTTAATTGTGACTGTCTGGTATGATTATATTATGTCAGTCCTTCCAGTCCATTTCCAGTCCATATGAACTTTTAAAAGGCCTAAACAACTTGCAGTAAGTTTACCTGAAGGATCACCTCCTCACATAAAACCGCCTCGACTTTAAGAACATATTTTGATGCCCTTCTCAATATACCACCACCAAACATGGTGCAGAGAGTGGCTGCTAGAGTGAGAGCCTTTTCAGTGGTGGCACCCTGGTTGTGGAATACTTACCCCAGAGAGACTTTATTCGTGGCGACGCTGTGGTCTTTTTGGTACATTTTAATTTTATTACTCTATTTTTTATTTATTTATGTCTTAAAACATTTAGTGCCTTTCAGATCTTTGGGATTTTTAAGATACATTGTTTAGAATATATATAACAAGATGAACTACTAAAACCTTTAAACCTACCTTCTATTATAGTACAGGTAACCTGCTGCTAATGCCAAAATAAACAGAGCTAGTCCAAAAATAGTGGCACATGCTATAAGGGCAGAAGTTACATGCGTCAAAACATCTAAATAGAAAAAAAAATATTTTGAAAGTTAATAGTATGTACTCAACATTTACTTGTGGGTGTTTCTTCTTTAAAAAATTACACTTCTTCTGTCACAAACCAGAATGTGCAAAGCTAATTAGACATTTATAACAGCATATCCATGATACTGAACGCAGGTCCCTTACACAGCTGCAAAGCAGAGTGATGTAGGGCAATTAAAAGTAGGTGGGATATGGGTGCTGACCTCTCTCCCTGTCCTTCACTTTTGACCATAACAATCCCTTCACAAAGTTGTGTTTTTAACCTTTTGACTCCAGTACCAGAAATAAACCCATCTAGCAGAAATTCTGCCATACATCTAGGGCTGAAAGGAGGGGAAAAAATGGGAAGAGAAGGGTCTCTTACTCCCTTCCTCCTGGGCTGTTTCCTCTGCTTTAAATTACCATCATCACTACTTTACAACAATCTATTTTTCCCCTATGGGCCAAGAGACAGATTACTTTATACATTTCATTCTGTAATTTGTCTCTCTGCCCATAGGATAGAAAAATAGACAGTGAGTCTTTGGTCAGCATTGGCCTTTTAAAATTCTGTTTAAAACATAGATGAGTATTTAAAAGTAGTATTAGATCTAGCTGTATTTTTTCAACAATTTTCAAAATCAGCCTCTACAGTACTTTAATACATTTGGCATAGATTGTTTTGCCAATATGACAGAATGCATGCTGGCGACAAATGTATTGCTCTGCTTTCTTTTGAACCACATCAGCAAGGCTAAGAGTGGGGTCTTGCCATCTGGACAGCCCAGGACCTCCATACACACTGCTCAAGCTTGCACCCCAGGGAGGTCACTTTGGTGCTGCTAATACAGTGGTTTGACTTCACCCACGGAGGCACACTCCATTGTCTCTCAAGGCAGACAGATGCCAACAACAAATTATTGCCATCTCACTGACAAACAGAACTAGGTTGTTTAGGCACATAACAGAACCAGCACTTCCCAAGGTGACACAACATAGTGAGCAGGAGAATAGAAAATTAATTAAGGATATGTTTCCGTGTTTCTGCCAGATTGCAGGGCTGTCTATCTAACAAGGATTAAGATATTACCAATAAAACACTTATGGATTGTAAAAAAAAGTACAGAATCACTCAAGGCAAGATGGCTTGCCATTGCAGGATGACTCATGGGAAGTGCTTCATGAATGAAATGATGATGATGATGTTTGTCTACTCCATCTCCAGCAAGTCTATCATATCAGTAGCTAGAACTTCAGAGACTAAGGCTAAGGTCTGTAGCAGAAATCCATAAACAGGGCCCTGTAATCAGCAAGGAACTCAGAAATTGCAAGGCTCAATATTATGTTCCTTCCGTTTTGAGTGATATCAGCCTTACAGAATCTTCCAAGGCGTCCAAGATTATACAAGCTCTATTACTCAGGCCACAATCTAGCTCCATCAGCAGTATGGGGCACACTAACTCTTATAGTTATGCAACTTCATATACAGTATGTAACAATTTACTGATATGCCAAAAAGAGAAAGCACAGATGTTTAGAATTTGGTGTCAGACTAGAAATCCTTGAATACAATTCTTATTTATATTTATTTTTTATTTGTGTTAACATTTGCAAGACATTTCCCAACTAAGAAGAGTCCTCAAGGCAATATTTAAAAAAACAGCAAAACAATGAAAACAAACTTAACATTAATTTAGCACTGCCAGAGCAAAACAAGGACAAAAGTGAGCAAAACCAACAACAAAGGCAGCAGCCTCAGCAAGACCAGCAGTCAGAGAAGATAACTTTTCAATACTTAAAACCTGTTGGAAGTATGACATCCTTCCCTAAATATATGAAGGTTAATAAGGGGCCAGACGAGCCTTTCACAACTTTGGCTTCACTTCCCCAAATAAAAATATTTTTAATATAAAGCAAACATGGTTTGTAGGACTGTCCTATGTTTAAAGAAATCTCAGCTGATCAATCAAGCTGGTTTTAATTTATTAATCTATTAAATCTGCATAAGTTTGCATTATTAAACATTTATTATGAAGCAAAAAATGCTTCCTTAGTGCAAGAGCATTGCCATGATTTTTGTTGGGGGGGGGCAGCCAAAGTTGTTGGGCTTTTCTTGGGAAGTCACAGGTAAAATACCGCTAAATAGGAGGGGCAGGCTTCTGCTGGGGGGTGACGGCAGAACCTCAGATAATGGAGTACTTTCAATGATTTTCAATAATATTTGTGAAGTCCCCCGCCTTGACTACGCCCATGCCTTAGTGTTTTGGATAATGGATACATATTCTGCAGTACCATCTCAAAAGAGGCACTTCCTGTGTAAGAGGGAATGACCTTTCTAAAGTGGTGTCTGCCATCTTCACTTTTGTAAAAGAACTCATATTAAAAATGTTTAACATTTTTTTTGGGGGGGAATACATTGCCCAATTACTCAGGGACGCTTTTAAAAACCAGGATCCATTTTAAGCTATGCCTCTAACTAAGGAGTAGATTGCAACATCCATTAGTGCCAGCCAGCATGGTCAATGGTTAGCAATGATGGGAGCAGCAGTCCAGCAACATCTGGACTCACAGATTCCTAACTCCCAAGCTTGCTATCAATTAAATGTTATAGCCTTAACTCTATTTTACATGTAAATTATAGCATAAATAACAGCAGCGTAAACCTACCTACAGATATTGGTACCGTTTCTGCTTTTGCTGATCGTTTCGTTCTTCCAATAACCGATGGACCTTTAAAAATGTGTTTAAAGAGATATAACAAGATTGGTAAACTCTCTTCCGTATCAAGATGCTTTCTTACCATGAGTGCTTTTAGAGGCAAAATTCTAAATCCCTTATGAGCAACACTCAAGTATTTCTTTTTTATTCTCTTTGAGGGTTGCATGAGATATTTCAGCACTTTTGTGATGTAGACTGATGCCTTTGCTTCATCCATTTCTGAAGTAAATACTTCATTCTTCACACCCACAGCAGTTTTAATGGCTGGGAAGGTAGGACTTATTAAGGAAGGCTGCACATAGTAAATTGTTGATAAAACTTCTATTCCATTTCCCCCAGATTTATTTTCTTTAGCTCTGAGCCACTTGGCTAATTTTATTAATTTTTTGCTTCTGTACATTTTTATTTGAAATGCAGACTCCTTTATTTGTTGAATGTTGGGCATTACAGGTTCACGTGCTGAGAATATTTTCTGTTTGCTGGCACTACTTCTTTGGTAAGTTAATGCATGTATAAATGGAAACTTCTCATTTACATTCACAGAATTTTTAGTTCTTGTTTTCCATTTTTGCAACTTGATATTTTCTCTGATAGCAAAGCTTGTCCACCGCTGAAAACTTGAGAACTGACCGTATTTTTTAAATCCCATATATGGGCTGCTCCATTCTCCATTTAATACTTTCTTCCCATCAGTCATTCTGAATTGTTCTTTATTGTAAATATTTGTGTTCTCTTTAGAAAAGACTCTTTCTTTGACAGAAGTGAATATTCTATTACTGTTATTCTTAGATTTTTTCTTTTGTAGTACCTCAGCTTCAGTAAGCACTTTTCCTCTTGGTATCTGTGGTTTTACTAACTTTATCACCATACTTTCTAAACCTTCCTGATCTTTTTGGAAATATGCTTCTTCAACGTTTAACATCATATTTGTTTGACATGCTATATAACCCAATAGTGACCCGGCTCCTATGGGTTTGTGCCTATTTTCAAAGTATGTGATTTGCAATTGCTCCTTTCTTTTAGTTTCAGATTTCTTTCTAGCACCATTCAAAATACTGTGCCAATTCACTTTTACTTCATAACCACCACATTTTCTGTTCAGAATATTCCTGAGTATGTGTCTTAAATATTTTCTTCTTCTCAGAATTAGTTCACTTCTTCCTAGATGTTTTCTTGACATGTGTACACTTATATTTCCATCTGTAATTGGATATGGATTTCTTTTATATAATATTACATATTTTAGCAACATTTTATGCTGATAGTTCCTGTAAGCATTCTTCCTAGATGTTTTCAAATTTGTTCTGAAGCTGCTGTAATTTCTGATGCCCCTTTTCTGCGTTGACTGGTCTAAGATCACATTTACTGATGTTTTGCATGAACAATTTTTTGCCGCTGGTACTGATACTTGTTGATACTCTAGTACATGTCCTGCAACGAAGCAAACAACATCATTAATTTAATTGAAATATTTTAAGCTGCACCAAGTTCTAGTTATTATAAGGCTAAATAAAGCTCAGTTACGTATAAAGCTAATTTTGCCAGTGCACAGTTTTTTAGAATAGGGTTTATCAATAACTCCCTCAGTACAGTGACAGAACGTTACAGTATGGCAGACTTTCATAAATTTATAGTGGCATTATGTAACATCATCACAACTGCTAAGGACTAGTTCATATGTGGGGGTTTTGTAGTAAGGTTAACGCTTACTGGGAAATGATATATAATAAATTGAAAAGGATGTTAAAAATAACTTTTATATTTAAAAAAAACCAGAAGCTTTTCTTTTAGGAATTATAGGGACAAAACTACCTAAATTGTATAGAAATTTATATATGTTTGCTACTGCAGCAGCAATAATGTTACTTGCCTATAAGTGGAAAGAAGCAGGAGTCCTAGTAAAGGAAGAATGGATACAAAAACTTATGGAATATGCAGAAATGGTGAAACTTACCAGAAGAATAAGAAATCAAGATAACAAACTTTTTATAAAAGAATGGAAATGGTTTGTTGAATATTTACAGATAAATTGTAAACAGATAAAAAACATTAGCAAGATTAGTGTCATAACCTGCAGTTTTATAAGAGTATATATTTACAGGAGATAATTAAATGAGTAAGTTAAATTAACTTGGATATGTATAAGATATTAAGAAAAAAAATTTTAAAACCACAGAAAGAGGGGGAAAGAAGTCAAATTTTGGAATGTCAAATTGATTGTAAAACTAATGAAATGTATAAATTTGAAAAGTATAAATAAAAAACTAAAACGACAACAACAACAACTGATAAGGACTAGGATTGTCATAACTGTAAAAGCCACATGCCTTCTGTCTCTCTTTGTCATACATCATACTCTAGCTTGACACAGAGACACGGTGCCTAGACAGGGTCTCCATGAAGCTCCTGTTTTAAATGCTATGCAAAAAGGGGGACTTTTCCCCTCAGCATCCCTTTTACCAATAAGACCAGTAACCACTAATGGTGCATGTGGTGAGGCAGAGCCCCCCTGCTAAAAGAAGCATTGCTACAGCTTACCATGCTGCTGGAGCTGGGGAAGTAGCGAGGCATCGTGACCACCAATCTGCCACACCCCTTGGTGCAACCCCATGGCCCAGTGCAATCCAAGTCATGTCTGCTCAGAAGTAATTCCTATTGAATTCAATGTAATTCACTCCCAACTAAGTGGCACCAGGATTATAGCCTTAGGCAGTGGTCCTCCTGCTGTTGATGGACTCCAACTCCCATCAGTCTCAGCCAATCACAGACAATGGCCTGGGATGATGGGCATTGTAATCCAACAACATCTGGAGTGCCACAGGTTAGACCAGGGGTCAGCAAACTTTTTCAGCAGGGGGCCAGTCCACTGTCCCTCAGACCCTGTGGGGGGCCAGATTATATTTTGGGGGGGTGCAAGAGTACCATGAGCTCCAGTGGCTGCTTACCTGTGTTTTGCGAGCGGCAGGGGCTGGTGGCGGTGGAGGGATGATGAGCGGCGCGTGAAAGGGCTCCGGAGAGGGGCTGGTTAAAATGGCAGCCACTCGAGCACTGTTGCTGCTGGCACCAACAAAGCCCAGCCCCCTTCCTCTTCTAGGCAGTGCGGGAAGAAGTCAGGAGGAGGGAGGGAGGAGGCACCGCCACTCCCGCCATGTGAGGGAGAGGGAAAGTATGTGTGCTGGCGATCCCTGCAGCGATCCCTGGACCATCTGCAGACCAGATCCAGAAGGCAATTGGGCCTGATCCGGCCCGCGAGCCTTAGTTTGCCTACCCATGGGTTAGACGCTGAGGGAAGTTACAATAAATTATATTTCTAATCAGCTATCACAGCAGCCATTAAAATATACCCAAATCAAGAGGAAGGCCTGCCTATAAGGAGACTGGAACTGCCAGCAGTTCCCTATTTGGTAGGAAATAGAAAGGATAAACACGCTGGAAATTTAATATAGATTCATTTGAGGCATCTCAGAATTACTATTGGTTTTTTTCTTGTTTGTTTAATTCAGATTTGACTTTGTATCTATTTGAATTCCACCGTGGGTCTGGCAGTTGTATCTAACCTATAATGATTTTTGTTATGTCTGAAATATAAAGTTTCCTTTAATTCTCAGGTTTGAAAGTCAGAGAGTGACTCTAGATTTATATTGTTGGGAAATGGCAGTGCCTATGAAACTTGGTGAAGGTATTGAAGTCAATATATACCCCTGCCATGCTTATTGCATTGAGGGCAGGGAACTAAAACCTCAGCCCCACCAAATAAATGCTACCCATAACTTCAAGCCCATACCACACAGTCTTCCCATGTTTTCCTTTCAAATACCAGGGACAGGGTGGGGAAGGAAAGAGCCCCCTAGTTTCTCACCTGGCCACACTTCCCAAAGGACAAGCAGATGGCCCAGAACAGGAGACCCTGTGACTGGCACCAGAACCAGCAGTGTAGCCATAAGGGATCTGGTGCTCAGCATGGCTTCCTCCTGGCTGGTGTAGAGGTAGAGTTGTTGTAAATGGTATGTTCCACAGTCATCGCTGCTGTGATTGTTGGAATGGAACAGTATGAGCAGGGCCTGACAGTTGAAAACAGTTGGAGCCTGCAGCTGTTATGGTTATGTTGTGCTTGGCTCAAAAGAAGTGATCAAGTCTCTCGTTAATATTTTCATTACCAGTTTACTGCTGCTACAGACCACCCTAAAGGGAGCAGCCTTTTCTAGAGCTTTTATCACACAGATCTATAGGGGAGCCTTTGCAACTCCCAAACACACTTGAATTCATCGGGCTGTAATAATCAGTGGAGACGCTGATAGGATGGAAAATCTCTATATGGAAATACAGAAGCAACTGCCTCACCTACAATGTATTATTCCTCTGTGTGAGTACCTGGGAATCTGTGAAGAGAATAAGGTGGCAGGGAAAGATGAATGGCATTGCTGCAACACAGTACCTCAGCAGTAAATACATTACTGGCCTAGAAGATCAGGGACTGCAGTTTATGGCTGCATTCCTAGTCCCACTTGCCTGGAAGTAAACCCTATCAAACTCAACAGGATTTATTTCTGAATAGGCATGGTTAGGGCTGCACTGTAAAATACAGCGTAGCCTACCTAGTAAGCCCACACTGGTAAGATATGGCAACAGTAATGTCTGCAGCTAAGAAAAGCTTTCCTATTTAGGAGAGAAATTAAGATGGCTGAAAAGCTTGTGGTCCTGATTTTACAAAAGTATGGATTTCTGTTTGCCTGCTGAATCAGATTTAAGCAAGACGGAAACAATGAAAGCAGGAGTTAAAGCAGTTACCCCTCAAACTAGTTTTAAAAGCTATGTGGAAGCACAGGGATCCTGCCTAAATTAAGAACTTATTATCAAAGCGAAGATTGCCACAGAGGGATATGTCATATTGTTTAATGCTTCCAAGGGAATTAGAGGAAATGTTTTAAATTATCTGCTTTAAATTATCAAAATATTTAGTACAAAACACATACCTTATTTCAATTTTCATAGGGTTTCAAAGTCGTGTTATTCATACTATTATGAGTTTTTTGAGGGAGGCTATATGCCTGAGGCCCCTTCTAATTCCTAGATCCAGCATGGATTCAATTCCTGGAATAGCCAGGCTAGCTTCACAAAAGAAGCGGCTCTGTGCTAGACAGCAAATGGGTGGGACCCTCTCCCTCAACTTGCTGGTAGTTAGAAAGACAAGAGCCAGCGTTAGAAGGTAGAAGCAAGGCTACAGGCTGGGCAGCTGGGAGATAGAACCATGCCTGATTTCTGCTGGACACTGAGGCTGTGGCTATGGGAGAAAATATACCTCGGGGTGTTAATGCTGTGAACCCCTTCATCATAGGTTCAGGTTGTATATATGTGTAAATAAACCATATATCCTAAAGACTCCACAGTCTCCACTGTCCCCCATTCCAAGGAAACACAAACTATGGGTAAGCACCTGGTCCCTCTTGAATCTCACACCGCTCAGAGATTGTGGTGGCATGCAAAAATATGTTAATGTTCCCTTACTTGCAAGAGGAATCACTCACTGATGAAGTTCTGCTGGAGAGATTCGGTATTGTCACTGGCTGGAAAAGAGAGAAACAGTGGAATATGTCCACAAAAGGAATGCTGGTGAGCTCCCATATAATGGCACAAGTTTCTGCTGATGCTGATTAAAGGACTCCTGAAATTATGAGCACCACCAAGAAAAAGAAAATCAAGGTGAGTCAGTGGTGAAGATTGCTGCTATCAGGGGGACCCTTAAAGAACTTGATATCAAAGGGTGGCAACCAGGCTTAAGTCCATCCAAAAAGGGTTGTGTGAAGTGAGGAAGCTCTAGATGTCAGCAGGATAACCCAGAATATACTTGCAGCCATTGTTTCTGGTTTAGGAGCAGGAAGCACTACCAGGAAGGATACCATTCAACCCAAGAAAGTTAAGCAGCTGCAGGCCAGCAAAACCACAATGTTACTCTTAGGAGACCCAGAATGTCCCATGCATGTCAAAGGTCTCAGGCACAAGCAGCATATAAGGTCAAACACACAAAACATCTACTTATTAAACAAAAGTGCAATTAATGTGAATATGGGAATAATGAGTTTGTATCAGTTCTTGTGTTTGTATGCTAAGTCATTGTCCATTTTATATTGAATTTGTTAGAGATAATTCATGGATAAATAGATATGGTGAGGTATAACTGGCAATAAAACTATAGAACACGCACATGCCCCAATCCAGACTGGCAATTAAGGGATGGGGGGTGAACCCTTTCCTCCAAGCTGTCTGCCTAACAAAAAGCTGCCTTCTCTCAAAGATGCACCACAACCAAAACATATGACTGTGGCAATCTTGCTGGCTAATTCTCTGGCCTAACACACAACACCTGATCCACAGTGTAAACATTACAATTTGGACACCTGACCCAGCAAGCAGGCTGTAAAAGAAAAAGCACAATTGGGCTCCATAGAGGGCGTTCACACTTGACGACTTTTTTATTTACTTAGGCTCAGACCTCCTGGGCCTTCCTAACATAACTCCAATTCACCCCACTTCATGGCAAATATCATCTTAAGAAGGATTTAAGCCCCCAGCCCCCAGTGGTGCAGTTTTAATTCAGGCCTAGGCTTGCAGGAGCTGCTGTTTTTAATTTTATACCTTTTACATAAAAATTGCAATCATTGATTTCTTGTCATGTCCAGTTTGGCCCATAATGGTCTCACTACCATGGAAGTTTGTTTGACAACTCAAGCCTCTTCATAGCTGATTTTAAAAGACTTGTGAGCATCTCCTCTGAGCTCCCAGAAGGAAAACATGATTGCTGATTTACTCCCAAGTAAATGTGAACAGGATTTCAGGAATTCAATTGCTGTTTGAATTGTAAAACTACTTGTACTTCGAAAAACCAGAGATCTGAAAAGTTAATACAACTAAACTGTAGCAGCGTATCAAAAACCTTAAACAACACTCAGAGTCTGGTGTAAAGGAAAATTATTCATGCAGGAAAAATACCACCAACCCAACAGGAAACCCAATAGTCATTGAAGAAGAGCCAATACAAATACCCCCCAAAGTCCCAGCCACTCCAAGAGCAAGCCGTAATACACTGTGGCCCTGCCATATTGACATAGGCTATTTCCCTGGCAATTCCTTGGATTTCATAACAGTCTGGATTTTTAAAAAACGGATAATTCCTGTTCAGCTTTACAGAGGGCTGAACACTGCCATGAACAGTGGTGAGTAGTACCACTGACCAGTATAGGTATATGCAATATTATTTTCCACAGGTATATAAAAATATAAAGATTTTGTCTATATATCTTGCCATACTAGACCTGATGCAACATGACAAGGAGCCAAAAGCTTGACTAAGATTGATAAGCCAGACATAAACAAGGCTTCTAACTTATTAGTAATTAGAGGAATGAAATTACCATTGTATAGGTCTTCTGGGAAAGGCTTTAGTGAAAAATGTAATGTAAAGGAACTCAAATGCCTCTTAATTGTTAATAACTTTCACTTTTGTCCTCTAGAACTAATCGGCTTGTTTTCTGTTTGCAGAGTTCTCTCCATTTTTGTAGCTTTTCAGCCATTTGTCATCTCATTTAGGAACAACAGTACATGGCTTCAAGAACCGGAGTTCAAATAACCCTAACCCTAACATAGTCTCATCGTACAGCTCAGCTACTTTAGTATTGAATATAATGTACAGTATCATTTCTGAAATAGTTTAAAAAAATATACCAGCTGCAGAGTGGTGATGATCTTAACTGACTTTTACCAGTAGCTTTTTATTGTCCACAAGGTGGTGCTCTGTCAAACAAGTAATAAAACAGAAGGGGATATGATCTTGGCTCTGGGTGTATCATGCTGTTCACTCTTCAGCCATAAAGGACTGTAATATTACAGACACACACAGAGAGACAGAGAGGTGAGAAATGAATAATATAACAATAATTTATTAGACATAAACACATTGTAAAGAGCTATTGTTAGTGATGAAATATTATATGGAATTATGATATCATTTAGTTTGATTTCATACCCACCCTATCCCTTAGGCTTAAGATGACAAACATCAGTTTTAAAAACTACATTTGCAAAATGCATAAAACATGGAATTCAAACACTTACAAACAGAAAACTGAAATGGCTCTGCACTCATCATCACCGATCACTGCAATATGCATTTGGGGAAAATTCCTAGCCTAAGCTTTGGCATGTCACCAGATACAAAGTTCCAGGCTAGGGATCAGCTGCTAATAACTTGTCTCTGTGGGCCCAAAACAATTCAAACTCAGGACAATTTCAAGAGGTCCATTCTCTGTTGAATATCAAGATTGCATATGGGAAGGTGCTTACTAGGTAGTATAGACACCAAGGCGTTCCAGTTTAGCACCTATCCAAATGGTGCCAAGTGTATGCCATTTTAGTCATACTTTTTTAAAATTATCATTTCATTATCACTCTTTTGCCTTAAATAAGTTGAAATATTTAAGCAATAGTGCTTAATTTTTTGTAAGTACTTTAGCACATATTTAAAAACTAAATAAGAACAGTGTGTGCGCACACGCAAACACAGAGCCTTTCCAGTTAACACCATTTTATCAACACATGAATCCCCTCCCCCATTTTTACTGTTTCCTCCTTAATGCCAAGGGATGCAGGTGGCACTGTGGGTTAAACCACAGAGCCTAGGACTTGCCGATCGGAACGTTGGCGGTTCGAATCCCCGTGACGGGGTGAGCTCCCATTGCTCGGTCCCTGCTCCTGCCAACCTAGCAGTTCGAAAGCACGTCAAAGTGCAAGTAGATAAATAGGTACCGCTCCAGCGGGAAGGTAAACGGCGTTTCCGTGTGCTGCTCTGGTTTGCCAGAAGCGGCTTAGTCATGCTGGCCACATGACCCGGAAGCTGTATGCCGGCTCCCTCGGCCAATAAAGCGAGATGAGCGCTGCAACCCTAGAGTCAGTCACAACTGGACCTAATGGTCAGGGGTCCCTTTACCTTTACCTTTTACCTTAATGCCAAAGTATCAACGATTGCTCAGAAATTTAAAGAGCACTTCAGAAATTATTTTTTAAAATTGATCTGGAACAAATGGCTTAAAAAATGGCATACTCTGGTTAATTATTCCTTTTGCATCCACACAATTGTTTGACACCCTCTGTGGAATGTAGAAGAATGCACACACACACACACACAGAGAGAGAGAGAGAGAGAGAGAGAGAGAGAGAGAGAGAGAGAGAGCACTATAACTCTCAATATGTGAAAAGAAAAGTGCAATTCTTCATGCAGCTTGCAGTGACAAAATAAGAATAGGCCAGGACTAAGTGCTGCCAGTTCTGGAAACAGTCTCTATGACTATAGAATGTGTTTTACATGTAACAATTTGGAAAAATAATAACTATTGGTGATAACTTACTTGTTTTATACTGCAGTATATTTCACAATAGTGAAGTTCCATGGCCAATGCTTACTGCAGCACAAAAACTTTAAAAAATATATGCATATTGTTAACAGGAAGGAATTTAGAGTTGTAGTGGCATCCTGTAGGATGTGTATATTTCATTTTGATACATGATGATTTACAGAGGGCTGTGCTTTCAGCTATATGTACTAGTCATTGTGGTATTAGGATTACTGCGGCTACATCTAAATACAGGAAATAAGTACAAGTATATTGGTAGATATGATATCTATTTCCCCTTTTTAAAAACAAACTGTTTCAATGTCTACATATTACAATTAAAAGAAATGGATTATAATTTGCAAAAACAGGTCATCAGCAAAAAGAACAAAACAACACAAACAGGGAGTCAATATTATTGTAATATTAGCATTGATTTCCAGGCTGAGGGCAAACTACCATTTGCAATGGAAATGAATGACTATACCTCTGTTTTTAATTACAAATAGCAGTGGCAGGGGGGCAGGAGGAATGGGGACTAGCCTGTGGGGGTCAGCCATTTTTTTCTTTGTACTTGGAGCCTCTATATCTCAGGAGGAAAACACAAACCCCACATCAATTTCACTTAGTAGCTAATATCATAATATGCTAATGCTCAGAGCTTATATAGAAGTCAAGGAGAAAGGTAAGAGTGCCAGCCTGCCGTCTAGGTACTGCCTCTTTAGTGGAATCATGGTCAGAATGTACTACATGTGTTAGCAGCATACAGTTCTTAAAGCAAATAGACTTCCAGGAGCCAACTTGGCTGAAGAAGTAAAAAGGCAGTAATTTCAGAGGCAGTAGCTGTTGGCACAGACTCAACTCTGGGATAATTTGGTCCTGTCAATACTGCCGTTTGTTTCCTGCCACCCTTACAAAAGGGGATTCCACTACAGCCATATTGTTATAGAGCTGTCATTTCAGTTCATCCCAGTCACTCAAGGGTTCAGCAACCCAAAGGAGTCTGAGAATGAAACTGTAACACTGTAAATATGGACATGAATACCATGGATAGAAATATTCTTTGTGTGAAAACTAGGTCTCCGTAGATGCGTACATTGTATCTTGAATTTCTGTTAAGGCCTATGGCTACTATGCAGATAAAACCCAGCTAACTGTATTAATTACTGAAAAGCTGAGAAGCAGTAGGAGAAATTAAACACTGTGCTCTTCCAACCACTTTGTCAGCACAAGCTCTCCTTCCTCCTCTATAGTGTTCTAGGGAGAGAGGGGAGGGTTTTTTTGGGGGGGGGTGCAGGATGCACAGAGGGAGGAAAAAGAAGAAAGTCCCAATGCACTATCAGGATCTGCTCTGCTGACTCCCACAAGCACACCTAGTTAGTTGAATCTGACCCAGTTACTCTACATTGCAAATTTGCTTAATTTTAATATTTTTTTTAAAAAAACAAGAGTAGTATTCTAAGGCTACTAGTGTTAACAAATCAATGTAAATCATTGAAACCTAAATATTATTGTTTTGTCTATTCGCAGTAGAACCACTAGTTACTAATATGACACAAATGAGATAAACTTCACTCACACAGTGCCAAATAATCGATGCCAGTCAAATGACAAACTCTACTGACAACAGGTATTGTTAAGCGCATTGTTGCATATTTTATGCTGCTTGATTCATCTTAAAAAGTGGCATCTGATAAAACAGACAAGCCAACTCAGTGACTAGCTTGGGATACAGGCCCAAGCAGGCTATTGACTGATGGCTCTTGACAGTTTCTGGTGAAGTGGATCAGTTTGATGCTAGACTCATTGTGGATAATTCATACTCTTATCCATGGGCCTCTGAGAATTAAAAAAACTGAGCAAATAGGGTAGGAAGGAGACCATTTTCTCACACTGCTACATGGGAACAAGGCCTAGGGCACTCTGATGTAAATAAAAAGTACATAAGGGGAACTATGTTTTATACACATTGGGGGGTGTCAGTTGGGGTGCAAAAGAGCCCCTTGTCTGAACTGCCAGTGGAGGTCAGATTGGATCTCTCTCTCTCTCTCTCTCTATCTCTATCTCTCTCTCTATCTGCCTCAGTCTCTCTGTCTCTTTTCTTGTCAGTTAGTCAACTTGTCAGCATTTCTTTTCTGGCAGGCTTTTGGCCTGCCATTTTCAATGGTGTTTAGTGGACTAGACTCCTGCCTGAGAAGTTTTTATCCTCAGCACTTGTCTCTCTTTATATTTTAGTAGTTTATTCTTTGGGGGTTTGTTTATTTGGTAATTTTAACAGCTTGTAAGATGCCCAACGGGTGTAAGATGGGACGCGGGTGGCGCTGTGGGTAAAACCTCAGCGCCTAGGACTTGCCGATCGCATGGTCGGCAGTTCGAATCCCCGCGGCGGGGTGCGCTCCCGTCGTTCGGTCCCAGCGCCTGCCAACCTAGCAGTTCGAAAGCACCCCCGGGTGCAAACCAGCGGGAAGGTAAACGGCGTTCCGTGTGCTGCGCTGGCTCGCCAGATGCAGCTTGTCACGCTGGCCACGTGACCCGGAAGTGTCTGCGGGCAGCGGTGGCTCCCGGCCTCTAGAGTGAGATGAGCACACAACCCTAGAGTCTGGCAAGACTGGCCGTACGGGCAGGGGTACCTTTACCTTTACCTTTAAGATGCCCAAAGTATTGCTACTGCAAAAGGAGGGCAAGGTATAAATTATCAGTACTGGGCAGTATCCAACTATGCCCTGTCAGAGCAAGGATTTATGCTTAACGCCACAGAACTCTCTCTTCCTCCTCCTGCCCAGTGCCGGATTTATGTATGAGCTAAACAAGCTATAGTTTAGGGACCCACTCTCTTGGGGCCCCCAAAAAAATTTAAAGGAAAAAAACCTAGGTGTACATAAAAAACAAATAAAATGGCTTTAGATACCTATTAGCTCCATAAATTACCATACAGCATACAGTATATTCAACACAAAAAACAACGACAATCTGTTGTTGACAAAGGACAGCTGGACATATAAAGGGTCCCATTACCTTCGGTAGCTTAGGGCCTCATCAAACCTAAATCTGGCCCTGCTCTCGCTCAAATGACCCACACTCTCCCCAAATCTGTTCTAAAGGGCTGAATGAAACTCAACCCCAAATAACAATTGTTGCTGTTATTATTTTCAGACCAAATGTTCAAGACAGCAGTTGAGATGCAACTTTAAAGGCAGTTGCTGGCTTTGTTTCTCTAGCACCTTCATTGTGTAAGTTATGTTTGTGAGGTTAGCTGTGAAACATCCCTCTGGGTTCATCTGCCTGCAGCTATCATAAAGCTTCTTCAGCCTTGACTCCCTTTGCATCAAAGATTGTATAGACGGACATAGCACTGATGTGTATGCTTCCTCTCACCAAAAATATTGAGGCCAAATGCAACTCTCTTAGATCTGCTCAACTGGTTTCATTTCAATAATGCTTTCTGTTTTTAAGTTACAAGGAAAACTGTCAGTAATCTGCTTTTTCACAATCTGCTCTTTTTTATTTCTTCACTTGAAAAGACAGTATTCTATAACAGTCTTTGTGTGTATGTCAGAAATATAGCTATTGCATGCCCTGGGGAAATATAAACAATCTGCCATATGGCTCATTATTGTTTTTGTCATTACTAGATTCCCAGTAGCATATTTCTTCATTTGACACAATTGCCAAACAGAACACAATTGTGTTATTGAGATTATACAATCCATGCAGACAGTGTGTGAAACCCTGATTCTTAGACTTTCCTCTAGCTTGTGTAGCTTTAGTGGTTTAATAAGCAACTACACTGGTGTCTCAGTTCAAGTACAAATAGGTTTTTTATGCTTCAAGGAAGGGGAAAGGGCATATTGTATACAGCACTTGCTATTTTAACCTCCAGAGTATTTTTTTTTTAAATTGGCATTGTATAGGGTTTTTTTAAAAAATAGAGAATATGGCTCAAAGGTTAATAATGAGTACATACTCTATGCAAATAAAAGCACGTAATATAAAATATATTGGGTTACTGTATTAGAAAAGCAATATATTTCTGAAGTAATGTACTCTTAACAAAGGCCACCAAGTTACAGTAACTCTTTTTCTCTTGTTAAACTAAGTAACAAAAAACTTCTAGATGGCTTTTCTGGCAAAATTAATTCAATGTGACATGCAAACAATTGCTATCACTAAAATAATAAATATTAATTAACCAATGTAATCACTAAGGCCATGATCCGGCACACACTAGCATTTAACCAAACAGGTTCGAACAAAATACAAAACGTCCTTTCTCATTTTGTGCTATTTTATTCCTTTTCTGTTTTTTACAGTGGAATAAATATAAATACAGCAGCAACGTCACACTAAATATTTTAGAGATGGTCAAATGAGTTTTATCTAAAAGTTTCCAAAGTGACTCATGCTGATATTTAGCAGTTATTGGAATTTCTTTTACTATTCAGTTCTTTGTGGAGGAATGACCAACTGTTCTGCATACATAAAAAAGGATTTTGCACAAAAAGGCAAATGGACATGATAAATGGGTATACAATTGCACATAGTGCTGAGAAAGTGGAAAAAGAGTTTATATTCTCCCCTCATAATGGTAGAACCCAGAATCATCCCATGAGGCTGGACAGTAAGAAACTCAGGACAGTCAGAAGGAAATAATTCTTCTCACATTGCACAGAATCCACTTACACAAAGTGTAGTAATGAAAACCAACTTGGTTGGCTTTACTAGGGGATTAGACAAATTCATAGAGGATTAGGCTATCAATAACTACTGGTCATAAGGGCTATATCAGTGGCAGCACATGTGATGCAATGGAGCCACCCTCCCAAAACCAGCATGAACAGCTGCTTACTCAAACAGGGAAAAGTGGTGGTGAGGTTGGACCTGCACAGTTGCACCAGAGAGGGTGCCACTGCCCAATCCAGCATTGCCACAGGTGCACCTGTGTAGCCCTCACCTGGCTGCCCCACAGCACATCCAGGTAAGCTGCAGTGCTGCCATGTTTGAAGCATGAGTCTGCCCCATCACAAACATCACTACTGGTTTATATATCACCCATTAACAGAGGCAGTACACATCTGAATACCAGTTGCTGGTTGGGGAACATGAGCAAGTGACTGCTATTCTGCCCATGTCCTGCTTGTGGTCTTCCCAGAGGCATCTATTTGGCCTCTTGGAATATGAACTAGGTAGGCCATTGGTCTGTTCCAGCATAGTTTTCTTGCGTTATTAATTGATTTGAGATGTTTGTTTTGTTCTAGCCTGCATTTATCTGAAAAGCATTTTTTTCAAAGTGGCATACTCTTAAAAAAAATAATATCAATACGATGCAGATTGCTGTAGGAACACATTAAAGTTTATGTGACAAGTGTTCTGTTAATTGACAGTAACCAAGCATAAAAAATGAATCTTACAAATCACTGGGGGTGTTTGCATTATGAGTGTATGTAGATCCAAAGCATATACTGTGTATTCTCTTGTTTTCTCTCACTATTACATACCGGCAGCAAAACAGGGAATAACATAGCTGTGAGCGGAATCATTTTTATTTTATTTTTTAAAGTTTTATTACAAAGCCAAAGAGAAGAAACACTACAGTTGTAGGACAGTATGTGGGACATCTGCGGTCAAAATTTCTCATAGTCCTTCCCCCGCCAAAGGCCTTCTTCTTCTTCTTCCCACCCTTCGCCTCTTCTCCAACATCTGGCAGGGCAACTGTGGTCAAAGGAAGATTGACAGAAGTGTAAACAGCCGCCTTCGGACTGAAGCCATGTTAAGCGTTGCTTTCCTGAAGCACAGTAGCCCCAGCAGCCAAGCATGCCTGTGTGGCTACTTGTCTCCAAGGTAGGGGCATCCTTCCCAGTTTTCTTCAGGCTGTTCAGTAAGGTGTCAACACTGTGCTCTGACTCTATATTCACCTTCTTGTTGGGCAGGTCGATTTCAAACTGAACACCTCCCAGCTTGTTGAGAACACGGGTGACGGCATTAGAGCACCCTTCACAGGTCATGTCTACAAAGAATTCATGTTTCGGCATGGCTGCTGCTGCTGCTGCGGCGGCTGCTCCTCCTCTTCTTCCTCCAAAGCCTTCCTGGCTGCTGCTCAGCGGAACAACGTGGCTCTCTCCGCAGCCTCCGCGAAAGGCCACCAAACCAGCTCGCGCCCCTCGTGAGCGGAATCATTTTAACTTGAAATGACTTATCTCCAAGAGCTAGGCTCTGTTTCCACCCCCCACCCCATATTGATTTTAACAAAAGAAAGAAAATGCACATAATATAAATAAATAAATAAAAACTAAAAGAAAATTTAATTCCTTTTCTTTTTAAAAAAGACAAATAGTACCTTGAGCAGATATGAAGCTCCCACAACAGTGTTCTTGTGAGGATGAAATAGGGAGGAGGAGAACCATGAACCTTTAGATGGTATATGAATGTAATAATAAATAAATATTATGAGAGGGAATGTCTAGGAAAGCACACACTTGTCTTTAGAGAAGATTGTCCTTTAAAAAGAAATCCAAATGGGTTTTCATATTGGCCAGCAATATAGATGTACAAAAGTGAGAAAGGATGTGAAATACGATGTAGTAATCTCCCAGACCTTTGGTCACAGTGATGAAAACTAGAGGAAAAGATATATATATATATATATATATATATATATATATATATATATATACACACATACACACACACACACACACAATGAATATACTCTTTTCAAACTGCAAAGCAAAGAGCTATGGAAAGCCCACTTATCAATGGTACTTAGCTGTGGGGAGGGAATAATAAAGAGCTGGTCTGCGCTGCATTTTTTCCTGAGATTTCACCACATATTGGGGTCATGAGTCAGAAATGCACAGCGCCACATGAAATTGTTGGCAAACAGAACTCATGGCAATGCACTCTGATGACAAGGGTACCTTGGGCAACCCTGTAATGCTGCTTCAGTCAGCCGACACTCTGCTGTGCTTCCAGGGTTGTGCGAACTGACCTTTAGTTCCATATACATGCCATTTAGGCCTGGGTGCCAAAGAATCTTTATGATTGTTTTTCTTTCTTTTTTTAGATGTAATGCAAACATTAACACCTGCATGGCTCAAGTTAGGTTTCTCTAACCATAGTTGAGGAGCTAAATGAAAGCCTGATTCTTTACTGTGTTTTTTTCACAGACACCTTCTGTGGCATTTATAAGAGGAAATCTCTTCATAACAATCCCATGAGCTGCGTCATGGGCACAGCAGTTCACAGGACCAGGAACGAAGATCCTGGCTCTGATGCTATGACAACACAACTGGTGTCTTTTTCCTCCTATTTGGGGTGAAATGGGCCTTCCTGGCCAATCTGAGCTAGTGAAATCCTGGGCTTTTCTGGGTTGACAAATTTGGTTACCTGACAAATAGCAGCAGAGCCAAATAGTATTGGATTTGTCGATGAAACTGTGGAAGCTGCTTTTTTCAATGCTGTGGTTACAACAACCTTTCCAGATTTCATTCCTTGCTCAATAAAGCGTCAATCTGTAATGAAATAATGAAAGAAAATCCACTTTAAATGATAAGGAAATCGGCAGCAACAATTTGTAAAGCATGTTATAACTGTTTGCTATCGTTCTTCTGGAGTACACATTTAGTAAATTACTGGAACATATTGTTAGATGAGTTATATATATTGGGTGATATTTTACTAAGTATTTTCAGACAAAACAATTTTTTCAAAAAATATTTATAGCCACCTTTCCTTTTGCTCTCTTATTTTATCATCAGAGGAACCCTGTAAGGTCTGCTAGTGAAGTTCATGCCTGGGATTTGAACCAGAACAGATCCAGGGAAATCAATTTTTTAAAGCAAGTCAGTGATCCCATGACATGACCAGATACCACCACCCTTTGTAAAATGCAATCTTTAACTGGGAGCAAGTTGAGTGTGGCTTCTCTAGAGGCCATAAAGAAATTAATGAGGGTGATAGAATGGACTCAACAGTATACAAACATGGCTGCCAATATGCCTTCATTCAGTTTTAATATGTCCATTCAGTTTAGTTACTAGTTGCTACTATAGAGCAGAACAATCCTTACAGGCATTGTATAAATCAAAAAACAAACAGAACTAAACACCCAGAGGTCTGTATAGGCCAGGGGTCGGCAACCAGCGGCTCCGGAGCCGCATGTGGCTCTTTACACCTTTGCTGCGGCTCTGAGGCGGATACTAGCGAGGGGAGGAGGCGCATTGTGCACCCCGACACTCCCCACTGTGGCGGGCGCTGTACTGGCTGTGACGTCGCATGGGGGCGGTGCGTGTGTTAGTCACGCACCGTTCCGACGTCACCTTCCTTCCCGCCCGCCCGCCCGCCACATTGTAAGGGGCATGTACACTGGTCACTGCATTGAAAGGGGGCATGTACGCTGGCCACTGTTTTGAAGGGGAGTGAAGAACACACACACACACACACAAAAAGGTAACTTGTTAATTTAATGTTTATTTCTATGAGGAGGAGTAATTCTGAGGGGTCAAACAAAGAAATAATAAAAAAGTGACAAAAAGGTTATTTTTATAATGACGAGTTTTGCGGCTCCCAGTTGTTTTTTCTTCGGAAACGGGTCCAAGTGGCTCTTTTTGTCTTAAAGGTTGCAGACCCCTGGTATAGGCTTATATACGTTTTCTTCTTAACCAGATATCAGTAATCCAGACTGACAGAATGTTGGCTCCTGCCACTTCTCTCATCCCCCCAGTCTTGCTCCACCATCCCTATTTTCTGTTATGGTGGTATGAAAAATTAGAGTGCAATTGGCATTAAACAAATTGTGGTAGTTAATTTTTAGTTAATACAAGAGACAGACAATATTTCACCAAATACATAGGTCTATTACAAATAAAAGCTAATGAGGCATTGAGGTTCATCCAATTACTTGATATTTTTCACATTGAAGGCCACAATCTTGCCTGGAATTAAGCTCCAATGAAACCAGTGGGACTTGCTTCTGAGTAAACATAACGGACAAGACTCACGGTTTAACTGTCTTTCAAGCAACCAAAACCGATGGCCATAATCAAAAACATCTTCAGAAATGAGCAGCTTCTTACCCTGTACTGCTGAAAACAAAAGCTCTGTTTGATATTTATGAAGATTCCCACACAGAGATGGAGCTGATGAAGCCATTTAAACAGCAACAGTGAACCTCTCCTCTCAACCTTACAGGAAGTTGGGTTCTCAGAATTATCAAGGTTGCATATTGCAACTCTGCATATGTATATCATTGCTTTTCGAAGCACAGCATTTCTTAGCACTGCTTTGAGAGGCAAAGGCTCAAGAATTCGTTTTCTAAAACGTCTGAATGTTTTCTTCTTTCCTTTTTTTTGTCACAGTAAACACTTTCAGGGATTTCTACTTTGAACAAAAAAAGTTTTGTTCCTCTGTTATCTTGACATTGCACATTTCTTTATTATGCAGTAGCTAATAACTGCAAATCCTGTGTGTAAAAAAAGAATAGGCTACTTTCAATCTGTGGAAAGTTTGACCTCAAGGGCATAGAAACTGTTGACTCATTGTTTTTACTGCATATACTATTAGCCCTTTGTCACATTCTGAGAATGACATCATCTTCATCGCAGTTAGTAGCAGGTACTGGGTAAATTAAGAGCCCTCTGCTTTGCCAGGTTTTTTTTTAAAGGGTATACTTCTCAAATTAACAGTATATTTCTAGTTCCACCACTTTAGGCTATTATTTCTGACTAATCACATGTAGGAAAAGCTTGTAATCAGAATAGGAGTTGCTCAGAGTTTTCACCCTCCCCCACTGCGCATTCTGTTGCAAAGATCTAGACTTCTAGGCATGTTGCCAGGGAGAGCAAGGACTGAAGGATGAGTGCAATTGTCAGCACTTGCCTCTGCAAAAGAGGGTGGGATTTGAGAGAGGAGAGGGTGGGATCTGGTGCAGAGGGGACTAGGTCTGTACCCTCTTCATGGCTGAGCAGCAGCAGCAGCAGCACACCCTGAGCTCCTCCCAGAATCTGTTTACTTGAAGCACAAATGCTTTCCAAATTCTTGCTGGTCTCTGCATTAAAATGTAGGCAGAATCAAAAGTGGGAGACTTTCTCAAACAATGCACATGCTATGTCATATAGCAACTTGACAGCAGTGAAAATATACTGCATTCCAAAGGCCCAAAACTTGAAAAGACTATGGACAGTGCCTTAGAGCCTTGTTTTACCATTAATTTAACATGTCGTCCAAAAATTACATTAAAGAATGTTATTTCAGGTTGCCTGGTCAAAAAGCGAGTCAAAATAGGAAATGCCAATTTTATGGTTACCCATAAAAGACTTACTTTCTCTTGCTGGTGAAGATTTAACGTGAGTGAAGCTTGGGAACTCTGTGACAAATAGCCTGCTTAAAACTAAAAGTCAATCTAGAGTGCCAAATCTAAAAATCATAGTGAGACTGGTGCTAAGTTGCCATTTATGCAGAGACATTTTTTCATGGAAGGAGCCTTTGAAGATCTTAAACTTGAGTTGCAATTCCACCAACATATTTTGCTTTATTCTAATACTTAATTCAATGATGACTCTTAACAGCTGAGGCTATTAGCAGCACTTTGGCAACTTTTAAGTTTTTCTGGCATAATCCCAAAATAATGGTATAGTTTGAGATTTCTGGTCTAAAAGACTTTTAAATAATTTTGCACAGGTTTTGTATCCCACTTCTGTCAAAGGAAAAACAGTGCTCTGGTCCAATAATCTAATTATACAATGACAAGATTTGGAAAGGGCCTAAATAAGCAGCTTCTTTATCATTATTATTTTTAAGCAGGAGGTTTGCTAAACAGAGGTTAACTGAAAATATGTGTGAGATATGTGCATAAGTTACTGAGGCAATTGTGTTCCCTTAGCTGTAAACTGAATAATATACCAGAATGGGGGGGGGACTGCACTCATTTTAAAATATAATGTTGCTTCCTCTTTCCTGAGCACTGAGACATACTGGGCAGCCTTACTAGAGTCAGTTTCCTTCAAAAGAGACAGAGCAAAAATCTTACAGTATATTTAAAATGGTTTATTTACAGATTTGCAAGTAAGTAAGGTATGATGAAAAGAAAGCAGTAAGCACAATATTCATAAGGCAGAAGACAATCACATCTCAACTACTGGCTTACATCGCCTGTAACTGCATCCTTTTTAACCTGCCAAAATGGAAGAAAGTATTCTAACTTCAAGAAAGGTAACTTGAAGTGCTTTGCACCACACAGGACTGTTAAGAGCATCAGGTGGAAGTTCTGTTTGCAACATCCTTGTCTTGGCCACAATACCATTTAAGGAAAGTTCTTAATAAGTGAATGCTCCTCGGAGTTAACATCTGTGCATGGGCGGGGCGACTTTTGGTATAAAACTAAAATACTAAGATTTAAGCATCACTCCCTTTCTCTCATAGACATCATCTGAAACACAGTAAATTAGTCTCTGAATGCAATTAATAATATCAACATGATAATAATTCCTTTCTCCTTTTTTTTTACTGCATTAAATTTCTGTCCCAAACTTACAGCACACAAGATGCTTAACTATAAAAATATCCTGAAGAGCAAGAAACAGCAGAAACAATATAAATAAAAACTTGATAGGACAGAACTAGTAAAAAAAACAACAAACCTTTCACTGTGACTTAAAAGGTCTAAAAGGCCTGGGAGAATGAAAATATATTTGCCCAGCACAATAAAGACAAAAAGTAGGCCCTAGGCAAGAGCTCGAACTTTCTAAAGGCATGGTGCTGCAACTGAAAAGGCCCTTTCCCCAATCCTCATGCAAAGTATCTCAAAAACTGGAAGCACCTGCAAGAGAGCCTCAAATGACAGTCACAGAGATTAGCACATGGTTTGGGGTTTGACCAAAAACAGTCTGGGCTGCCTTTCTAATCAAGCAATACAGTGATCTCTTTTGCTCAACTAACTGTTGCTTTGACATGAGAGTGAGAAGGAAAATTCCAAAGCTAAATAATGTATGATTGTTACACAATAGGGTGTTATCCTGACCCAAATGCAGATATGTTTGTTTGCAAAATGGCATTGTATGCAGCTAGAACTATACAGGAGGAAAAACATGCAGGAACAGGCTTCTAAATCAAGGGACAGATGAGGATGCTTATCATAGTCTATCAGGTGCTCTAGAGGGTGCCAGAATGTACCGAATGAGGTTCACTGCCCCATTTGTGCAGGCAGTGGTTACAACGAGGAAGGCAGAAAGTTCCGCAGCAGCCCCCATGTTTTTCAGGCCACATGTGTTTCTCGATAGCAGCTGTGTTCTGTTTATTATCAACTGTACTATGAGGTACAATATGTGATATTTAAAATGCACTGCTTTTTGTAATTTAATAATGAACAAATACAAGGGGCCATTGAAACTTGCTGTGGCTCTCCTCACTCCTGTACTCTAACCCTGTTTAGGGAAGCTTTTAATGTTTGATGTTTTATTGTATTTTTAATATTTTGTTGTAAGCTGCCCAGAGTGGCTGGGGAAACCCAGCCAAATGGGTGGGGTATAAATAAATTATTATTATTATTATTATTATTATTATTATTATTAACAACCCTCTCCTTACCCCCCCCAAACCCACTGGCAATACTATTCCAGAGTGTTTTTCCACATACACTGGGCACTTCTTTGTGTACATTTGGCTACTTGTAAATCACATAATTAACAATACATGCACAACTATGGAACAGGACTGTTTACATTTTCTTTTCTCTGTATCTCTCTCCGTGAGGGTCCATTTATGTGCATGTGGTATACAAAGAGGGTAATACTGCCTTCATCTGATGAAGTGATTTCTTGTCCGTGAAAGCTTATGGTACAATAAACGTTGGTGTTTAAGGTGCCCTAAGATTATTTTTTTGTCTCGTAGACTAACATAGTAGTACAGAACTATATCTGCTCCCGTGAATGGCATCAGTTATAGAATCACAGAGTTGTAGCATTGGAAAATACCATGAGGGTCATCTAGTCTAACCCCTTACAATGCAGGAATCTTTTGCCCAACATGGATCTCAAACCCAGGACCCTGAAATTTAGACTCTCTTGCTCTACCAACTCTCATTCTCATTCTCATTCAAATTGTGAACATACAACTATATTCCAAAATGGGCTGGGCATATTATATCTTATGACAACACCATTCCCCCTCTAGGGAAGACCTATGAACATACTATGGTAAAAGCTACTACTCTTTGTCTCTAGCCACAAAGGGAGACATATTAAAGTAAACAAGATAGTACCTAATGTACTCAAAACACCATTGTTGATTTCTAATACCTGATTCCATACACAAATAGGAGGTAAGTACCACTTATTTTAATGGAACTTGCTTCTAAAAGCAAACATGCTTAGAGCTATAACCTAAATTAGAAATATCATAGCTCGTCCCCCCTCACCTAAAAAATACTGTTTACCTTAATCCATGTTGTAATCAATATTATCAAATGATAAAGGCAGGCTTCAAAATGCATTACACTACACTTAAAAGAGGATAGGAATCTGGATCTCAAATAGGTGCTTTACCCCCCTTTTGCAGCTTTGTTTGCCAGGAGACAGCTATGAACAAGTAGAACTGAGAACCCCACCAAGTGGAAATTCTATTAAACTGTTTTTATTATTATTAAATTGGGCTTTTGCTGACCAACTTTCTTTTTCTTATTGGAAGACCTGTTTAAGAATGGACTGTATGGGATACTGAGGAAATTTTAATTAATAGACCAATAGTTCTGCTTTTCCTCCCTTAACCACTGGAAACTTTTCAAACATCATGCATTCCTTGTTCAGCAGCAACCCAAAATAAAAATAACAACTGATATTTGAATAGACAGTACTGCCAAGATGCAGTCTCTATTATAATCCTGGATATAAGATGTCACCATGCAAAACGGATGCAGGATCACCTTTGTACTACCACACATGCAGGAGAAAATGCCCTTGCCAAGGACATAAATAGGGCCCAAATGCCATGTATTTCATTTAGTATGAAACTGAACAGGAAAGTTAAAATTCAAGGCCTGAAATGGTGTTTCCTACTTAAAGCTCTAGGAAAATGGCTGTTACTTGAATATAACTGTTTTTGCTCTGAGTTTCAGAAACAAGGAATAAGAAAATTTGAATTACATGTTACACTATATTGTTGTCTAAACTCTGAAAAGAATTCCACTGCAAGGTTGTGAAGCTTATCATCTTAAAGGCAACTGTAGAGTTCTTCAAATGTCAGCTGCTGCAGCACTGCAGTAAAACTAAATATTTCCTTAACGCAAGTCAGCACACTCCAGTATTGACCTTTAATACCAACCTTTCTCCTCCCATGCCTTGAATCCGTTAGCTGAAAATCCTTATGGTTATAAAACACTTAATTCTGAAGATTGGATTGTATCTGCATCTCCCCCAGGGCTTATGTTACATAAATGATTACTACCTTTATTGAACTATAGTATAGTAAATAAGAAAAGAACACCGACGCTGTGCTGAATAAACCCCTAAATCTGTTATTTAAGAAGTAGCAAAAATCGGAATCCCAGAATACTGACTCTTCAATGAAAATGAAATTTAACTAGGAGCACTGAATTAATCAATTGAGCTTTCAGCTTACTTCTCAGTTGCAATGCCGTTGAGAGGATAGGCTGAAGAGAATAGGTACACTCTCTTCCCAACAGTTTATAGTCATCGTGCTTTGAATATTTCCCCCAGATGTAACATTATGTCAGTTGCTGCCTTAAAAAGAATAGGCACTACCCTCTGGTGTTAATCTGTTTTTTTTTTTAGATTTTTTGGGGGGAAGCTCAAGTCCCAAAGCCATTAAGGGGTATGGAAATGTGCATGTTTAATAATGTCCCGCTTCTTAACACTGTTTCTCACTTTAAAAGGTGATGCAACAATGAAAGCTTACTTAGAGTGATATTTGCCAGTCAAAACATAAAACTACGTTGGCTACATCCAGGTAATTCAAAGGTGCAAAAGCGTTGGAATCTTATTTGTGGTTGCTTTCTAAAAATGGTTTGGCATGAGATCCCACAGATTTTAACCACCTCCATTCCTTTCAGCACCCCATTTGGCTCATCACTTGGGCATCGTCTTCTCGGTATGGTGACAATGACAAGTGAGCATATTTCATCTGGAATTTGAACTGAGAGGGTTCCCCGCTGTTCATTAACTTGGCACTAATGCTGGGAGCAGAATTTGACATAAGCAAGTTACCCTGACTTCCAGGGATGGCTGCTGTTTCATAGGCATGCAATATTATGATTTGATGACATCATATTTCACATGTCAAATCAATATTAACGTTTGTAGGTCAATTTTATTTATTTTTTTATTATCTGTAAAGCCAGAGTAACTTTAAAATAACCAAAATCAGAAGAATACCTCATTTGCCGCCAACCTGAAGACAACGCTGCTTCCTTTCACTCTCCACGGGATGAACCCGCCTCGAGCAAGGAGAGGCTGCCGCCGCCGCCTGGCATCTCTCATAGTTGGTTTTGGCTTTCCCAGGAGGAAGAGGAGCAACTCCCGCTTCCCAGAAGTGCGCAAATGCACGCCGCCTCCTCCACGGCATCTTCACTGAAGGAAAACGGCGGAGGGATGGAGTTTCTTCTCCAGAGTTTCCGGCGTCTTTGGCTTGGCTTGGCGCGGAGCGAGGGCGGGAGGGGAATAACAACCTCTCGCCCGATCCTGCGTGGCAGCAGGTTGTTGAGGCGACCTGGGAGCTCCTCGCAGCCAGGTGGGCCAGGCCAGAGGCGAGGCAAGGCGCGCGGCCTCTCTCCCTCGGGGGTCTCTCCTGCCTCGAAGAAGGGGCTGCAGCTCGCTCACGCCGGGCAAGGGGCGGAGGGGAAAGTCCCGCACACACCAGAAGGGCGAAGCCCGCGGAGGAAAGGCCGGCAAAGCCCGCGGAGGAAACCCAATATATAAAATCGGCGAAGGCGCGGAAATTTAAAAATGTTTGGACAGGAAGAGCAGGGGAAAAGAAACCGTCAAGGGGAGGGACGGGGGGAAAGTAACGGTCCAGAGGCTGCCTCTTCTCCTCCCCTTCGGCCGCTCGGCTTCTGGACACGGGTCGCGGGTGGGCCCCGTCTTCTGCCCTCGCGCCACCGGCCACACGACCACCGCCCGCCGCCGGCAGATTCGCTCCAGGAGGCGCGAGAGGAGGGAAGGAGGCGCACGGCGGCGGGCGCGTAGGCCATGTGAACACCGACATTTTGAGCGCCTTGCCTCTGGGCCAGAGCGGCTCTTGGGGAAAGAAGCCGGCCTGCCAAGATGGGGTGGGATCCTGCCCCCCACCCGCTTACAAAAAAACAAACAAACGGATTTATTAAGCGGGATGCAGGTTTCAGGAGCGCCATAGGCGGGCAACTGTTGGCTGTTATTCCTGCGCCATACCTGGGACGAGGAGCAGCCTGGTGGAACCGCTAAAATTACGCACGTCTCCTTTGCGAGCGGAGAGCACCCAGTAAGGGCGAGGGGTGTGGATTTGTTCAAATGCTTGGGAAGCTGCACGTTTTCAGTTTTGTGATCGAGCAGCGCGCCGTTGCCAAGCCTGTCAGGAACCTGGACATGAACTTTATATGCCACCCGGGCAGCTTTATTATGCGCGCTTACACCCCGTGGGATCTAAGGGCTGCTAGGTGTGCTGAATGTGCATTGGATCGCTGCCCGTTTTACCGGAGCATGCCATGTATTGACTCCCACGCACACTCACACCCAGCCTTAATCGCTCCAGATTTCACTTGCACCTCCATCCTTTTATTTAGAAGCAAGTGGCGTTGCTTTCAGCTGAACCTGCTCCCACTAAGTCAGCTTCCCCTAATCCTAAACACACTTTCTTGGCAGACAATCTTGTCGAAATAAATGCCACTTACTTCCTAAGGCTAAGCCATAGGACTTTTCTGACCTCATTTGCTCTCCCATGGAAGGAAGTTCTGCGGAAATCTATTGGTCCTGTTTGTAAACGCTTTTCCTGATGGTGCTTTCTTGAAAGTAAGTTTAATGGAAACTTTTGCTAGTTACTTTCCAAGACTACAGGAGTTATCTTGTAGCAGGCACACGCTATAGTGCGTGCACGCACACACCCCTCCGCCCAGCGCATCGCAGCCAATTGACATTTTCTTCATCCCTATCTGTATTATTAGACTGTTTATTAAACATTAACTCCAAGACATATGTATTCGTATTCGATTTCAGTGTGTGTGTGTGTGTGTCGGATATTTGGTTCCAAGGATCAGCACGCTAAAATAAGCACCTCTTGGGCCACGATCCTGCGCGTACTCTAATGGGGAGTGAGTGCAATTGAAAGGAGGCTTGCTTGCGAAATAGGCTTCAGCTTGCTTACTTGGCAAAACGCGCTCTTAAAATAATAGTGTTCATGGTATTGAGGATCGTTGCCACTCACCCTTCAGCAGTGCGCTTGGGTTCGTAGCTTAAGACTGCAATCCTATACACACTTGTCTTTACGTAAGCCTCACTAAACTCAAGGGGACTTACTTCTGAGTAGTCATGGGAAGAACTGGGCTGTAAAGCACTTTTTTAAAAGCCTAACATCTTCAATTGCTTTTGCAATATTTTATAAAGGTCGGTTAGGTCTGTCCTCATGACTAAATCCACATTCTTTGCTTTTAGACGGGCAATATCCAGGGCAAGAGTTCTTGTCGGCTAAAAATAATGCTGAAACTTTGGGGTTTTATTGCTTGTTTGAAAATGAATGTTCCTGTTCTTCTGGCCTTACAGCCCTGGCACCGTAAAACTCATTTCTGAAACCACGCTGAGTTCATAACTTTTCTTTTGCGCGAATAATGCAAAGCAATGACAAAGTTGACTATATTTTGTGTCTCCCCGTGTGTTTTGTTTTTGAACCCATTAGTCAACCCCTGTCGCTTGTTAAAAGGCCTGTCACTATATATACCACCAGCTTCGAATATTAATAGTTTAGCTTTTTGGATAACCAAAGCTAAAACCTTTAAAGCTCATTAAGCTGGTACAACTGCATGCTTAACCGACCAGAACTCACTCACTCTTTTTTTAAAATCAGATTCTTTATCAAATGGCAAGTCCAGGGTTAGCGTTTGGCTTCTGGTTTGCTTTTAAATGGCCACAGTTTGATTTCACAAGAAAAAGAGACCATTCAGTAAAGGATATGATTGGGTTAAATTCTGGCTTGCAGTAAAGGTCGCTGTTTTTATTAGCGGTGGAACTCGCTGTTTTTTAATCTGACCCTTCTGAAACCTCGGTTCAGTGCAGAATAAGCTCGTGCAGTTCAGATAAGACACTCATTTCAGCAGAAAACAAAACTGTCCGGAGCCACTTCTAAAACTCTTTTTTTAAAAAAAATGGGGAAGGGGGCAAATCTTATCAATTTCTCAAGCCTAATATTACAGTTTCGCAGACAGGGAAGAGACACCGAGCTGGCTATGTTTCGCTCTTGGAAGTAGCAACCCAAAATCTTGAATTAAAACACTTCCACATTCCCCCATGTTTATGACAATCACATCCTTCAATGTGTCCTTTCGTTCACAGGGCCACACACCCCGTCCTGCGATATGTCCGATTTATTTGTTTAAAAAGAAGTTATTTGCTGAACACGATGAAAATAAAAACAGATATGCTCCAAACTTCGCAACACATTGAGGCTTTTAATCAGAAAGCAGTATCAGAAGTGAGAGCATTTTAAATATGTGATAAAACTCTTATAGATTTTGTAGTTTATTCCTATGCAAAATAAATGTTTTTAACACCCTTCCTTTTTTTCTACTGGAAAGCTTAAAAACCAGAACTCAAACTGTCCATTTTAAATCACTTCCCCCCTTCTCATTTTTGCTTTTAAAATATGTTTTAAATCCTTCAGCTTTTATTCAATATAATGACGTTTAAGATGATTCATTGACTTTCTAAAAGCAGGCTTTGACCTCGGTTTTCAAATCTTAACCCATAACAAGACATTCTTGTTCTGGCTTCATTATGTGAGAACAAATGGAACTATCTGGAGTAAATGGTGTTCAACCAAACAAGACTCGTTCTTGGAGCACTCCCCAAAAGGCAGTAAACACAAGTTAATCTTATGAATTAATCTCCATATTGCAAGGTCAGTTTTCGAAACTGCTGTGTTTGTGGTCATAATATCATTTTGTGAAAAGCAAATTGGTAAAACCTTATTCATGTGAAATTCAGCGAGGGGAAAACTGATCTTTATAAACAAACCTATAAAAAGCAAATACTTTTTTCCTGATGAATTTCTGAACCTTCGACATTAAAACAAACACCCAGACACGTTTTGCTTCTCTCCCTCCCCTGCCCCAGCACAGACACACTCTGTTAACCCACTAAACCTCAATCCTAAACACGTTTACTCTGAAGTAAATCCCAATGATTTCAACATCACTTTCTTCAAATCAAGGCTGCAATCCAGGATTTGGCCCCATTGAACTCAGTGGGACTTCCTTCTGAATACACACATATAGGATTGCACTGCAAATGGTTTAGGATGGCAGCCACAATCGCAAGAAATACAAAATTAAAAGCTTTTGTTAGTGTCACCATCTAGTTAAGTATCTAGATGTATCTAAACACAACCAAAGTTCTTATTCCCCTCCCTCTTACTTCCCCCTTTTGGGCAAAGAAGCCCTTTTCACATCATGTCACACACTCCTTCATGTGTTTTTTTCATATTCTTTTAACTTTTGTTAGGCAAGATGATATTCAGGGGAGGGGAGGAGAAATCACAGTAAACTTTCAAAGATCTTTAAAAGAAGAAGAAAGAGGAAAGTCATCTGCAAACATAAAGAAGGTCCTTATGCAAGTTGTGTTGGCAGGGGAGGTTGTTTTTTTTTTTAAGGGACGGAATAAACCGAGTAAAAAAAGAATTAAGAGAGACAGAGGCACAGAGCGAGAGAGAGACAGAAAGAGAGAGAGAAAGCCACCGGCTGTCAGGCTGGTTTTATTCTCCCGCCTTTGAGAAAAGCTGCTGCTACTGGCGTGATATTTCTTCTTCTTCCAGAGAAAGAAAGAAAATCACCCCCACGTCTGCAATGGAAAGAGACCTACAATATTTACTGGTGTGGTTTGGTTAAGATGGAGAGACGGGACAGGGGGAGAAGGGGCGGGAGAGGGTGGGCAGGGAAGGCAGAAGCTCTCCCTCCTTCTGCCGGAGTCCGAGCGAGCCAGGCGCGGCCAGGGGCTTCAGTCCCCGCTGCCGTCGGCGCCCTCCGTCCGCCCGCTGCCTCCTGCGCGGCCCTCCAGCAGCTTGGCGACGGCGCTCCTCCTGTAGAGCTGAGCCAGGTCGTAGGCGGTGTCGCCCTTCCTGTTGCGGTGCCCCACGCGGCTGGCCGTGCGCTCCAGAAGGAAGGCCACGACGGGCAGGTGGCCCTCCTGCGCGGCCAAGTGCAAGGGCAGGTTGCCCTCGGCGTCCTCCACGTTCACGTTCGCATTGAACTCCAGCAAAGTCTGCAGCGTGTCCAGGAAGCCCGCGCGCGCCGCGTCGTGCAAGACGGCGAAGCCGGTGCGGTCCTTCAGGTCCGGGTCGGCGCCCCGCCGAAGCAGCTGCCGAGCGATCTCCGGGTTGCCCAGCTTCATCACCTGGCGGGAGAAGGCGGGAAAGACAAGGGGGAGGGAAACAAAAGCACACGACTGAGTTGAGTTCACACGTTACGCGAGCGTGTACCTCACCATAGCACCCTAGGGCGTCCTTACCTCAGAGAACCGTCGCTTGACCTGGGTCGGAGAACCCAGCCTATCGATTTGTATTTCACTGGGTCGAGGGCTCGGGGGGGGGGGCGCACCTAACGATTATCCTCTGCTTTCCCTACACCTTGAATACAAGCATTTCGGTGGAAGAAGGTGGCGCCAGCTGCTATCTTTTTCAAGCTCCCCTGACTGCTCCGTCCTCAGGGTTCCGCTGCCTCCCTTCCTAAGGGATGCCATCCCGCCCCAGCCCGCTTTTAACAGCCAGGTGACAAAGGCAGAGGCTCAGGTCTTTTCCCAGGCAGGTGATGGAGAAGTTCCACCTGCCCAGTGACCATTGCCCCTCAGAATTCCTGTGCTGGGAGGGGAAAAAACAAAATTAAAGGAGAAAATTCTACTGAGGCGATGGGGGGATATTCCTTCCTCTTAGGGTTACGAAGGATTCAATACCCCAGAAGAGTCGCGAGGGAGGGTATCTGACGCAGAACAGGGATTAATTGAAGTGGCAGACCTACTTAAAACGTGCGGGTGTGTGTTTCTTGGCAACATGCTGACATGATTTCGACCGAGGATCCTGAGGGCGGAGGGCGAAAACGTTCAGGGAACCTCCGTCTGTTTTCCCCGCCAATTTGATTCCCCTCAGCCCCTGCGCGCTGACCTCAGCCTTGGGGAGCCGGTCCCACTGAAACCCAAGGGGTTTTATACCCTAGACGCGTTTCCTCGAGTGAAATAACGAGGTCTTGAGATAAAACTGTTTCCCATCTTGATACTTCGTCCTCATGATGAGGTGGGGCGGACAAAGCGTCTGTTTAGCAGTTGGTTTATTGTAATTAAAAAAAAAACCCCAAACATCCCACCACGGTCGGGAGTCACGTAAGCATTCAATAATCCCACTCTTCCCACCCACCCCCTTGTTAACCTTCAAGTGCGATTTAGTCATATCAGAACAGATGATATCAGAAGTCAAAGGCACATAAGCAGGTTGAGATAATACATTGAACTGCACTGACTTGTTGGTAGAAATGCAAGCTTTGGGGCATTTACTTTAGATGTGTTTCTTGCGGGGGGGGGGGAGACCATGACACACGGAAATAAAAAAACGGAGTCAGACCCAAAAGGAAACTCTGTCAGACTGAGCCAGGGAAAGGAGAAAACTTCAGTAAAGGTGAAAGTCAGTTCCAATGATGAGATGAGAGGGCTGGAATAGTACTAGGAACAGAGCTCTTCTGGTCCTGCCTTGGCAGTGAGCTACAACACAACCCTATTAGGTCTATATTTTAGACTAAAAAGTTTGTTTTTGTTTTTTTAAAAAAAGATGACACATGAATAATTGAGAACAGCAGGTGTGCCACACCTGTTGACAGTGCACCCTCATGAATGTCTTTACTCAGAAGAGTCTTCTACTGAATTCAGTTAGCCTTAATGTCAAGTAAGAGTGCATAAGAAGATCACAATCTTAGTTTCATTTGGTATCTCTATAATCGCAGGAATGCAAATGAACACACATCCTGGTTTCCTCTAATAATTGGAAAGGGACAAACATATTCCTCAAATTCTTAGGCTTTGTTTGAATGGAAAAGTTTTCAAAGGTTGTTGGCTTCCCTAAAGGTCCCCCCCTTTTTTTTTTACTTTTTGTGAAAGCACTCCAACTGCCACTAAAAGGATGGCTCTGATGATTCAGCATCATTCCTACTGCTTCCTGCTAAGGCAAAGGTAGTCTGATATTGCCTTTATAAAATAAATAATTTTAAAAATTGAAATATGGAACCTGCATAATATTTTTCAGCACAGGAGCCGGTCTGCCTCGTTCAGAGAGACCCTCAGGCATTCTGAATCTTCACAATGACTGGGGGGGGGGGAATTGCAGTCAGTTCTTTTGTAATATCACACACTGAAGGTTATGTTTCGGTCAAGTTCTTTTCTTTTTGGAACAGCCAGTTTTGAAGCATGATGTGTTCCTTATTTGCTTTCAATTCTACCCCCCACCCCCAGCTCTGTTCTACCCACTCTTCTCGAAAGGAATAGCTATCTGTCTGTCTGCCTATCTGCTCCATACAATTTTCTACTGCAATGAATTTTGCCTTCCACTCTTTGCATAAACAAGGGAGAACACTTACAGTAAACAAAACTGGAAAGAGCTGTAAAAATAAGTATGCCCAAACTTAGTTGAGGTGGGTGGGGAAGTGAGAGCCAGACAATACAACAGCAGTAAGTGGGAATGGCATCTACAATGTGGAATATTGACTAGGCGATACCTGCATGCTTTGCTGTATAGCATCTGACTTCTCTCAGGCAGGTCTGGGCTGCAAATAGCCCGGAGGACTGCTAAGTCTTCTGGAAATTAATAGTAATGTTAAGTATTTGCAAAACACTCAGCAAGGTGAGTGGCTTCCCAACACCTCCAACACAACAGGTACTCCCAAAACATTTTAAACTCTCACTCAGCAGGGCCTTATGACACCTTGTGCAATTTGAGGTAAGGAAAGCAGGATCAGGATGTGGAACGAGTTTCATTTAGTATACCATTTCAGATGTGCAGGTTGCTGATGTAGTATTGTTTTGACAAGGGAAGGGGACAGATACGAAAGAAAAGGCCTAGGAGGGAAAACCTGACCTTGGCCAAATCTAAAAGAGAGAGAGGCCTGCTTTAAAACATGCAAATTCAAAATGCAGAAGGTGAGGAAGGAGAAAAGGTCAGAGAAAATAATGGCGAAATGCTGTCTGGATGAGCTAGAGGACCAAAGCCAAAGTGTGTTTTCACTTTCTTTGGTATAATATAGAGTAAGCAATATTGGGGACTGTGTTGACTATCAACTTTCTCAAATTCTATCATCCACCCACTAGTTTTCTCTGGATTATACATACTGAAAATAAGCAGTCAGCCCCTTCTATGTTTAGCTTTTATTCTAGAGGAGTGTGTGCGTTTGTGTGTGTGCACATTTGGTAGCGTGCGTCAAATCCTTGTTTACGATGAAGGAGCAATAAAAAGTCGGTGTTGGAAAAGATACACGGGCAGCCAAGAGAGTTCCCTGATCCATCTCTGCCTAGAAAATACACCCCTGTAATTATTGTTAAAAATGGCAAAATGTGCCATTCAATTGTTGTGATCTGCTTCTGCAACAACTCGTTGGTTCTTCACTTAGAAGAGAAATTGGAGATCCATTTTAGAGGCAGAAACCTACACACACACACACACACACACACACACACTGCTTTACTCAACAACCTCCCGGCCCTGTGGGCCTTGAAGCTTTCCTATTTGTAGGTCGGTAGAAGAAAAAGAGCCTAGAAAACCTCTGGGCATTGTCATCGCTCTCAGAAAAGGAAATAATTTAAGGATTATTGAAAGGAATTGTAAAGGGGGGGGGGGAGATAGCTCACAGGCAGGGTTATTATTATTTTTTAACTCCCTTACAAAAGGGGGCTTCTGTTTCTCTCTCTCTCTCTTTTTAGCACCCACCAACATATGAGACATGTGGATCACCTTTTTGTAGTTTAAAGCACAAATCCCTTTTCTTTGAGAAGCCTAATCAGTAGTCCCAACTGCACTCTTGATCCTCTGCCTGGCACAAAAAAAACACACCAAAAAAACCCAGTCGCAGGCTTTCACCTACGTTTCCACATCTCTTGCGTGACTGTCCCCCCCCCCACTTTTCTTTCCCTCGTGCATTGTAACACTTTCAGCACCGTTATACGATGTTCTTAAAAGAAAACATCTTTCAGCGGGTCCAGGGTTTTAGGAACTGGAAGGGCTCCAGCTGCCGCCTCCAAATCTAAACAGTGGAAATGGGTGTATACAAGGATGGTACCTACGGCAAGGAAATCTTCGCCGCGTAGCGATCCACCAAAACACTTTTAAAAATAATAATCCAGGGCACTGTCTTTCCAGAGATTCAGATCGCCCAACTATTTTAATGTACATCTTAGCTATGCAGTGCAGATAGTAAACTTGGGGGGGGGGGGTAGCGATCACCGCGGGGAGAGAGAGAAAGAGAGCAGGAGAGTGAAGCCCCAAACTGACCTCGCTCCCATCAGCAAGAGAGCAGCCCCGCTTTTAGAAAGCTAAACACATAATCGGGATTTCAAAGAATAGAAAGGAGGTGTTTACCGACCTGCAGTGAAAGACGACCTAGCCCGGATGGTTTCGTTCCCTCCCCCTCCCCCCTCCGCCACTTGCTTCCCTGCCCCAGAAAAAGGGTTGTTTTTCTTTTTTTAAAAAAATCGAATTAACGTGTGGACGAGTTAGTCTACAGAGATTTTTTTAAAAGCATTACTGACCAGTTTTACTTAAAGTACGTCACTTTAGGGAGTTGGAGCCGCTAAAGTTATAAAATATGGCAACCAACTCGCTTTTTAAAAAATGCTGGGTGTTTTTTTTTTCCTCCCCTCTTAAAAACGGTTCGCGTCCCCGTCAAACCAGTTCACCTAGTGGCGAAAGATTGCCTCTGTCCGTCTGGATACCAACCTGCAGCGCAGTCCTCCCAAATCCATTTTGTGCATTGACGTTTACATTATTTTCCAACAATTTTTTAAGTTGCGCTAGGTCCCCTCTGGCAGCTGCGGACGCCAACTCATTCGCAAAAGGTTCGGCCATTCCTTGCGGACGATCGGCAGCGAGCAGATGACTTGCGCTTGCAATTTTTATTGTTATTATTATTATTACTATCGCTCTTTTTAGCCGGGCATGGCATCGGAAACTGACAGAAGGAGTGGGGATGTTAATCTTCTGGAGTAGACCTTGTAGTAAATACTCGTAAAGAAGCTCCTTGCCAAAAGCCCGCCCCTTGGGTTCACACGTGACGCACACTGCTGCAGCTCCGCTTGAAAAGCAGATCTCTGCACCTCTAACACGCACAACGCTCCCCCCCTCCTGGAGGACCTTGGCCAGTGGGAAATAAATTGATATGTACCCTTGCAGCCAGTGTAGTACGCGGCCAGAGAAACACGGCCGCGCTAAGCCAAACGTGCGAGGAGAAGCAGAGAAGGTGAAGAACAAGGTGGAGGCGGGGAGGGAAGGAGGGAAGCGGAGATGGGGGGAAAAGGAAAGGACTCACCGTTCTTTCCAGCGGGGACGCCCGAGATCCGACGCGCGCTCCTTTCCGCCGAAGAACCTCCCCTTGTAGTCTCGCGGGGGTCGCACAAACCAGCCCCCAGGACCTTCCTTTCCTCCAAGCAGCGGCAGCGAAGGAGTTAACCGCAGCCGGAGCTGCCAGATCGGCTGCCCTCCCTCCCTGCCTCCCTTCCCCGAGGTTGCTGGAAGCGCAGGAGTCCCCCCGCTCCACGCCACCCGACCAAGGGCGACGGGGGCTCCGTGGACACGGCGGCGGCATGCTTCGGGCGGAGCTCGGCAGTCGCCAGCGATCTCCAGCCTGTGCACAGGCGCGCGCGGGAGAGGAGTCGCCGCCGTTTCTCTGGAGCGTCCGCGCCTCTCTCCTGGCGTCGCTTTGCTGCTGGTTTCCCCGCCTTCATTCAACAGCGGGCGGCAGCGAGGGAGAGAGAGGTGCCGGGGGGGGGCGGCGGTTCAGGAGCTGCCGCCGCTTCTTTGACAGGAGCCTTTGCCTCGCATAGCTCTAGAAAAGGCTGCGGAGAGGCAAAGGCAGCTTCCTGCAAAAAGCGCCTGCCGGGGTCGCCACTCTTCGCCCGGCTCTTTGCAAGCAAGCAGCCCCCTCTGCAGGAGCCCTTCGCCGGTCGCAGCCCTGGGAAGCCGGCTCTTCCTCTTGCTGCTGCTGCTTCCCCGCTTCTCGGTCTCCTTCTTCTTTCTTCTTCTTCTTCTTCTTCTTCTTCTTCTTCTTCTTCTTCTTCTTCTTCTTCTTCTTCTTCTTCTTCCTCTTTCTCTTTCTCTCTCTCTCTCTCTCTCTCTCTCTCTCTTTCCTCACCCCCCCCCCGCATCAGCTTTTTTTGAAAAGGAAAAACATTTGAGCGCTCTTTGACTTGAAACACCCGCCCACATTCTAACGGCAGAGATTTAAGGAGGCGCCAGCGAGTTGCCGGCAAAAGCAGGAAGGCCTTGCGCGGGAGGGCGAGTCCCGCCGAGGGCGCCTCCCACTCGCCTCTTTCCCCCGATGCTGTTGGCGGGCAGCAGCAGGCCTCCCTGTCCCGCGTCGCCGGACGGACGGACGGGGCCCTGCCTGCTCTCGCGGAGGGCCTGGGGCTCGAATGAACTTATGCCGCGCACTTGAAAGGAAATCGCGCGCGCCCCCCAAGCACAAGCTGGCGCGCGCGTGCCCATTTTCTCGCTGCTTTGCCTTTGCTGCATCTACCTTTCGTACCGATCCCAAACCCCACTCCCGCCCAAGCCCCTGTCATCTCCAGGGCTCCCTATAGGGTTTTGACGTCACCGAAGAGCTCTTCTCTAGCCCTAGATACAAGCCAAGCCGCCAAAACGATGCAAGCACGCTTTTTTTTTTAAACTCTCTCTCTGTCTTAAACTTGCAAGGATTTTTTGCCAGATCAGCGCAGAGAAGTGTAAAGGAGGCGGGCCAAAAGTTAAGGCTACGTGTAGTGAGTGTGCCCTCCGCGCCACAATCTTATTTTTTTCCTACCCGCGCCGCGAAGCAAAATAGCTAATCTCTCCTCGAAGATTCCTTTCCTTTTCCACAGCCCCCCACCCACCCCTTGCCACCCGGGAATAGTGACATCAGACCGGTAGAAAGGTAGCTAAAGGAGGCGATCTGCAGGTTTTCTCTCGCTGGGTCTCCGTTACTAAGGAGACGGTCCAGACAAGGTCACGTTGAAGGGTCAATGTCAGATTGCTCCGACTGTAGCAAACGAAAAAACGTTCACTTCTCTCTCTCTCTCTCTCTCTCTCTCTCTCTCTCTCTCTCTCTCTCTCTCTCTCTCTCTCCCACCCCACCCCGTTGCCCTCCCGCCAGACTTGTGTCTACTGCTGCACCTTGGAGAAAATGGAAAGCGGGTTTGTCAGCATTGGTGCTTATTTCCAATGCAGGAACGAGAAAGAGAGGCGCCCTGGTGTACAAGACAGAAGGCAGTAGGGCAAAAAGGGTTTAGATGCCCCTCATATAGGTGGATTGAAATGTATTCTAAACATTATGAGGCGTGGGAGCTGCACCAAACCTAAGTGAGCTGCGGAATCAAGAAGTGAATTCAACATGTCCTTTTAAAATAAGTAAGAAACAGAATCCAGGAATGAACTCCAGACAGGTTGTCCTCTCTGAAAGGTAGGTTGACTCAAAAGTGCTAAGTAAGTCCAAATCAGGGACTCCCAACCGTTTTTGGGCCTGGGGTACATTTGGAAACCTATAATGTAAGCACCACAAAATACCCAGAAACACACATCACAGGTATAAGTAACACCAACACACCCGAAAATGAAGCACAGACAAAATAAGGAGACGGCACAACTGAAACGGGCAAAACCAAGCACTGTTAAAAAAATAACCCTCAAAGAAACCAGCTCCCCACCAAAGGAAAGAAAAAGCAGGCAACAGCCACAAACAGCAGGTAAAACATGCCCACATGGGACCTAGAGCTAGAGGCCTTCTAGGGAAAGGAAGGAGAGGATGGCTGCACGCCTGCATTTTGCTTTCCAGACAGCCAACCAATGGTGAAAAAGGAAAAAGAAAGCACAAGAAAATAGCAGTGTCAGTAGGAATAAACCCAGTAGTTAATATATAAGGCTGGACAGTAATTGTTACACTCAATATATTTTCAGAGACATTTTCTTTATTGTTATTTAACATGCTCCAAAGCTGAACCTCAGCACCAAAACAGAGTTGGAGAGTTCTGGACAAACTTTTTTTTTTTTTTGCTGCAAATAAAACTGCCAACATTCCAATTTTTGTTGTCTCTATTAAGACATTAATTCCTATACCCTAGTCTTTGTATTGGTAGATGGGTCAGGTGAGTGAATCAAAGGCCTGAGAGGTGAGTCAAGACTCTTAACACTCCAGTGCTAAATATATTTACATAGAGGTAAATATGATTGATTTCAACAGAGTCTACTTGCATTTCAGTTGCTTTCAAAGGAGTCTACTGGCTTCAGACACTAGGCCCAAACATGACACAAAGGCTGTCAACTTGAAGCCTACTGTGTGGGAATACATTGTAGACAACCACAACAACTGAAGGCAATCAGTCTGGTTGTGTATTCACAGCAGTGACCAGGGGAGGAATGATCACTGGGGGGAGCACAGAAAGAATAAACACCATGGTCCACCTGCATCAGCACATCTGCCCCAGCTGCAACAAAACATCCTCTCCAGCCACAGCAGTCATTGTAACCATAGGAGCCAACTCCGAGGGGCTGAGGTCCCTTTGCTCCTCCCCCAATAAAATATTTTCAGGGGCACCAATCCCAAAGTTGATGGGCATTGACATTCAGATGGTGTGTGCGCACCACCTATTGTAATCAATATGCAGGGTGGGACTTACCTGCCCCCCCCATATTTTATTCCAGTTGGCATCCCTGCTTCCATGCACTCTCAAATTTTGCTCCGAGGGTTGGGGGACCACCTGGAACAGTTCTTGGTGGTTTGTAGGGGGCTACAGGGGGAAAGAGAAGAATGAATGAAAGTATGGTTGTAAGTGTCAGATTGCACCCCATGATTAGTAATCAAAGCAATTGTTCATCTAGTAGCATATTATGTGGCTTACAATGAGTGACTTCTTATGTCAGGTCCATTGACCTTGACTGTCAGTTGCAATTCCATTATGCTTATCCCACTTAAATGATGTAGGCTGGACATTCAAATGTAGATCAGTTCAGAGTAGCTAAGGGGCCTCCTTAGGATAGAACATGACCCAACCTGATTCCTATTGGTGCAACTGTGTGACCTGCTCCCGATTGTGCTCCTTTTCTACTTGCTGTATTATATCTGACAGAGGAGAACAATGTTGGCTCAGTAATATCAGCCTACGCTGTTGTGCTGACGCAGCGTTGTGGCTCAGCCAGTTCCACCAGCACAGTGGCACAAGCAAAAGTGCTAGTGCAATGGTAATTGTGTCCTATCCTGCATCTGATATCAGTTGTGCTAAGGTTGGTGTGGCCTTAGGTAAAGGTAAAGGGACCCCTGACCATTAGGTCCAGTCATGACCGACTCTGGGGTTGCGGCGCTCATCTCGCTTTATTGGCTGAGGGAGCCGGCGTACAGCTTCCGGGTCATGTGGCCAGCATGACTAAGCCGCTTCTGGCGAACCAGAGCAGCGCACGGAAACGCTGTTTACCTTCCCGCCAGAGCGGTACCTATTTATCTATTTGCACTTTGATGTGCTTTCGAACTGCTAGGTTAGCAGGAGCAGGGACTGAGCAACGGGAGCTCACCCCGTTGTGGGGATTCAAACCACTAACCTTCTGATCGGCAAGTCCTAGGCTCTGTGGTTTAACCCACAGCGCCACCCACGTCCCTTGTGGCCTTAGGTAGTTATGTCCAATTTATTGTGCTTGGTTGGGTGCTGCAAGAGCCATAGGATTGGGTCGTAAACCTGGAAGCTCAAACAGCCAAACTAGCATTTGTATTTGCCCTTTCAAACTTTAGTTTCAGGTGCATTTTATAGGGTTTGGGTCCAGGTTTTGACAATATAAGCCAGGGGAAAATACTGTCAATTTGTTTATTTGCGCAAACTTTTTAAAACCAAAGTTCTTCCTGTGAAGCAATATATAATAATAATAATCAGAATTGAACGTACTGTTAGGGAGCAGTTAAGGAGAGCTGCTGCTGGGAAGGTGTGGGAGTGGGAAGCAGTGGTTTTTGCCTCTTGATTTGCTAGCAAAGTATTTGGGGATAGATGATACCTGAACTAAGCTGTGTGTACAGGAAATGGTTTGTATAGTAAAACTGGTGAGCCACTATCTTCCTGGAATCAGACAGCATTACACCTCTTTCTCAGTGTTGTGGTGTTGTTGGGGAGAGTGCCTGAGGCATGCTATCACACATGGTGTACATCTTGCGCCAGTTTCGCTTCCTCCTCCCCATCTTTACTCTAGTGGGCTAATCTCTTTCAATTCTCATTATAGTGGGGCAGACCTCTGGTAGCACTCTGAGGTCTATTAGTTATTTGTAGTCATGTTTTATAATGAAAACAACATTATCCTTGATTTTAGCAACATTTTTCATATTTAATTTGGAAAAAAAGATGCTGAACTTCTCTTAACTAGTGATCCAAAAGGCTTTTTTTTTTTTGGTCTTATCTCCAGTTCAGGTTCAATAAGACGGTTCCAATTATGGTTCAAGTTTGGTTCTCATTAGAATAAAAATACCATCATTCTGTTTCGACTTTGAATGTAGTTCAACTCCCTGTAGCAATGTGGAATATGCCCACATATAAACTTCATGTACTCTTAAGGCTTATTCACACAGGCAACTATATTACTCAATAACATCACAGCTGAACATGTGAACTGCTTCTATTGAGTCTAAAGTAAAAGCAGATGTTCCACACATGCAAGACATCATTGGGTTTTGCAGTCACTGACTGATACAAATGGGAACTCACTCTTCATTTGGCATTTTACTGTGTGGGAAATAGAACCTGAGAGAAAACAAGGTATGGTGTACTCTAGGGTTTCTGTGCTGACATAAATTAATTTCCTAGTGTGGACTGAGTTACTGCTGCATGGCCAGAGATGGCTGACGCTTGGTTGCTGTGCAGATAGCAGGAAGGGTGAATATGAATAATGCCATGTAGCTTATAGGAATCAGGTGTGTTGGATGAACCCCTGCCACCCAATGTGGTCATGTCCTTATAACTGTGCTCTTACATGCTCTTTGATCTCTTTATGATGTTGCTTCCCTGATAACAATAGCAGAGGTGAGTGTGATGTGTCTGGGCTGCTATTGCACTTGTGATGGGGAGAAGGAGGTATGGCAATGGAAGGTAGAGAAGTGTGGTTCAGAGAAGGAGCATTAGTTACATGAAGACTATCACTCCTCATGGTCTGCCCTCCAGCTAGTAGAATTTGGAGATACACACAATCAACCTCTCCCCCGGTCTGGTGATGCTATTACTGAAAGCCAGGTTGGTCCAAAATAAGTACATAATTAATCATCCACAGTTTGATCATAGATGAGGCGGCCAACCTGGCATGTTTTACTGACACCTGGGTGAATAAACTGGAAAGGTATTCAGTGCAGCACCAGGCCAGTGAGATGGGAGCAGGGAGTTGTCATCCATAAAGATTCCATTGCTCTGTGATTCAGGATTGTTCCTGGTGTTGGGTCTGACAGAGTAGGGATGTTGCTGATGTATCGCCCCTCTGCACAGCCCTGCTGGCTAGAGGAGGTTGTCTCAGAAGTGTATTGTAAATTTCTTTAATGCTAGGAGCAGGATAGGAGAGTCTGCTTATGACCTTCATTGCACAGTTGTCCTTCAAGGTAGATCAATTGTGTGCTGGCAGGCAGGGTGAAAAGCTGTTGGTTCCAAAGATACTCTGAGATAAAGCGCCACAGGGAGGTGATTGCTCTTGATGCAGTCTCCCACCTGAAAGGTTTCAACCTGGTTTATCAGAGCAGAGGAGCCTAAGATGTAGTTGATCATGCTACTTGCTCTCCTGGAGACGAATGTGAACTCCCCAAGCTGGTCACCTGGTAATGAACCATTCAGGATCACTCTGTAAAAATGTACACACAATTTGGCAAGGCTAACTCCGGCATCATTTATATGGGTGTCTTTGGAATGTTGTATGCCAGAGAGAAGCTCAGGCAGGTGATCCTCAGTGTCGGAACCCAGCTCTCTTGCAAGCTCAAAATTGTCTCTACCCACTCTTGCATTGAAATTGGCTGCAATTAGAAGATTGATGTTGGGGAATTTGGTCTCCAGTTTTTCCAAAAATGATGAGTTGGTTCCAATAGCCCATCAATGTCTGCTGGTTGGGGCAAGGGGGTATATATACATTGATTATAATTAGAACCAAGTTTGAAGATCTCAATAAGAATGCCTGGGTAATGTTGTCCCATGGTTGGAGGGAAATGATTTCAAGATTAGGCTGCTGGATGCAAAGAAGGTTACTCCTGCTTTATATTGGCCCATGATGTTGGATTTATGGGCTGGGAAGGAGTACAAATTGAATCCCTCCAAGTTTATTCCACAGTGAGCCCAGGTTTCTTGTAATAAGATGTCAAAAGACTTGATAAAACAAATGACTTCAGGGTCATTTACCTTTTTCCTCCAGCCTGCTATGTTCCAGGAGAGGATCTGAATCACCTGGGCCCCAGAGTCACTTGATTGTCCGTCAACTTCAGTTAACTGATCCAGGCAATTATCTGTGTCAAAATAGGCATTATCGTTGCCCTTGCCTCTTTGACTGTCCCTCGGAGTCAACTCTCTAGCGTCATGATTGCAGAACCTGGCTCCCGCACGATCAGTATTATTTGCCCAGGAAGGCTGACACGGACTCCATTTCTTTATTGGCTTAGAGAAGTTAGCTGAAGCTTTGTGGCTTGGGAATTGTAAATGCTTCATTATGGAGCCATTCGCCCTTAAGGAGATGGTGGTGTGTCCTCTTCTCAATAAGACCTCCCTGGACTCAGAAATGTTGAACAGCTATTCCTCAGGCACCAAAACCCACTTTGGGGGCAAGTTGCTTGAGGGGGGTGGTGATCCAATTGTCAGCATGCTTGGAGGATGTGGATTAAGCTAGAATAGGGCACTGAAATTCCCTTGGTGAACTTTATCAGAAAATGGAAGTGCAAACTTATTTCTTCCCTCTGATTTCTAAGTGGATTTTGATCTTGTTGACCATCAAGTGGCTCCAGAGTTTGGGAACTGGGGGGCACTGTTATAATTATTCCTCCAAGTCCATTTTCAGAAAGCAGCAATGAAGGACCATGAAAGCTAACTTGTGGTGTTTCCAGGGTTCAGTCTTGTCCTCCATACTCTTTAACGTCTATATGAACCCACTAACAGATACCATATGGGAATTTTGAGTAAGCTGCCACCTGTATGCTAATGACATCCAGCTCTATCTCTCCATACCATCTGAATGAGGAGAGGCAGTACAGGTGCTTAACTATTGCCTAGAGGCAGTAATAGGCTGAATGTGGTCCAATAAATTAAAACTGAATCTAGACAATTCAAAGGCACTATGCATTGCCAGTTCTAAAGTCTGAGAGACAGCCAGTTCTGGATGAGGTTGCACTCCGTGGAAGAAACAGGTGCAAAGCTTGTAGGGGGGGTGTACTTATTGTCACCTGAGGCCTACGTGGCTAGCAGTGCCTATTTCCAGTTCTGGCTGGTTCACTGTCTATGGCTCTTCCTGGGTAGGGATAGCTTGGCCACAGTAATCCATGTTCTGATAACTTACAGATTGCACCATTACCATCACTTTATGTGGGCCTGCCCTTGAAGATAGTTTGGAAGCTGCAAGTGCAGAATGCAGCAGCAAAGCTGTTGGTGAATATCTCTGCCTGGATATATATTATGCTGGTCTTGAAAGCTTTGCACCAGTTGCCAATTTGCTACTGAATCCAATTCAAGGTATTAACTTTGGCATATAAAGCCCTAATGACTTGGGCCCCAAATATCTGAAATAATGCTTCCCCTCACACCAACCTGATCAGGTATTAAGAACAGCAGGGGCTACTGGGTTGGCATTGCCACCCCCACCTGTGGTTTGAGGAGCAGAGGTGCTTAAGAGATCCTTCTCTCTGGTAGCCCCCGGGTTGTAGAATGACCTCTCCTCTGAGTGGCATCTTACACCTTCACTGTATGCTTTTCAATGATTGGTGAAGATGCACCTCTTTAACCAACTTTTTGGCTGCATGGATGTCTTCTCATCTCCTGCCTTGTTGTGCACTACTATCCGATGCTGCAGTTTGCTTTTGTTATCTTGTCACTTTATAGTTTTATTTTATCATTTAATGTGTTGCATTTATTTATTTTTAAAAAAGTTTTTTATTTATACAACAAGAAAAAACGAAAAAAAACACAAATACCAAATTACACACAAATTACAAAAATAACCATAGACACATAATTTTATTAGCAAACAATAAAACATCTATTGGTCTTGACACTAAAGACCCAACCTCCTGTCTATTCCATATTTCAAATTCATATTACTTTTTGCCAATACACACTTCTAACATAATTTAACTTATTCTCAATAAATCTAATTTCTTATATCTACCTTGCAATTATTGCTGAAGTTCCTCGAATGTTGCAACAAATGTGTTGCATTTATTTTAAATGTGGCATTTTTGTAACCTGCCCTGGGACTATTTGGTGAAGGTTGGGCTGTAAGTAATAATACGTAATGTTTATGTTTATGTATATGTTTATGGATGTATGTGTGCACATATATGTATATGCACACTGTATGAAATACCAGCATTAAAACTACAAGAAGTATTTTTCTTCTTGCTGTGCAATCCTAAATATTATTTCTTAGCCTTCTGACATTCCACTGTGAACTTACCTCCTAGTAAAAGTCTATAGTCTTACTGACGGAGCAATACTTTGCATGTTTATTTGGAAATAAGCCACAGTCAGTTCATTGGGACTTACCTCTGGAGAAATGTGCACAGCTCAAGCTGTTAACACATAAATGTTTATTCAGTGACATGACTTCATCTTTTGACCACTGCAACCACTACTAAACATTTATTGAGCACCTTGATCTGGTAGGCAATTAATAGCTGCTAGGGATTGTACTAAAACACACATATGAGTATTGCACAGAAGACATACAGTAGTCGTGGGGAACATGTGGTCATAGAATCATACAAATGCAGAGTTGGAAGGGACCTAGAGGATCCATACAGGGATCACGCCCATGACCTTGGCGTTATCAGTATCATGCTCTAACCAATGGAGCCATCTAGATGTAGATAGGGACACGGGTGGCGCTGTGCTCTAAACCACTGAGCCTCTTGGGCTTGCTGATTGGAAGGTTAGTGGTTTGAATCCACATGACGGGGTGAGCTCCTGTTGCTCTGTCCCAGCTTCTGCCAATCTAACAGTTCAAAAGCATACCAGCGTCGTTTCCGTGCACTCTGGCTTCCGTCACGGTGTTCCATTGTGCCAGAAGTGGTTTAGTCATGCTGGCCACATGACCCAGAAAGCTGTCTGCAGTCAAACACTGGCTCCCTCAGCCTGAAAAGTGAGATGGTCGCTGCAACCCCATAGTCGCCTTTGACTGGACTTCTTCAGGAGTCCTTTACGTTTATACCTTAGTTGAACTCCAACTCCCAGTAGCCCCAGGCAACATGGCCAATGGTCAGGGATGATGGGAGATGTAGTCCAACAACATCTAGAGGGCTGGTGATTCTGTCTCTGGTTTACAGTTTTGTCCTGGGGTTTATCATGACACCATAGGGATGGGATGTGGCCATTAAGCAGAGTAATGTGGATGTTATGAAAATAATCATTATTAATTTTCTTCTTATTCTTCCTCTTCTTTATCATAACTTCTTGGGAGAGATGGTTGCAGGACTTGGCTAGGCTTGGGTACTATGAACCTTGAATTATTTTTTCTTTTTGAGTGGGGGATTTACTGTTCCATCTCAGACACCAAAATAACTTTGGTCAGCCCTGGGTGAGAGGTTAGGGACTGGCAGTGAATAATGAGAATTACGATGAAACCACCCTCTTCACACACACTCATTCTGAAGGGTAAATAATAATTTATCCTTTGTTTTCTGGAAAATCATTATTTTGTATTGAATGAGAGGGAAAATAACTCCATTTCTATTTACAATAAAATAAAACTGCATATGATTTACCTATTATGCATTCACCTCATTTCAGTTCATTCTTTGCATTTTGGGACCATTTCAGTCATTCATGTCTTAGAATGGCTATAAGCTTTCTTCCAGTGTTGCCGGTAGGAACTGAAAATGACTAATTCTCAACTTCAGCTGATGTCTGTGGATGATATTGCAACATTGTTGACAATGCAACAATTTTAAAGGCTGACAGGAATGGAATGGCTTTCACCCAATTCTCAAAACTTGCTTTTCAACTTTTTTATTTTTTTATTTAAATAGCCACTTGGTAATAACGTGTGGGTGGACTTGTTTGCAGCTAAGTATATATACCCTGTTTGGCACAAAGATACAGGTTGTGCATATCACGGAATGTGTTTAAAGCCAAACCCTGATGGAGGGCACTACAAATATGTAGAAGACTCTGGGCAAGAGCTGTATCATCTGTCAGTTCTAATAAAAGTTACCAAAAGCCTGTAACAGAAACTTATATCAAGAATTACCACTGTCCTTCAATTATCCTTTTTTTTGAAATTGGATCCCAAAGGACCTTCTTATTCTCCAACCTATGTTCTGGTCCCTTTTTGTGGAGAAAACAAATTGCTGAGCATATACTGTATACATAACTGGTTTAATTTTGTACCCATTTACTTTGGAGCAAGCCTTATTAAACTCAGTGGAACTTAATTCTGAGTAGCCATGAACAGGATTGCACTGTTAACCTTGAATTGCCTTCTCTGTTTTTAGTTTTCAGCTCTGTCATATGCCTCTGCTGTTCAGCAGGAAGCATATGGATTCTGGATGGGTTTGTATACATCTCTTGATAAAAGCATCAAGAAGTCATTAAAATGCCAAAAACAAATCTAAACCTCTTGCAGCATTTTGTCATTCCTGCAACAGTCGGAATCAGCTAGTGTCTGTTTGTTATTTTACCTTGGGGGCTTTTGTGTCACCATAGATTACATAGAAGATTGACCAAGGCAGACAGGATTAATGATACTGTACTAGCTATAGAAGCAGACTTGCTATATGTGTACAAAGTTTCCATCTGCTTCCTAACATAAGCCCCCCCCCCCGTATTTAAAAACATGAGAGACCCAAAAATTAATAATTTTTCAAGAAGAAAAACTTATGTTACTGTAGCAGAGAACCTCTTTAGAGCATTTTCACATGTGAGGCTAACAAGCACATGGAATCTCTCCCGCTAGTTCCACCTTGTGTGAATTATGTTGATGCAGGACAGAGAACAGAAGAGAAATGAAAGGTATGCTCCTGCCCAGGGTGGTCCAACACGCAGCCCTGAGGCATTTTGGTAACATATAAAAGCCCCCCCCCCCATGCTGCCTTCCCAAAGCTGGGTGAGTGAGGTGCTGGGCTTTGGGAAGGAAGTGTGAGGGCTCTGACAGGGTCCCAGAGTCCTTCCACCTCCTTCCCAAAGCCCTGTTTGTGCTTTCTCAGCTTTTGGAACTAGGTGGGAGGGCTCTAGGACCCTTCTAGAGCCTTGTGCTTCCTTCCCAAAGCCTGGCCCTTTGCTTAGACAATTTTGGGAAGGCAGTTTGAGGGGAGAGGGCATCAAATTTTGGCCTTGCTCCCCCTTGTGCAACAAGGCAGTGAGCAGCCTGCAGATTCTGTGCCAAACTACTCTTGTGGCCCAGTTGGTATGAAAAGTTGGGTCACACTGCTCTAGCCAATGAAGGTTTAATAGACACATTATTGACAGATTTAAGAACAAGGCTATTTATAGCACAATCTTATACATGTCTACTCTGAAGTAAGCCCCACTGAGTTTAATGGGTATTTCTCCTAGGTAAATGAGCATAGGGTTGTCCTTAATTAAGATAACTACAGACTATTTGAGCAACAGGCATATCAAACATATATATCTTTTTAAGGGAGTTCCACTAAAAGGAAGAGTCTTAGTTCAGTGATAAGAGTATCAGCTTTGCCATGGAGAAAACCCAGGTTCAGTCTCTGGCATTTACCGTATTTTTTGCACCATAACACTCACTTTTTTCCTCCTAGAAAGTAAGGGGAAATGTCTGTGCGTGTTATGGAGCGAATGTCTGCGGGTGGCGGGGGGGATCTGCTGCAGTCGTGAGCAGAGGATCCATGGTTCCCCTTCCTTCCCTCCTCCGTGGTTACAAAGCATGGATCCACATGGATCCTCAGGATTTTTGCATTGGGCTACTCCAAACTCACTGTCAGATCACATGTCTGTGGCCACAGCATGAACCACAAAAATCATATATCCACTATTTCGTTTAGAATATTTTTTTTCTTGTTTTCCTCCTCTAAAAACTACGTGCGTGTTATGGTCTGGTGCGTGTTATCGAGCGAAAAATACGGTACCCAGATAGGATGGGCAATTTCACCTGTTTGAAACTCTGGAGAGTGGAGACAATACTGAACTAAATGAAGCAATGTTTTGGTATAAGGCAACTTCTGATGTTCCTAAGTGTTCCAGGAGGTAGGTTTTTCTGTATCAATTCCTATCATCATCATCATCATCATCATCATCATCATCATCATCGTCTCCTTTTGTCTTCCTCCTCCACAAATAAGTTTTGTTTATCTAAGACAAATTCATAGATCATGTCAGCTGAAGGTATGAATCAGTATATTTCTACCACTGACATTTCACCTTTAATTATTTGTAGATCCAAACAGATGATTCAAACATTTCACCACCCTCACAAAGGCTGTGAAAATACTTCTGTGGGGTGCGGCCATAATATCTGTATGCCACTTATTGTGTCATTCAGCCCAATCGCGTGGAGAATAACCATTCGAGCACCACAGGTTCCTGGAGGTAACTGTGCTGGCATAAAGCAATTCCACACAACTGGGTGGCAAATAACCCAGTTGTGCGTAGAATTATTTTTCACTGCCTCAACATGGCCCTGAGGGGATTTCTGTATCTTTAATAGCAGCATAGCAGGAAAAGTCACAGCAGGCAGGGCTTTTCTAATCACCCTGCTGCAGTGATATGAAAAATTACACCAGGTGAAATGTGCACTTCAATGTGAATCTAAAGTTACACAAATTTTCTGTAACTGGAAGTTCTAATTACTTGCTTTACCTGGGCAACATATACTGCGGTGGGAGATCCCGTTATCGCTCTCTGTGCCTATACATATATGCCTAAGAGGAAGGCATGCTTGGCAAACCCACACCGTGATCAACTCCTGCCTGGAAACCAATGTCCTCACTGTGGAAGGACGTGTGGGTCCAGAATTGACTTCCACAGTCACTTACAGATTCATTGTTAAAACCATGTCTATGGAAGACAATCTTACTCGGCTATGAGCAATCGCCAAAGAAGAAGAAGAAGAAGAAAGATGCCCCTATGCTTGGACCTCATGTCTGTGGCACTCTGAAGCACAGCAGGAAGATAAATTACAGTGGAACATAGGAAAATGCCTTATATTGCATCGGACAATTGGTCCATCTAGCACAATATTGTCTATGCTGATTGGCAATGGTTCTCCAGAGTTTCAGAGAGGGATCTCTCCCAGCCCTACCTGAGGATTCTGGGGGTTGAATGTGGGACATAGCTGTCAACTTTTCCCTTTTCTTGTGAGGAATCCTATTTGGAATAAGGGAATTTCCCTTTAAAAAAGGGAAACGTTGACAGCTATGATGTGGGACCTTTTGCACGCAAGGCCCTATTGGTGCTGCTGCTACTGGGTGTTGCCCAGTTGGTGTTGCCCTGTGACTGGGCCTTCTCAGTGGTGGTTCTCTATTTCTGGAATGCCCTCCCTAGTGAGGTGTTGCTGTCCCCCTTCATTAACTTTCAGGAGGAATTTGAAAACATTCCTATTTTCCCTGGCATTTGACGGCTGAAAGTTTCTGTTTCTGGTGGCCTTGAAACTATTGCTATGAAAGTATGTGACTGTTATAAGGTTTTTTAAAAAACATGTTGCTGTTTTATTTTTAATTGTATTGTTTTTACACTGATGTTTGCTGCCCTGGACTCCTTTGAGAGGAAAGGCAGGATATAAATTTAATAACTAACTCAAAAAGTATGTACTCCTTCACTGAAATATGACCCTTTCCATGGTACTGCAATCTTACACAGAAGCAAATCCCATTGAGTTCAATAGGATTTGATCCCAGGAAAGTGTGTTTCTGCCCAAACCTGTCTTACTCACAGGAAAGTGTGTGCATCTGATATCTCGTATTTGCTTCTTCCCCCAGGACTCCAAATGTCTAGATAAATTAGCAGAAAGAGATACATTATTTAGATGTCAAGCAAACCAAGCACAACGATTCTCCTGTTTGCTCTAGTAACTCTTTGCTTAATCCTAGTTATATCTTAACAGCGCATACATGAATATAATAACCATGTAAACAAAACATGGAGACTGTGACTTTGTTATGTTTGACAGGTTCAGCTTGCTAGGCAGGTAAATCCAGGTCTCACTGAAAGCTGTCAGGAAATAGATGTGAAATAATAAGATGCTTTCATCACCATCCAAAAGGTGAGCTGTCGTTTAGCAATGAAATTAAAGGAGCAACAATTGGAAAATGGGTAGTATAATCTGAATTAGTGTATAAACTGGCATACTCATGCATATATGTCCCACTTTTTCAGTGAGGCAAACTAGCAAAATTCACCAATTGGAAACGCTCTGCTGGATGGCTACTTGCAGATGCACTGATGGCAGAGAAGTAAGCTCTGAAGTAGGCATGATGGTGTAGTCTCATCTGTTTCCGGTCAGGTTCAGACCGAGTCTTATGCCACCTGTGCTCTAGCCACCAACGCTCCTCTTTCATCACATGCAGATCACTAGAATACCAAGGCAATTTATGTGCTCTCTACAGCAACACTGAGGGCAATCAGGAGTGATTGTGTGGATGACTCTATGCATCTTACCATTCAACAGTGGGACAAGAGCCTTGACGGGAGCACCAGCCATATCAGGAATATTAGGAAGACTTTGGGCACAATCAACTAATGAAATCTACAATTATTTAAACTTAAATATATCAAAGAAATCTACTTCCACATTAATTCATTTAGGACTGCAGTGCAAAGCTATGTTAGCACACTTAGGTAAAATAAGCTTCACAGAATCAACAGGTTTTGATTTTTGTAACTAAATTCCCCCAGAACCACTGTAGTGCAGTGGGCCTATGGCTCCAAGCATCAGTGTGACTTAACTCTGACTAAACCTGCCTATAATTTCTTAGTATGTCTGGGTACTGGTATTAGTAGCATAATGCACACCAAGACACTTTATACATTCCTTTATACTTTCCAGACATGAGATCTGGTATTGAAAATAGGTTGTGGGCTTGGTTCAGATTAAGTACTTCATTGTTCCTCCTTTTTCAGTCACCACTATTAAAGTCTAACTTAAAGCTAGGTTATATTGAGTCACCTTGAGAATTGTCACAGTAGTAGTCTTTAGTGCAGCTATCAAAAAACAAATACCATAACGACCCAAGGCACACTCCTGAACTGGGGAATATCAGGAATTTAGTAGTCATTTATTTATTTTTAGTGTCTTGCCATAGCAAATCAAAGCAACTTACAATATTTTAAGCAAAACACACACACACATTTAAAGCAGCAGTTTAGAAAATTGGAAAGACAATTTTATTTTTAAAAAGCTAGATAAAAACAACGCACCTATGCAAAAAGGCCACAGATAAATAAAAGCCAAAGGCCTGACGAAAAAGTTATGTTTTTGCCTGGTACCTAATGATGGTGCCAGACAGTGCTCCCCCCCAAAAAAAAATGTTTAGGGGTACTCTCATTTTCCTAAGTGAAACTTAGATTCACAAAATGTTTAGGGGCATGTGTGTCCCCAGAAAAAAGCACTGATGCCTGGCAATTGTTGGGGAGAGCATTCCACAAGTGGAGAGCCACCACTGAAAAGGCCTGTTCTTATGTTGCAGCCTTCCAGACCTTGTGTGGAAGGGACACATGAAGGGCCTCAGATTCAGCTAGATCAAAACTTAAGAATCAAAATGTTGTATCTTTAACTCTGGTTCCGGCCAGAAAAACAGTGCTGGAAGTAGAAATATAAATTCTAGATACAGCCACTTTATGATGAGAATGATTGCCTTTTCACTGCAGTTTGTGTTAGTGCTTTACAGTCACTGCATGGTAATCCTGTGGATATCTCAATTTTAATTTAGATCTGACACTCATTCAATAATATGCAATACATGTTGATCCATCCATAAGATACAGATGGGTGTGGTTATCCCCCCCCCCAGGAAGACAGCAAGAGATTGGTGTGGCTAGAATTATGTTTGGTAGTGATTGGTACAGCTAAATTCACACATGTTCACCTTGAGTTGCCACCTTTTTCCAGGAACGGGCTGTTGCTCCTTTATAAGCTACACAACATGCAAAAATTCAACAGGTAAAGTTCCCATCAACTTGCATTGCCAGGGAAAAGCATCACCTACGGAATTCATGTCCACCATGCAGGCTAGGCACAGAAACTCTGTATCAAAAAGAAGTGGCAGTCCTTACACCTTCTAGTTAAGACGTGGCCTCTGAAGCCACCCTGAGATCCACAATTTATAAAGCTCTCTTTACACATTTAGCAAAAAGAACAAAACGCCCCCTCGTTCCCCAAAGCTGCAACCTTTCCTACTTGGAAATAATCCCCACTGAATTTTACTTAGAAGTCCTACTAGCTTCTGGAGTAACGGTGCTCCTTGGGAACAGGATTGCAGCCTTTACTTACTTCCTAGAAACTCGCATATAGGCTTGAGTTGTTGGGAGTTTCTCTTGCATTTCCGGATATAGAGTCTTCGTCGTTCTCTCTGCTGGAGAAGGCCTACACTACAGTTACCCCGTGGCACAGGACACAGAGCACGTGAATTTACGACAGCTCCTCTGAAAGCGCACCACAAAACCCTCCTCTCCTGCGCCTGCAGTTCCACCAGCAGCAGCTATTTGCCGAGCCCACCTTTGCAGCTCCTCCGCCGCCCCCTTCCCTTCTGCAAGGAAGCAGGAGGAAGAGGCAGCGGAGGGAGAAACCCGCCCGCGCCAGCCTTTCCTTTCTTTCCCTGCACCATTTTAGGCCAGCTCCTCGGTGCGCCCCCGGTGCAATCTGCCCTGCTGCTCCTTGCAATGCTCATTCTGCCGCTCCTTACACAACCCGTTCCTGGCCTCCCCGCCCCCTCCCGGCCCGGCCACTTGCGAGCATTTGACAGAAGGACGAGTCACGTGGCGGCCGGAAAGCGTCTCTTTGCGACCTCAATGACAGGCAAAATGTGCGACAGCCGCTTGCAAGGCAGGGAGGAAGCTGCTCTGGAGTCTCCTCTCCTTCTTTAAAGGCAGGGCTGGCTGCTGCCTTGCACCCTTCAGGTCCGGAGTCCTTCTTCCCCGAGCTCCCAAGTAGCCGGGACAGTGGATTTTGGGAGAGGGGAGATATTTGGGGAGAGGCTCCGAGGGGTTTGGCTGAGTTTGGAGTTTTAGATGAGCTCTTAGCCTCCCTTTCTCTCTCGTCCCCCCACCCCCCGCCCCAGCCCCAACTCCCTGGAGCCCGGTTCTCGCCAGCAGCAACCTGCAGGTGCACAGTTCAGATAGGAGGAGGGGACACTACCGGCTGCAATGGCGTCCAACATGGATAGAGAAATGATACTGGCTGATTTTCAGGTAAATTTCAAATTCCACCACATCCACCACTGCCATATTCTGATCATAATCTTTCTCGCTCTTATTATTATTATTATTTTTAAAATGGTTCCTTTTCTCCCCGTTTCTCTGCTTTCTGTGCTTTTGTGGGGAGATTTTCGCTCTGGAAACGTGAGTCCTGCTCTCAAACAGCAGTGGGATAACAAGGAACAACAACAGCAACAACACTCTGGAAGCTGTTTATCCATTGTATCCAGTTTTCGGTATTCAAGGGGAATAAATAAGACGAAAAAAAGCTCCTCCACTTATAAACAAGGCATTTATCTCTGTGCTTCACAAAGAAAAAACCACCTCAGATAATATGCATATGTCTTTGTTTTGTCTTTGTTTTTTATTTAGGTTTGTATCCTGATCTCCCTGATTCATTCTGACCATCCCTGTGAGCTTTTAATAATAAATTGCAAGGGGCAGGGTCTAAGATGCTTTCATTATAAGGGGCTTGCCAACATTCCAGGGGCCCATACCTGTTTCACTCATGGATATGAGAGGAAATGTTAAAGAAGGGGGTAGGGGTGGAAAAGACATCTGGAATGAGAAAATTCACTGATTCCCATTCCACTAAAATTGATTTTCAAAACATCCAGTTTCAAAGAGATATGTAGTACTTCTGTAAAAGCTTCACTTCATCCATGGTGTGTATTTTTTGTGATATTTTGATATTCTTCCATTATAATTTCAGTTAATAAGGCAGTTTCCGTACCAACTTCCTGTCTGAGGAAATTTCCTAACGTGAACTTGTTCTGAGTCCAAATAGGATACAGTCCAAATCTGAAATATGTACTTTGTTGTACATATTTTTAAAGTATAATTAGGAAAAAGCAGTGCTCTCTTGTACCATGCTTGTTCATAGGTATTGGGATCTTATGTATGTATAGTGTGTATGTATCTGCATAACATTTAAATATATACACAGTACTCATAGTTCTAGGGACTTATCTTTATTTCTAGGTTAAGGCTAAAACCCAGTATCTTACTAAAAGTGTACCTTTAATAATTTTCTAAAAAATATTTTCACTTCTGCCTTTCTGCATATGAATGCATGCTTTTAAAAACAATAACCAAGGTATATTTAATTTTCTTTTTTCATAGAAAGTTGAATGGGTACATGTTTAGTAGTAATACTACATATCACTTAACAATGTCAAAAATATAAATTGTAAAATGAACCTAGAATTTTATGATTGACATCCTAGTTCCAAACAAACTCACTAGCATGATTATCATCAGTGAGACTTTTAAAGAACATGAGTGAAATAAGTTACACATAAGTATCTATGCAAGGCTTCTGTTCTGGGCACCCTTACTTGTTGTACATAAGTCCCATGGAACTCACTTCAAAGTGAACCTGCAGTGAATTTGGCTAATTAGGAACAGAAGTCAACTTACGATGGCCAGATACATATGTATACTTCAACATTTTAATGAAAACTCAATGGAAATTGCTTTTTTTGTTGGATCTTAAGAAACCATTATTACATTAATAGAAAACTTACTTGTTTATAACACTAATAATATTTGAGGTCAGTTTTAATATTTACAACACATTAAAATGTACTGTTGAGAGGATCAGAAAGTTGTTAATTATGTTTGGAAATCTTCAGAAACTCAATGAGCTTGTTGATATTACCTGTTCTACCTGAGCAAGGAAGTTCTGATCTTGTTGTACCAACTTGGTTCTGAGCTTTTGATTGAAGTCCACATTTACTGTATTTTAAACTTTTATTATATTTTATTAAACATGCATTTTCATGTCTGCTTGTAGAGATGTTCTACAATTGCAGAGAATGTCTGCAAGGAATTAAATACTCTGAATAAATGTGTTGACAGCTGTAAAGATAGACACCTTATAAATAGATAGAAAAATCTACCTATATTTAATCTTAGTCTTTGAGCTGGTAAAAATGTGGCATTGTTTGGCAAGCTGCAATCCTCCTCCACATATACAGTACATTGTATTTTTGGATCAGGGTTTAACTAATGTGTCCCAAGCTAGTGTAGGAAGTTTAAAGCTTCTTTCCCCTGCTGCAGCTCTAATTTTGTCAGGTATTTAAATGTGATTTAAGAACAACAATGATGAGCTCAGAATTGCCTTAATTATAGTTCTGTAGGTTTATAACTTTCTGAGGTCCATAATTTAATAACAATTTATCATATAGGGTTGTTTCATAATGATTTAGTCATTTTAGGCTTTATTAATCCTTTAAATCACTGTTTTGTGTAATATTGTTGCAGATATAGTTTACTAGTTCTCAGGACTTATTTGGTAATCATTCTCATTTTTACCGATTGCAAAGGTAAGGATTAATGACTTCCCCAAGGTCACCTGCACTTCAGTCATAATAACCCTTACATAGGTGTAAACTCCATTGACTTCCAAGTATGTGTAACTAGGACTGAAGCCTTCTTCAATCACCCTATGCATTAAGTACCTAGGAATAATTCCCATTTAATTCAGTAGGATTTGCATCAGAGTTCTGCAAGTGACCTAAAGTGGGATGTGAATCTAGGTCTTCCAGGTCCTGGTACACTACTTTGCGAGTTGACCACATCAGGGTTTGATCTTATTCTTTGGGTATTATTTTAATATGTATTTTTAGATGCATTACTATGTTTGTACATATTTAAATTGGGATTTAAGTGTTTTGGTTCTACAGCTTCTAGGATTAACACATGACTTTTTTGTCATGCATTATTAAAAAAAAACAACCCTCAGGATTCCCATATCTCTTGTTGACTGAACAAAGAATGTGCTGAGTTAATGATGTGGCTTCTACAGCACTCATTTGTAAATAGGGGGACAATCGAAATGCCTTCTTGCTGTTTCTGTTTCATGTCCTTTGTTTAAACAGCTATTTCCACAGTGCAAACCTATACATGTCTACTCATAAGTAACCCCCATTGAGTTCAATGGGAGTTACTCCAAGGTGTGTAATAGGCGCTGCCTGATAATAGCAGATTGTCTTGTTAGTATTTTTTGTACTACAGTAGGTCTATTAGTAGGATAATTGTTTAAATATATATACTATACTATCTCAGCTATGCATAGACCTCTAATAATTCAAGAGTGGAAGTGTCTTTCCCCACCAGCATACAGCTAATATGATTTTTTAAAATTGCCAAATACTTGCTTTTTCTGAATTATCAGTGAAACGATGCTAATTGCAATATACAGACATGAATTCTAAACTTGTTCTCTAAAACTTGATTTTCTTCTGTTTCTGGATAACAACTATGAACTATTTCTAACCTGAAATAATAGAACGTTGCTATAATGCTAATGGTTTGTACTTTCAGCATTTTCTTTTTGCTTATTTGCAGCATGGCAAATGTTACTTTAGGGTGCAGAAACTTAAATCTCTGACTCTAGTACTTAAAGTTGTACTTTGAATAAAACTTAAACAATTTGTTCATGCACTTTATTTTCACCTACTTGGGAGTAAGTCACATTGAACTCATTGGGACTTACTTCTGAGCAGGCATGCCTAGGATTGCACTGTCAAGATTCTAAATCTGAGAAGACATTTCTGAATATACTACTTCATTCCCCCACCCCATTCTGTTGCATTGACTTTAATGAATGAGATTTACACACATATTTCTCTTCCACTGACATCAGTTGGATGTAAAAGTGGTTTACTTTGGTTGGTTCATGTTCTTTATCTTTAAAGATTGCTATGGGATTTAGCTTTTGTCAGAGATGTGATTCCCAAAGGGTTTCTACTTAATAATTCACCTCTGTAACTAGCAGATCAGGGAGCCTGGAAAAAGTAGGATCTTGGCCAGCTTTCTTATGGCTAGCAAGCATAGATTCCTAGTTTGCTCGTGTTTTGGTTCTGTCCAGTGCTTTTTTTCTAAAAACATGTTTAGGGGTACTCTCATTTTGACTCAAGGAAATCACATTTTTATAGGTCAAATCGGGAAAAATAAATACAGTAAGTGGACAAAAGTACAAAGATTCACAAAATGTTTAGGGGTATGTGTCCCCCTCCGTCCCCCCAGAAAAAAGCACTGGTTCTGCCCGATTGTGTGGTTTGCATTGGGCTGGTCACCCAAGTCATGTCCCTAAGCGCATGACCCATTTAATCTAAACAGCAGGTTGGAATGACCACCAATGTAATAGCTTCACTGCAGTTGCTATCCAGTTGGGAGATGTGTTAGTGCAAGATCATCCTGTGCCCTGTGTTTCTGCTTAAAATGTACAAGATACTTTGTAATTCCCCTTTCGTCTACCTGCCATGTTGGAAATTAAACACACAGGTGGATTTCCTCCCACTTACTGCCATGTTCTTTCAATTTCATTGCTTTTCTTGATGTGGGGAATGATCCATTAAGAGATAGTCCTGCAAAAGGGTACAGTAAATCAGTAACAAGTCATTTTCACAGTGAGTGCCAAACATTATTTGTAATTCAATGACACTTTGACATGGGTGTCTGCTTTATATAGGGAATATCAAAACAAAGACTTGGATAAAATTAAGGTAGATTAATAATCCAGTATTGCTTTATTTAGCATAGCTTTGTAAATGGTGCATTTCATTATAATCTCTTTTTCTGGCATTTTCTGAGTATGTGCTTCACCTCTAGTTTTGTATATTTGGAGGGAACAGGTCTGGCTTGGTCTAAGAGATGCTTGCTAGGAAAGCCAACATTGTCACCATCCTTGGCATGGCAATGGCAGTCTGAATATATGGTTTCTGACACTAAACTGGAGCAAGGATGGATGGCATTATGGTAAGAGGCTGAGAAACTCCTATTTACCAGTTTGGTGTAGGAAGTCAGGAGGTTCAAGTGAGATTAAACAAATGGCTGGTTCTGCTTCTCCCTGGTTACTGCAAGTACTTTTCTGGTTCACTGTTTGTCCCAGTTTTTGTAGGGGAGCTCTTGGGGTGAACTTAGATGAACTGCAGCTGTGTGGAACCTCACATAAAAAAAAGCAACCACACTTTTTAATTTAAAAAAATGCACTTTTATCAGTCGCAGTACAACATTGACTCTCAGCAGTTTAATTTCTGTATGAGCTAAATTCTCTAATATGTCTCTAATAAGATTTCTCTAATACTGAATCTTGCCAAAATATTGTTACTGTAAAACAGGAGTTAGCCTGCCCTAATGTTGTGTTCTCTTATGGGTTACCTCTGAAGGGCTCTGTTCAAGTGGTGTGTGGGGCCAGAGGCAGAAGTGGGCAAAACAGGAGATGTGACTTTTACCTTTGTAAAAGATATATTCCAGCCATGCAAAAGTCAGAGGCTTCTGTACACACCATCCAGGCAAGAAAGAGGCATTATAGTTCAAGGTCACATTCTGGCCTTGTAAAAGCATTCAAAGATGTGTGTGGAGAAGGGCCCAGAGACAGGCTATCGCTTGGGGAGAGGCACGTGTTCAATGGAGATTTTCAAGAGCAGGACAGAATATATAGGCCCAGAGGTTTCCCACCCTTGATGTAAAGGAACATTGGTCTACTTCAAACATAAGTCAAGCCTGCTGGATCATCCCAGTAGCCCATGCTGTTCTCATAGCGGCCAACCATAGTGGCCAACCCGAGCTCCTTAAGCAGGATCTGAGCACAAGAGCAGTCTCCACTCCTGTTGTCTCCATCAATTGGTATTCAGAAGCATTACTGAATACCATTGTGGAGCATTGTGGAAGCAGAGCATAACCCCCATGGCTAGTAGTCATCAATAGCTTTCTCCTCCTTAAATTTGTCCAGTTGTCTTTTAAAGCCATCTAAGTTGGTGGCCTTCATTGCCTCCTGTGTTACAGAGTTCCATAGCTTAACTGTGTGCTGCTTTAAGAAGTAAAGCAGGTACATGGATGTCTTTCCTATGTCCACAAGTGTGTTCTGTGATATGTTGGTGGCTTTGTTGTCATCCTGTGTAAAAAACCATTAGATGATTCTTGTCTTAGATCATTGTTTTCTGTGGTGTTGGTAAGCACCAGATCTCTTTTTTGCTTTTTAAAAATTGTGTTATATGTACCACTATAAGCTTTAAGTTGAAATTATTTTGGGGGGGAGGGACTCCCCCCCCTTGAACAGGATCCATTTTCATTCTGCTGGATCTGACTGTTTACCCAAAGATGTGTACATATTCCCTGTCTACCTGGAAGTGGAGTGGCACAGTGGAGGGGATGGGCCACTTCCCTAAAATCTGAAATGTGCTCACAGGCCTCCAAAGGCTAGTGGCCCCTTAGATCAATTGACTATGCATTGCCTTCTTCGCTAACTGTAGCCCTCTTCTTTAGATGGTCAGAATGAACATGTGATGGGCCTCTTATGCATGAATAGGCTAGCTCCATTTAGATGCTGATGTGTGCATTAGCTCTGCTCTCTGGGCAACACACGATCACCATTAGTCTGCTCTCTGGGCAACACACAATCACCATGAGAGCAGAGGGTTACATGCATGCATTTCTGTGTGTAGAACCAGCTTCACATTGGTCCCAGTCACATGTCATATGGGGCATGGCCAATGCATGTGTACCAAGGAAGGAGTTAGAAGATGTCATGTTGGGAATTAATTCTGTAGCTTAGGCACACCTGCCTCTTTCTTGTCCCCATTCGTTGCAGTTTCATATGGGCAAAGGTTTAGTGAAGGTTGACTCAGCTGAGTTTAGATATTGAGCAATCTCCTAGAGGCAAAGGCTGTTCTTTAAATTTGTTTGTTTCAGGCTCTTCAGGGTTTCAGAGGCCACCACCACCGCATTAAAAATGGTGGCAATGGTGTGTTGTGTATGTTTCATGGACAGTTCCAATTAGGGTGGCTATTTGCATGTCGCCCCCAAAAAGAAAAAGAATAAGGAATAAATGTATTGCCCCCTCAAAGAGGACATGGATTAGCACGAAATGCATACCTGCACAGAAGTACATTTTTTTTAAAAAAAATATTTTTTATTAAGGATTTTCTTGTTTTACAGTACATTTCATCATGGTGCAGAAGACTGCAATCAGATGGCCTCTGTTTCTTCTGCTTTCTAGGTGTCTATTAACTCTTGATGAGCAGCTTTAAGGCTCCTGCTCTGCTTCCTGATGGTTCTTTATCTTTAAACCAGATTAGGACCAGCCAGCCCTTTAAATAGAGGACACCTTCAAACAGAGGACAGTCCTTTGTAAAGTAAGACACATGGCTACCATAGAGCCAACAATATTATATGCATGTATGAATAAACTCAAAAATCAGTTGTTTTTAAATAATACTAATGAGGGAGAAGAGGGACGCGGGTGGCGCTGTGGGTAAAAGCCTCAGCGCCTAGGGCTTGCCGATCGAAAGGTCGGCGGTTCGAATCCCCGTGGTGGGGTGCGCTCCCGCTGCTCAGTCCCAGCGCCTGCCAACCTAGCAGTTCGAAAGCACCCCCAGGTGCAAGTAGATAAATAGGGACCGCTTACCAGCGGGAAGGTACACGGCGTTCCGTGTGCTGCGCTGGCTCGCCAGATGCAGCTTGTCACGCTGGCCACATGACCCGGAAGTGTCTCCGGACAGCGCTGGCCCCCGGGCTCTTGAGTGAGATGGGCGCACAACCCCAGAGTCTGTCAAGACTGGCCCGTACGGGCAGGGGTACCTTTACCTTTAATGAGGGAGAGAACAAAACTTTTGTTTCTGGCTGAGCCCTAAAGCTTCCTTGCTAAATTGCAGCAAATGTGATGGTATGCCTGTTCCCATACCACATGTGATGTCGTGTAGTAGATGCTTGTCTACAGAGGTTCATGCCACAATCAGTGTTGTTAAGGAGAAAAGAATTGTTTGTTTCTGGCAACAGATTACCGCAGCTACTCTCCTAAAACCAGTGCAAAGATAGGTATTTAGGGCAAAGAGTTCACCAAAGCAGAAGTTTAGCTGGAAGCTTCCTTCTCCGCTTTTATTATCATTATTTCTTGACTGTGTTGACACAGTTAGCTGTGACTTTAGGAATGTAGGGGTTCCCTTTCCTTTGTATGGGATTTAATGACTCTGCAGGAGCAGTTGATGAATTGTTATTGTTGTTGTGAAAAGAATGCTGCCCACTGCAACAGCACCTTGCATTCCTCTCAACTTATTATGTGTCATATCTTCACATCTAGTAAGAGGCACTTTGGTTGTCTTCTCATGATACATCACAACCTTTGAAATTTTCCTTCCAAACTGATAGCCGAATGACAGTGCTAACTTGGTGGCATTTCTGTCACCCAAATAGGACTGGAGAGTATTCCTGTAAACCAGACTATGCTTGCTTCAGTTCTGCCTATATTTCATGTGACAAATTTTAGGCGACGTTATTGTGCTACACGGCATGAGTATAGGTTGCTGAGAAAGTGGCCGAATCTACTTTAAAAAATATTAATATGTTAAGTAAGGGCAGTGTGCTTGAAAAGAACCCATTTCTCCAGCCCCTTCCATTTATGGGGAGTATTGCTCCCTTCAATCATTCATTAAGAATTAATCACTAATCAGATACTATATTCTATAGGAAGACCAGGTTGAATGAAAAGCTGACTCCAGTCCTCTTTCTCTACATTGCCCAGGTTAAGTGGGATGTCAAAACACCAAGAATCACTTAATGCAGTATTTCAAACTTCTTTTGAAAATGTTCTTTTTATTCATTTTTATTTTAAAAGAAAAATCTTGCATTGATCCATAACATACAAAATCAGCATTCCTTTCATATATTTACCTAAATAATATTCCATATTAATTCCTTACTACTGTACTCTGGAAGCTGTACCCTCTTCCATGCTTTCAACAGAAACAACACGCCACATTAGGAATACAGTGTTATAAAGAAAAGTGTTTTCAGTCTAAAACAGGAAGGGCAAGATTTGATTATCTCACCTGAGGTGCTTAGGTCCCCTGCATATTGGAGGAAGAGTAATATTATAGTGCAGTCCATACCCCAGATATGCACAAAGGAGTGAGTTTGGGCTGAGCTGAATGACTGCCTCATCCCAGCTCAGCCAGAGATATGCCAACGTTAGGTCACTCAGTGTGGTTCAGCCAGTGGGTCTTAAACTGGTGGAACTCCTCAAAAAGGGGCGTGGCGTGGCAGGACAGAGTAAGGGGAGACATCTTTTAGCTCAGTCTTGTGACCTGGCAACATAGCTGTCAACGTTTCCCTTTTTAAAAGGGAAATTCCCTTATTCCGAATAGGATTCCTCGCAAGAAAAGGGGAAAGCTGACAGCTATGCCTGGCAACCTATTGGAACTCAGGGTGGTATAAGTCAAACTCTATTTTAAAGGCTTGTTTCCCCTCTGTTAGACTTGGGTTAGCTCAGCTGGAAGTAGCAGTGCTGCTGCTGAACCGAATTTGAAATAGGGGTATTTTATGCCAGCTTAATTTAAATTGGTGTTCGTTCCAATAGCTTCTTGCACTTAGGATTGTTCTGTTAGCCTCACTCCATCACAGAGATGTATTTATTGTCCACTGAGAAGGTTTAATGGCATGGAAACTTCAGCTACTGCCTTCAGTCCCCAAATACCACAGGTAGGTTAGTCTGCTCTTGCTCCTGACACTCTGAAGGGCTGCTCTACACTGTCTTTATGTGTTCCTTTTTTTGACATCTAGAGCTGATACTTGAACTGTCCTATTGAATTCTGCACTGGTAAAGACCTATTATGATTGTGGCAGCATCTCAAAGAGCAAATTTGTGATGAAATAGTAGTGCGAACACAGCCTCAAATAGAAGCTTTCAGAGGTATAGATGTAGGATTCTTTTTAATGAAGCAACTGGTTTGAATACATTTAAGAGTGCCCCCTGAATAACAGACACTAATTCAAAGCAATTCTGCTTCTTTATAAAATATTTTCCCTTGCTCTTACAAAGAGGATGTGCATATGGAGAGCATCAGTTCAGCATGGTGCTTGGTTTTTATTTAATCAGCTTCTGCTTCTTATTTTCTAATGGAAAAGTTGCAGTTGGGAGTTATGAGAATTCCATTGCAAACGGCAATATAAATACCAAGTATAAGCGGCACTCTTAAATACGGTTTTATGAAGATTTGTTGTTAATGAAGAGCGACTGAAGGGTAATGAACATCTGTTTCTTTGCCAACACACTTCTGAATGCTATTCAGTAGAAGAAATGCAAGTTGTTGCTGGAAAGAGCTTTTTAAAAAAATATAATGCATTTACAAATACTGGAGGAGCAGGTGGTTGGGAAGTGCAGTGATCGCCTTTTGCTTGTAACTATATTCAGGCTTTAATCCTGTGCACACATACATGAGAGAAAGTCCCATTGAATGGAGTGGAACTTAACTTCTTAGTAAGCATTCATATAATTCAGGCTTTCTCAACCTTGGCCCTCCAGATGTTTTTGGCCTACAACTCCCATGATCCCTAGCTAGCAGGACTAGTGGTCAGGATGCTGGGAATTTTTAGTCTCAAAACATCTGGAGGGCTGAGGTTGAGGAAGCCTGATATAATTGCTCTGTCAGTGTAATTTGAAATTTTCTTCCCATGTTTTTCTTTCAGATAAGGAGAGTGACCCAGTTAATTATGCTTTATGGGCTTCATAAATGCACGTAACAAGTCAGAGGAAACATGGGGAAATGTTGGAGAAAACTTAATCCTATGTCCTCTGTGTGTGGTGTGGTGTAGTGGTTAAGAGCGGTGGACTCGTAATCTGGTGAACCGGGTTCGCTTCCCCGCTCCTCCACATGCAGCTGCTGGGTGACCTTGGGCTAGTTGCACTTCTTTGAAGTCTCTCAGCCCCACTCATCTCACAGAGTGTTTGTTGTGGGGGAGGAAGGGAAAGGAGATTGTTAGCCGCTTTGAGACTCCTTCGGGTAGTGATAAAGCGGGATATCAAATCCAAACTCTTCTTCTCTTCTTCTTCTCTTCTCCCATCCAGGAGGCCCGGTTCTTTCAGTATAGTGCTCCTAAGAGTGATGGAAAGAACTGATATTTTCTGTTTGTTTCTTGATAATGATTTTTTATTTTTATTGTATCCACTTGTAATTTTGTTGGCCTCTTTGAATGCCTAATGTAGAAAGATGGGGTATACATCTAAGAAATGAATACTGAAGATTCTTTTAGTTGCAGATGCCAAGATTTGCCTTTTGTGGAGGGAGGGGGATTCTTTACCCTCCACCGTCACTTATTGTGTAGTACTATTTGCAGAAAATAACATCTAGGAGCTTCCTGATCTTAGACAAGCCTGCCATAGGAAAGATGCATCCTGGTTGCTAGGGGAAAAGAAAGGACAAGCTAAAGACATCCCAAAGATGAGAAAATGAGACGTAAACAGGAAAATTGCACTAAAGGGGGTGGAGACAGCAAGTGTTTAGGGTTCCAGGGATTCCTGTTGCCTGGTGTCCAAACAGCTTGCTTATCAGTCAAAGCTCTGACTTCATTCATTGCCTGAAAACAGTGATAAGTTGGAGCAGCCAGGCTGGCTCATTTCATAGAAATTTCAAGGCTTTCATGGGTGTCATGGTGGTTGCTGAGTTGGTGAACCCTGTCTTATTTTAATGTTTAAAGAGTTAATACATGAGAGATTTCTTCAGCTGAACCGTTTTATTTATTTTTTCATTTTAGGCATGTACTGGTATAGAAAATATTGATGAAGCTATCACCTTACTTGAACAAAATAACTGGGATTTAGTGGTAAGTACTATTTTTTACTGGTCGTATAGGAAGAAAGAGAGCCAGAACAAAACTTGTTGCCAATCAGCTATTAATTTCATGATCACCATGCATCTGTCCAGCAGTGCAGTAGTTTGTGCTGCTTACCTGACCTCCTTCTGACTGAGTTGCTGCTGTAAACTGGGTCAGAGAGGGGAGGGGTGAGGTGTGCATGGTGCAAACACCCTAGTGGAATCAATGTGATTCTGTGGCTGGCATGTTTGGTCCACGTCAGCTTCGCCATTACCTTGCCCCTCCCCCTCTGTGGACATCAGTTTTGCTTACTAATTTTGATGCTGTGCTCCTCATAGTAAACCACGAGTAGTGTTTATTTAGTTTTAATCAGGTATTGAATGACACCATGCTTTCATACTAGTCTCAGTACTGACACTTGGCAGCTCAACCAAGTCTGGTATGGAATCTGCTTGGTTATCCTTACAATATGCAGATCCCCCAGGTCCTTAAGCAAAGTTTCTAGAATGGCTGAGGTTATGATTGAACAGGTTTATGTTAAAAGCAGGTTCTTCAGGCAAATAGTGAAGGATGATTTGTTTGGCAAATGCAGGAGTAAAAAGCTAGCATTTTGAGAGGGTCAGTAAGCACCTGTTTGCATTTGAAGTTCTAGCAAATCTTTTGCAAAATTCCTTACCAGAACGTCTCAGAGCTACCTTACCTTTCCAAATAAAGGGAAGGCATTTTCATGGGTTAGTGTAAGGTTAAAAAAAATGAGAAACAGGGAATGGGTATAACACATCACACGTTACAGTGGCATCATAAAGGTGAAAAGGCCCAGCTGGTCTGTATTAGGATCTGTATTCTTTAAACTTTCGTTGAGAAACTGGAAATACAGCAAAACATACACATGTACAGTAGAAATATATGAAATTAAAGGGAGAAGAATTGACTCCAGACAGCTGATTTAGGTTTCTGTTGAAAACAATACAAGAAATACTTAACTCCTACCCATTTCAATGGGAAGTAAGTTCAGCTAGCTCTGTGCTGGATCCAAGCTAAGGGCAGTATCCAACAAAGTAGATCTGGGTTTCAAGGGTTTCAGTTTATATAATAGAACTTCCCTCCCTCTCCTCTTGTTGTGCCCCATGTAAATTGCTGCATCAGGTATTTAATTTTTCCTTTCAAGAGCACTGATTTTGTGACCTACTTTTGTTGTATTTCCCCCACAATAGAATTAGGATGTAGCAACTTGTTCAGTGTTCCTCAGACAGTGCGATGGGACCACCAGAGGGGCTCAACACTGCAGCCTGCCCAACGCCGCCTCACTTGAACATCCTGCTCCCAACTGCTATACCATGAGCAGTGTATAGGTACACGTGGGAGCAGGAGTTAGTTAGAGACCAGTCCTGGAGCATTCAAAGTTGGAAAGGAGCCAGGAGAGAGGAAATGGACAGCAGAGATCACAACAGCTATCTGAGTGTGAGGAAGGAAAAGGGGGATGGGGACGGTCAGTCTGAAGGTGAGGAGGAGAAGATGCACCCAGGGGTGCTGCTATGCCTTTTGGCCTTTCTCATTCATACTCCCACACCCCAGGCTTCTTCCTGACTCAAGAGTTCTCTCCTGGCTGACTGAAGGTGATAGTTTCTTCCTCCCCCTTAGAAGAAAAACCTGGCATTGAGGAACTGCCAGAATCTGGATTGTCAGTGTGTGCAACTGCATGCCCATGTAGGGTGGATGAGTAGGAGAAAGTGGCACTGAATAAAGATGGCAGTAGATTAAGGGGTTGAGGAAGAAGAGAAGCGAACATCTTCCTTTTTTGAAAGGAAAATGCTAGAGGACACATGGAAGAAAAGCAGAAAAAGATAATTTAAAGAAACCAAAACAGCTGGAAATTGAGAGGAAGAAGGGATGTTGTTACAGGAAGAAGAGGTTGAGTGGGCAGATTGGAGTATGGATGAAATAACTTGTACCCTCTTCACTCCTTCCAAACTATCTGTCCATGTATGAAAGGAGAAGGGAAGATGAAGTGAGAGGAAATGGTTAAAAATTATTGGAGAGGCGTATGTGGGGGCGGGAATAGAAAATAAATAGCCATTTCCAGTTAGATCCTCTGAATCAGCAAGTTCTACCTAAAATGGGTAGGTTGAGTCATGATAATTTCAGAGTTAATTCCAGAACCTGCAGAAAGCACTACTATGGAACTCAAGAGTCCCAAGGAAATTACTATGGGAAAGTTATTAATTTCCAAAGAGGGTTTAAGTATCAGTAAAAAAAAAAAAAGCACTAGTTGTCAGCTGTTCATGCCAAACTCCACCTCCATCTGCCACCATTTTGTGGCTGTCTTTGCCCCTGCACTGCCATTTTGTGACTAGTGGGCTTAAGTTATTCTCAATCTTCTCAAATGTGCCCTGGAGTTTGAGAACCCCTGATGTAGCTCTTCATTTCGCCCTAGTATTTCAGATGTGTGCTTCTTGGCTTTGTTATTCTCAGTTTGAGAAATACTTAACACTGAATTTGCATGCTTCATACTGCAAACTGGTTAACTTTATTTGTAGGAAGGACTATTTTTCTGCCTCAGGGAGAGTTGTACAACTTAAAGTTGTTGGTTTTTTACTTGTGCAGTTAATCCTGTAATAAAGTATTGTCTGGATCAGTTTGACTCTGTGCTTTAGGAATTAAGAGCATTTTCTAGTGAAAAGATCTTGCCATGTTGGTAAGTAAAAGTTTCCTTTTTGCTATCAGGTTATTCAAGTCAATGGAGGTTAATGAAAGCTGTGGTATTGCTAAAACTTGATCAAAATAGTGAGGCAACTCATAAAATATACTCAACTTTATATCCTTTTCACTTGCTTTCCATTTTTGTGGTCTTTGGCAAGTCACTGTTCTGTGTTTTCAAACTCATTTTTACAACCATGAGGGACAGATACTTAAGAAAAAGTAGAGAGTTTCAGGATTTTATCAAAAAGCACCAGGATACACAAAATGTCCCCTAAGGGGCCTTGGTAGCCTGCTGGCTGCATGTTGGCCACTTTTCATATGATCTGCTGTATTTGTTTTCACTGTATTTATCTCTGATAGAAAAGTAAATGCTATTTCATATTAATGTGAATTTAGCCTCCATCTACCCATTTGCAAAGAACATCGTTTCATTGTAGAAGCTCCGCAAATGGTTATGATTATCCTGGTTTTAAGCATACATTCTCTAAAACGTACATTTCAACATTTGCTGAAATGTCTGCTTTACTGCTATATTTAACTTCTTTATCCTTTTTGCTGGCAGTGGTTCAAAGCAACCATGTCTTTGCAGTAAAGTCAGTGGTTTAGCACACCTGTTAATGTGATGGCTTGCAGCTCCTCCTGTATGTTGTTTCTAAGGATCAGAAGACAGAAACGGCTCTGTGCCTTGTTTTTATAATACTTCAGTTTCATAACTTTAATAATTTTATGGACAACCTAATAATAATATTCACTCCTTTTGAAAATGGAAAAATGGAGAGGTCTCCTCTTAGAAACTAGCACATTAGAGAGGTTAGATAAATCCTGCGTATAAAGAAGCCACTGTTTAAAATGTTCTTTTTTCATTTTTGAAAAAAAGAAAAAATGAACAAATTCATAGGGCTGAAAATCCACATAGCAAAAGGGAAGCTTTTAATTAATTTCCTCCCATTCCTAGAGACAGTTTGACCAGGTGTCTCTAAAGCACTCCATGGCATTCTCAGATCAAATTTTAACTTTTATCTCTCACCTGGATAATCTCTCCACTCAGATGCGTATGGCTATTTGATATCTTAAGAGAATTTGAAGAAGGTTGGGTTGACCTACCAGTCCAGTGAGTCATGGAAGTGACTTCTGAAGTCTGGTATTTACAAGGGACTAGACATAACAGGCACCCTAAAGATGCTCATCTTCATCCAGCAAGAGAAATCTACACATGGAAGCAGGCTTCTACTTCTGCAGCCAATATGGTTGCAGATGTGCATTTGTAGCATATCTTGCAGTTTTCATCCAGGTCCTGCTTAATCTGTTTCAGGTCATGCTAAACAGATTTATAAATATTATTATGTTTATATACCAATTTTCATACAAGGATTTCAGAACGAAGTACATGGTTATCCCTCTCCCCATTTTATCCTTGCAACAGCGTTATGAGATAAGTTAGGTGACTGGCCGATGGTGGGTTTTATGGTCTAGCGAGGATTTGAACCTTGTTCTCCCAGTTCCAACACTGTAACCACTACAACACACTGTGTCCGCTTTAAACACATATGATAAATTTGTTGTAATACTAATATGCCATCCCCCCAAAAAAAATCTCATTAAAAATGAAGTTTTTGAGCCATTTTAAATGAAATTCGCCAAAACCAACCAACATGGGTTGCCATATGTCCGGATTTTCCCGGACATTTCAGAGATTTCTGCCCAGATCCTGTTTACCACCACCGAATCCCAGCTGTGTCCAGGAAATTCTGGATGCATGGCAACCTTAGCTAGAAGTCATGTTAATGTAGACCTTGAAGAAGAACACACAGGAAATTCACATACCCAAATTCTGTATCATGGGAGTTCTGCTGTATCAAGACATAAAAACGGGCATCTTTTTAAAATACACAGTTCATATTGTGAAGAGGACAGTCTAGAGTCGATGAAAACACAAAAGAAATTTGGGCAAACTGAAAGCAGTTAGTCATATTGAAAGAGACAAGACTCATATTTCTCTCTAACCACAAGAATATTAATGTTCTGTGACATGGCCTGTGTGCATTGTATGATACCATGCAGATGCAGAATTTGGTATGGTTAGCGATAAATCAACAACTTGAAAAGATTTGTTTTATTAAAAATGAAAAAAGCAAGTCACTAGTCCTTACAGCCATTAATATCGGTTTTCCAGAATATGGGTTGCTGGTCAAAGTTCAGAAGCCAGCAAGGAATGTTTAGGCAGGATTTTTAGAGTGAACTTTCGCATAATATTTTGCCCTCTCCATTGCTATCAAATGGGAGTAAATTATGCAAGTTCACAAATATATCCACTTTTAGAAACTTACAGAATTTAAGAAGCAGGGCTCTTATAGTCTTAATTTGTATAGTCACAGGCTTGAATCCAATGGACTTGCTCCATTTTGTAAGGTGCTTTCACTTGTACATGGTCGGTCTCTGAATTTAGCTGTTGCAGTCTTGCTGAATGCCTTTCCAGAGGCTTCCCTTGGCCTTTTTAGGGTGCAGAAGAGAATATGGCAAGCCCCAGAATTCTTAAGGACTCAAGCAGCAGAATTTACAAAAAAAAACCACGTTTAATAATAATAACAACTGGTTGTAAACAACTGGTTCTTCTCCAGAGCGATCTCGGCCCTGAATGGGAAGCCTGGACTTTGAAAGTCATCTAATCTTCCTTGCTGTACTATACTGTATTGTTTTAATTACTGTTTTTATGGAGCAGTCAAGTAATTTCGTTGTCCCTGAGAGGGGGCAATGACAATAGAGATATTATTATTATTATTATTATTATTATTATTATTATTATTATTAAAATGTTGCTATATATTCTTGGAATGTGGCTCTGTGTGTTTAAGGACTAAATAAACAGGCACACACGTGAGGTGAAGTTGTCTTTGCTTCTCCACTCTAGTCATCCAGCCACCAGGTAACACAGTTTCCCAAGGAAGGTTGGAGAACAATTCAAACAGGCTCCAGATTTTAATTGTTTTTACTTGATTCAGACTTTGTTGATTGAAATGTGCTTATGAACTTTTCTGGAGTGTTTGTTTTGCTGTTACAAGGAAAGAAGAGGGGCAAACAATTCCCAACATTTGGGGCAAGTCCAGGGCTTTTTTTCAGCCTGAACTCAGTTCCGGCATTTCTCAGGTGGGCAGCATTACTATTACAGTGGTACCTTGGGTTACATATGCTTCAGGTTACATACGCTTCAGGTTACAGACTCCGCTAACCCAGAAATATTACCTCGGGTTAAGAACTTTGCTTCAGGATGAGAACAGAAATCGTGCTCCCGCGGCGCGGCAGCAGTAGGAGGCCCCATTAGCTAAAGTGGTGCTTCAGGTTAAGAACAGTTTCAGGTTAAGAACAGACCTCCAGAACGAATTAAGTACTTAACCCGAGGTACCACTGTATATGAGAACAAGGGAGGTGTTCATGGTGAGTTCTGGCACCTATTTTTCTAGAAAAATAGCACTTGGCAAGTCTATAAAGAAGTCCAGTATCAGTATATATTGTTTTGTGAAGCTTTCGAGTGCTAGAATGTAGAGCTTGCTAGGTCACACCGTAAGTTTTGATGTCCTCATAAAGCACTTAGTAATAAGGTCCATCAAGTTTTATGTGAGGTATGGTCTATCTCCTCTGTCTTTATGTGAAATGGTTTATGACTTGGCTAGCCATGCAAGTACGCTTTGGCAATTATGTAGGGTTTTGTTTTGTTTTGGGGGACATTTGAAAGGAAGCGCAGACAACTCTCCTATGCCTTTTGCATTTTTTACTTAAACGTTCAAAATCCAGTTCAGAATTGGTGCCTTACTCATTGTTGTATAAGTTTTATTGGGAAAAGATACAACAACAACAACAACAACAACAACAACAACAACAATTTATTATTTATACCCGGCCCATCTGGCTGGGTTTCCCCAGCCACTCTGGGCGGCTTCCAACTGAATATTAAAAACAGTACAGCATCAGACATTAAAAACTTCCCTAAAGAGGGCTGCCTTCAGTTGTCTTTTAAAAGTAAAATAGTTGTTTATTGCCTTGACATCTGCTGGGAGGGCGTTCCACAGGGCAGGCGCCACTACCGAGAAGGCCCTCTGTCTGGTTCCCTGTAACCTTAATTCTCGCAGTGAGGGAACCGCCATAAGGCCCTCGGCGCTGGATCTCAGTGTCCGGGCTGAACGATGGGGGTGGAAACGCTCCTTCAGGTATACAGGACCGAGGCCGTTTAGGGCTTTAAAGGTCAGCAACAACACTTTGAATTGTGCTCGGAAATGTACTGGGAGCCAATGCAGATCTCTCTGAACCGGTGTTATGTGGTCCCGGCGGCCACTCCCAGTCACTAGGCTAGCTGCCGCATTCTGGATTAATTGCAGTTTCCGGGTCACCTTCAAAGGTAGCCCCACGTAGAGCGCGTTGCAGTAGTCCAAGCGGGAGATAACTAGAGCATGCACCACTCTGGCAAGAGTGGGGGCAGGTAGGGTCTTAGCCTGCGTACCAGGTGGAGCTGGTAGACAGCTGCCCTGGACACAGAATTAACCTGTGCCTCCATGGACAGCTGTGAGTCCAAAATGACTCCCAGGCTGCGCACCTGGTCCTTCAGGGGCACAGTTACCCCATTCAGGACCAGGGAATCCCCCACACCCGCCTGCCCCCTGTCCCCCAAAAACAGTACTTCTGTCTTGTCAGGATTCAACCTCAATCTGTTAGCCGCCATCCATCCTCCAACTGCCTCCAGGCACTCACACAGGACCTTCACCGCCTTCACTGGTTCTGATTTAAAGGAGAGGTAGAGCTGGGTGTCATCTGCATACTGATGAACACCCAGCCCAAACCCTCTGATGATATCTCCCTGCGGCTTCATATAGATATCAAAAAGCATGGGGGAGAGGACGGAACCCTGAGGCACCCCACAAGTGAGAGCCCCGGGGTCTGAACACTCATCCCCCACCACCACTTTCTGGACACGGCCCAGGAGAAAGGAGCGGAACCACCGTATAACAGTGCCCCCAGCTCCCAGCCCCTCTAGACGGTCCAGAAGGATGTTATGGTTGATGGTGTCAAAGGCCGCTGAGAGATCCAGCAGAACTAGGAAACAGCTATCACCTTTGTCCCTAGCTCGCCGGAGATCATCAACCAGCGTGACCAAGGCAGTTTCAGTCCCATGGTGAGGCCTGAATCACTTTCCTGAAAACATATGAATTTTCTTAAATCAGAAATGCCCCACATGGCCTACCAGGTGGCTCTGGAGAACCTTGTAAGAATGCTGTGAACACAGTTGCTTTCCCCTCTTTGTCCCAGAAGCTGGAGTGGGGATATACAGTACTGACTCTGAACAGGGAGCTTCTGTTTTGTAATAATGTCTGTCGTCATTGCATCACCGTTTTTTCTAATAGGGTTTCTGTACTGTTAATAGGTACATGAGAGAGAAATTCAGAAGATGAAACTGTTCTGTTTTCCAGCTGTGATAGAAGACATTTCATTCACTCGTTAAATCCACGGCCCCTGACCCGCAATTAGCAAAGGCAATTGCTTTGCCAGAAAAAGTTGGCAATTCCAATACCTCATTGAGAACTGGCAATATCTGTAACTCCCCTGTTCTCAAAGTGAAGTGTTTATCAGTGAATTACTATGAAATGCATTGTGTGGTTATTTCCTGCAGTCAGAATCTGGAGACATTGGACTGCTAAATCAGTAGCGTTCACAAGTGCACTATGCTAGGTGCCTAGTATTGCTTGTTGGATCTGACTTAAAGCATCAGTATGCATTTCTAATTTTGTTTTTGTTATGTTTGAATCTCCAGCTTTATTTAATTTTCCCCCAAGGTGTGCTTAGGAAAATATAATGCAATCAGGGTGCCGGCAGCATTTATTTTTGCCACCTAACTTCTTTCTTGCCATTAAATCACATATTCTGTTAGTATGTGGCCTACAATATACAGTATTAGAACAGAGGTAGGAGTTTGGTTAGGCTTGGTGTCAACGTTATGAAAGTAATGTAAGCAGCATGTGCAACCTTATCTAAATAGTAGTTGAAATTTCATTACTGCAGTAATGAGCTCTTTCGACTTCTATTATCCTTGCACAGCTGCCAACCAGAAATGCAGAGTCATCAAGTGAGCAGCGAGGCTAATAAATGTCAATTTCTTTTTATGAAGAAGCTACTCTATTTCTTGTAATAGAGAGTTCTTTGTATTCACAGTCCACACAAAAGGCAGCACCTGAGAGTACAGAAATACTTGGCAGTCTCTAACCAATATCCCTCCCCCTTCTCGTTTAGCGTTTCTCATCACAAATTCATATTTTTGGTGTACTAAGCTTAAATCTTGATTATGAAACTTTTGATACTTTAGTATATACAAATATAAAGTCCAATTTTAATATTAAATATTGTTAAAACCTTTAATGTTCAAAACCTCAAATCAGAAACAAAATAATTATGGTGGGTTGCTTGGCTGATTTAAAAAAAGAATTCATAGTCATAAGTAGCTTTTTGGAATGTGGTTTTCGCTCATACACAATGGTCCAGTTGGCATGTAACACTAAGCCAAACCATGGCTTAGCACAAACAACCAATTGTACAGGTCCCTGGAACAAAGATCACAGCCACAACACTCCTCCCCCGATCCAGTTGCTGTTGTTGTACCCATGGCTAAGTCATGGTTTGGCTTAATGTTGTACCTGAACCTGGGTTTGTGGTTTGACTCGTACCACAGAAACCATGAGCAGTAAACAAAGAATGAGCTTCAGCATAGCATGTGAACTGGATATATGAAAGCTTTGCTTAAATTCTAAATTATTATTGCTGCCTGCAAGCTCATAGCTCTCTTTTCTCAAAGGTTTTAGCTTATAGCAACAGAAACATGGTACTTTTCAATGATAAAATTATGTGGCAATTCATTAACCTTCTAGTCAATAAGTTTTACTTTTCAGAGGACACATATAGGATTGCACTGTTAGTTCTTGGGATAGGAGTGATGTAGTGTGGGTTTATTGCACATCAGACCTGTAACATTATATGGATTTTGCAACAGCACTTGGCATCTGGGTGTAAGGCTGAGGCTGCAATCACAGGCCTCTTTACTTCAAATGAAGTCCTATTGAAATCAGTGGGACAGTTCCAAGTAATGTTCAGGCTCCCACCCAAAACACACAGGCAGAGGCTGTTATTTGTAAGAAAGAGATTTTTATTCAGGCAAGTACAGGGTCAGCAGCAGACACAGTGCTCAGGAGTCATGATTCAAGAGTAGGGCAAGAAGTTCAGAACTGGATGGAAGCAACAAAGATGTCGCAACAGGTTTTCCCACCCCTCCCTCCAAACCTTTAACCATGAGGCATGGTCTGCTCACCTGCAAGACTCTCTCACACTGTGGGAATGTCAAGCTTGCAAGTGAACATTCTGTTGGGGGTGAGTGGGTCTCCTCTCACCTGTGAAGGCAGTTCCTGGTTCTAGGTGACAAAGCTGCACTTTCCTGTTCAGACACCACCTGTTCATCTCCATTGACTGATTAAAGTCCTCCCCAGCCTCCACTGAGGCTCTCCGCTCTATAGAGCCTCAGAGGTCAGAGCCATCTTCCCTGCTTCCTTTTCCAAGGTGACTGACATTAAGGGTGTGGGATCCCCCCATACTCCAACCTAGGGCCACACAGTTAATCTCTCACCTCTGTTTCTTTCTCCTTCTCTTTCTGGGGCTGCCAGTCCAAGCCCAAGCCTGACAGTGCTGTGGGGCTCATGACAAGTAAACCCAGTGAGAATTGGGCTGTAAGTCTCAAGTTTCTTCGGGAGTAAAAATCGGAGGGAGTAACTGGTGTGACATGGCACTTACACAGGTCACAAATGGTATGTTTTCACCCCACTGTCTTCATCCCACTGCCCTGCGGAGGCTTTGCGCAGCCATCCCGAAGCTAGAACAGCGAGACGGAGGGCTGCGCAGTGCCCCGTCTCGCTGTTTTGGCTTCGGGGACAGCCTTTCAAGGTGCCTTCACCTCGCCGCCCTGCGGAGACTTTGTGCAGACATCCCAAAGCTAGAACAGCTTCGGGCTGCAGGCAGCTATCCACAAGCCCGCAGAGCCCGGCGGGAGTTCCCTCCGGGCTCCCAAGGCTTGCGGATAGCTTCCTGAAGCCTGGAGATCGAGAGGGGTCGCTGCGCACCGACACCTCTCACTCTCCAGGCTTCAGCGAAAGCCTGCATTCGCTCCATAGGACGCACACACACTTCCCCTTCATTTTTTGGGGGGGGGGGAAGTACGTCCTATAGAGCAAAAAATACGGTAGATTTTGCAAAAGGATCTTGGAACATACTGGGGAGTATCCAGTGGTGTGGAATCTGCTTCCATTTGTGTCGTGAGACTTTCCCTTCTCCCTCCCACATGCCCCCCAGGCCTGCTCTGGAGTGTTGGGGAAACGTCAGGGCAGATTTGGGAGTGCATGAAGGCTGCAGATGAAGGAGAAATCTGTAACTCCAATGCTGGATAATAATACCCACTGTATTGTGATGTATGTTTGCTCTGGAAGCATTAAATATATATTTTTTTAATTTCTCAAGAACATTGGCCTTTTACATAGAAGAGGATTCTGAAATATGTGGCACAGGCCGCTGCATTTGAAAACAGTGCAGCCATTGCTTTGCTTTGGTCTGAATGGAACAAATGTTGTCATTTTCATGGTAAAAAAAAGAGTATGTGACTTTGCATTAGCAGTTGGAACACTTTGATGTTTTAAGCCTTGAAGTCTGAGTAAAGCTAACAGTAATAGATACTCTACTGTTTTGGCTGCTCTGGGCTGCCGGGGATGATGATTTGCTTTTACCCATTTGTCTGGGAAGCACAAGTGGACATCATTTCCTAAGGTTAATTACAAGGTTTTTATATAAAAAAAAGTTGACTAGAAACCAGCTGCCCAGATAGTAAATTTTATTTTAGTCAAATACCAATATTGGAACATTTGTTTGCCTTGCAACTGATGAACAGGAAGGACTCTACAATGTATCCTCCTATAACATTTCACAGATGAAAATACAGTCATACCTTGGAAGTCAAATGGAACCCATTCCGGAATTCTGTTCAACTTCCAAAACATTCAAAAACCAAAGCGCGGCTTCTGATCGGAAGCCCCGTCAGACGTTCGGCTTCCAAAAGAACATTTGAAAACCGGAACACTCACACCCAGGTTTCGATCGTTCAGGAGCCGATTTGTTCTGGAGCCAAGGCATTCAAGATCCAAGGTACAACTGTACTTGTCATGGCTCAATTTCCAAGCCAAAGACCACTGCTTGAACTGCCCCACCCCAGCAATTTGGCACATTGCAGAAGGCTCTGCCCTGCTTTCTGTATGCTTTAGTCATTCATTTCTGCATTAGACCTGTCCTCAACTGGTTTAATAGTTGATAGGATGTTCTGAGGAAGCTAAATTCTGATGAATGTACTCAAGCAACTTGCATCCTCCACAGACAAAAATAGAGATAGTGATTTATTAGGCAGAGAGAGTAGGGAATAAGGAAGCATGGAAGCATATGATACAGTCTAGCTACCACTAGTTATCTGAAAGCCTTGGCCACTAGGGTTTCTCCTGAACTGGAAGGTATCACTGGTAACTCTGACTAAAGATGACAGGAGTTAGTAGCCAATATTTTAATTTCCTGTGGAGCCATTTGAAATGATTTTTATGTTCTATGGAGAATCAATCTATGTACCTTCAGTGGCTAAGCACAAAAAAAAAGAGTCTTGTGTTTTTACAGCTGAACTTAATAAACCTTAGTGTTATGAATCTGGGCTGCTACTGTTAGGAGTGCCCCACATATTGCAGTAAGTATGTGATTATTTTAGTGCCATTCCATGCACTTTGCATAAACATCTCTTTAAAAAACAAACCATATTTGTTGGCAGTTAAATATTAAACTCAGCCTTTGGAAGTTAATATTAAACCTAGCAAGAACTGCTTAAACTCAGAACTAAATTTATATTTTAGGAAGAGGTCAGTTGGCCAGGGAGAGTACGTTAGATCTCTCTACTTGTACTTACAAGGTGTGTATGGAAAAATAAGAAGAAAATGGCATGTATGTGTCCTATTAAGAATGTAAGATGCATTTCTAGCATGTGCAGTTCACATAAAGGAAAGTAGATAACAATTTTATTACATTTAGATTCTATATGGTGCTTTTTCTGAGCATTTGAGTAATTCTTACAGCATTCCTACCAGGTAGTCCAGTATTATTATCCTCATATATGACAGATCTGTGGTGGAGTATAATGGTACCTGCCAATAGAATCTTAATAGTCTGTCACAGCAGACTTATCAACACACTTGGTCAGTCTTCCCCATCTTGGTGCCCTCCAGATGTTTTAGGCTATAGTTCTCACCATTCCCTGCCTGTCCACCTTCATTTGATCCAAACAACAATACTTTGGGAGAGAAATTGAAATTGCAGAGTTTTGAGAAATTAAAAGATAAAGTGCGAGACTGGCTTCATTATTATCAAATAAGAGAGGCCTATAATTTGGACAAAAAAATTGGCTTCCAGGTGGAAAAATCAAAATTGGAAACAGAACTGTTAGATCCCAAAACTAAGATACTTTCAAGAATGTATAACTTGCTGTTAAAATGGAACACACAGGATGAAACGGTTAAATCTGCAATGATTAAATGGGCACAAGATATTGGTCATAACATTATGTTTGCTGACTGGGAACCACCGGTATGAAATTTACGGCATGTAATGCCTTAAGAGAGAATATTATGAAAATGATATATAGGTGGTACATGACACCAGTCAAGCTTGCAAAAATATATCATTTGCCTGATAATAAGTGTTGGAAATGTAAAGAAAATGAAGGTACATTCTTTCACCTTTGGTGGACGTGCCCAAGGATTAAGGCTTTCTGGGAGATGATCTATAATGAAATGAAAAAGGTATTTAAATATACCTTCCTGAAGAAACCAGAGGCCTTTCTCCTGGGCATGGTCGGCCAATTGGTGCCAAAGAAGGACAGAACTTTCTTTATGTATGCAACAATAGCAGCAAGAATTCTCATCGCAAAGTATTGGAAGACACAAGATCTACCCACCTTGGAAGAACGGCAGATGAAAGTGATAGACTATATGGAATTGGCGGAAATGACTGGCAGAATCCGAGACCAGGGAGAAGAGTTGGTGGAAGAAGATTGGAAGAAGTTTAAAGACTATTTGCAGAAACATTGTAAAATTAATGAATGCTAAAATGATGTTGGATTGAAATGAAGTGGCTTTAGCAATAAGGTTAAAAAGAATATGTAAAAATGGACTGATAATTAGATGAAAATATAAAGTTATAATATGTTAAGATATAGAATTAAGATAAATACAAAGAGGGAAAGGATTTGCTGAATTAACCATGTGAATTGGAATACAAAAAAGGGAGGTGTGAGGAGGTCAGGAAACAAGTAATTGAAATATAAGATACGAAAAGATTGATTTGTTTTTTAATTGTTTTTTATTTCCTCGTGTATTTTGTATTTTCTTTGCATATTTGTATCTTTTTTCTTTTTCTTTTTCTTTTTCTTTTCTTATTCTGTAATTCTCTTTTGTCTGTAAAATTTCAATAAATATTTTTTTTAAAAAAAACAACAACAATACTTTGAAGTTGGTTAGGAAGAGAGTTGGTGAGTAAGCTTCATGGCTAAGGCTGTTCTCCTAACCTCATGTTCCCAGGAGTAAGCCCCATTTATGTAAATAACTAGAGGTACCACTGTATATCAGTAGGCTTTACTTCTGACCAGACATAGTTAAGATTGCACTACAAGTGGGGATTTGTAGCTGGTTCTTCCCAATTGTAGTCTGAACACTCTAAGCGCTCTGTTAAACTGGCTTTCAGTGTACTGTCCTGACTCTACTTTTACTCTGATTGGATGGTGACTTTGGACAGAATTATCTGGGGGCCTCTTACTAAAGGACTGAACCTAGAGCACAGCTGGAAAATTACTTCCTGTAGTTTTCTTTCAGGATTACTTAGATGAAGTATATTGCATGCTTTGAACGCTCATAAGGACTGTTATTCTTTATTATTTTGAGTTTCAGCACTAGAGATTGGAGTGTGAGTATCCCTCGAGGAACAGAGACCACATAACATGGGAGATTTTAATTGGGCTTCGTTTTGACCTGGACTGTGTTCCTCTCTATCCATGCTAGCTGTGTGCTTCTTCGCCTCTATTCAACACAGGGAGGAAAGGGCCACTGCAGGATGAGAAGTACAGTGGTGCCCCGCAAGACGAGTGCCTCGCAAAACGAAAAACGCGCAAGACGAAAGGGTTTTTCGGTTTTTGCGTTGCTTCGCTAGACGATTTTCCCTATGGGCTTGCTTTGCAAGACGAAAACGTCTTGCGAGTTTGTTCGCTTTTTTCTTAAAGCCGCTTGAAGAGGCGCAGTTGCAACGGACCGTGCTTCGCAAGACGAAAAACATCGCAAGACGAAAAGACTCGCGGAACGAATTAATTTCGTCTTGCGAGGCACCACTGTATCCTGTGTATTGTATGGGTTGGATGGTCTCCCCAAAAGGACTCATGGAGTTTTGGTGCTGGAGCTTGAAGACCTAGAGTACAAAATAGTATAAAGCCATCACTTTTTCAGATGCATTTTGTTGCAGAAATGTCTGTCTATCTGTCTCTTTGAAGCCAAGCAGAACTAGGGCAGACCAGTAGCTGGATGAGCAACCACCTAAGAAGCCAGCTCATACTAGCTCAGGCAGAAAACAAGCAAATTGGGTTATTTTAATTCTTTGCAGACTGTGACTGTTCCCCACCCCCACCCCTTTTAGGGTGGCTAGATGCAAAGAAAGGCATGGTGCCCACTTTTTAAGTAGTTATCTAGAATTGAGGGAACTTTTACAGGTGCAACTTGTGCATGCGTGAAAATGCCACACCTATCAAAATATCCTCTTCTACACAACCATTGAAGGCGAGAATCCATCTTCCTTTGCATTTGGTTGGCAGCACGAAGTAGGGAGGTGGTTTGCTGGGTGTAACCAAGAGCAACCATGGTGATACAGTGAGGAGATGCCTTCAAACCTGTACCATTCAGCACTGGGTAAGCAGGCAGTTGATAAGAGGATAGTGCAGGTTCCAGACATCTGTGCTTGCATAGTGCTGGCTGTGGCTCCATCCCTGCTTGCTGGCTCTGAGAGATAAATGGAGGAAAATCTTGCTGTACTTTGGCCACTTGTAGTTTTGCCTAATTTACCTCCCTCACATGCTGATGCTGTTGGTTACCTTTCTCTGCCTCTGTCCTTTTCTCTTGATCTCCCCCTTTCATTTTAAAAAGAAACTCAAGCAAAGAAAATTGTGATGTCTCTGCTGTGATCGACCTTAGGCTCAATATTCCACACACACACAAGGTCAAATTACTGAGGCAGTACCATTGTGTGAATGCTGCCATATGTCTATAAGTTACAATAATTTGCTGTAAATGTTAGCAACTCTGCCTCCACCATTGTTTGCTTGGTATCCACTTATTTAGATTGAATAACAGATATATGGTGAGTGCTTATAATCCTCTGAAGAACATTGAGACGTTCTAAATAATAATGGTGATTTACTGGAACAATGTAAGGTTGCTTGTTAGTTCTATTAAAATAGATAGCATAGCTTGCCATGATACTTTTGGTAGGACACACACATCCTCCCTCTGCACTTCAAGATGCAGATTGATCAGTTAGCAAATGCTGGAACATTTAAGTTTTATTTAAACAAGCTTTCTCATTTAATTTTGTGGATATACGGTACTAAATGCTCCATGCTTTTCTTTTTCTGCAGGCAGCTATAAATGGTGTTATACCACAGGAAAATGGGATTTTACAAAGGTAGGTGGCAAACTTTCTCACTATTAGTCCTTCTAGCATACGGAACAAATCATTTCTATTGTTAGTGAGCTGCTATTGGCACCAGTCGTTCCTGTATCTTGCTGTAGCTTTCAAATGTTAAAATTTCTAGGTTGGAAGAGCTTAATAAATAGTGGACCAATTTTTCATTTTTCCTCCTGCTTACCAATACCTTTTATTTTTGTGTTCTGTCTTTTTATGTTGTAAGCCTGTGAGCAGAGACTATCTCACTGCTAAAACTTTAAAATCTGCAACTTTTTATTGCTCAGTTTATGAAATTCTTTTGCTCTGATCCAGCAGGGGCAATCTGTAAACCAGGGGGAAAGCTGAATTTGAAGCATCTTTTAGGTACTGTGTGTGTAAAAACGTGCTGTACAGAGGGAAACAAATCCCCTTCTTCCAGACATGGGGCTACTTGCATTGTGCTTCTATATCGGCACCCTGCCAAACAGATAGGTCAGTATGGTTTGGGGAGGATAGTGGGGCTAATCCCTTCTCCTTTCCTACTTAGCTCTGAAACCTCTGGCCATCTGTTTAGCAGAGGAGATCTTCACATGCAGTAATGCTCCTGCAGCCCACTTCAGCACACACAAAATCTCTGAATTGGGGCCAATACAGTTTTGCATGGAAATGTATACACCTAAACACAGCACATCCATTGTTCATCTTAGCTTTGAAACGGCCCATGGCTTCAGAGTTGAGAATTGCTCTTTGTTCTCCCTGATGAGCGAGAAGGAAAAGAGGCCTCTGTATAAGAGAGAATCATAGTGCTCTATTTGTTTGTTGACCCACCCACCCTGCGCGACACACATACAATTTGGGATGCAGAACGATAGGAATTACCCTACCGGACCGTTGAGATGACAAATGTTCTAAGGCTGAAGCAGTGCAGATGTGTAAGCAACCACTCACAGCACAGTTCAAGCTGGCCACATCTGAGTTTGTTAACATTTTATGCTTTTATTTTGCACTGAAGCTTTGGGACATTTGAAACATACAAAAGGTCAGCATGAACTTCCCTTATTTTTTTAAAAAAAGAAGAGACATGAGAAGGGACAAATTTTCAGCTGCCGGCTTATAAATATAAAGCTTCTTAATTTAGATATCATGGCTTGATCATAACTAACTACTTAGAATTTCCACTGAAATGTTGCCGACTTAAAACGCTCTCCCACTTCTGTGGCAACACTCACAGTATTTTTTATAACCGAGAATAGAAGGAAAAGGTAACAGAACACTCTATTTTGGCAGAGCTACTAATATAACTCCCTGCCTGTCCCTGATTAGATGCTTGTCTAAATAAAAACACTTTATATCGATCTGTTCAGTAGTTGTTTTTATATATTTATACATGCTTTCAAGGGAAGGGGGTTCCAAAGCTGGGGAGAAATGTATATGCCCATACTACTGTCTTCTTTTCAGCGAGAGTTGAATCAAAGACTGCTTTCAAACATAGGACATAGCAAATATATGGCAGGCCTAAGTCATCTAGGGCTTTCCAAAACTGATTTGTGCTGGGTGGGCGGGACAGGAAGCCAATGCAGTCCCAAGGGCACTGGTCTAATATGCTTGTGGTGACCCTTGCAAAATGGGTTGTCGTGTTCCATATTGGCTGCAGTCTCCTGATATTCTTTAGCATAAGATACTGTGAGTGAGCATATGGAGTTCACTCTAGATGTTTAACCAGCTAAAAGAGACCTATGCATTTTTATTAATGCGCAGTACCTAGTATCCTTCAACTGCATTTGTAATTAATCTATGAGGAGATGCAGAATATTTTAAATGTGTAGTAGTAAAACCCTGCAAGTTGTGCCCAGGTGAAGCTGCAAGGTCTGGGCTAGCACATCAAAAGAACCATTGTCTGTGTTTGCATGTATCAGTAAGTCAGGGTTTCTGACTTGTGGCTTAACATGAATGGTAGCGCTGGTGCATGGTGCCCACATGCTGCTTTTTCATTCTTACCCTGGCATGAGTGGGATGAAAAAAACAGGAAGCCTTGGCTTCCCATCATGTCTGAACTAGAGAGCCTAGTTTTTCGCTGCCTAACAAACCATGATCTATTAGCTATTGACAAACCATCGTTTAAGATGGGGTAGTGATTGTGGCTTATTGTGGAGTAACAAACCATGATATCTGGTTCAGACATAATGGGAAAGCAGGTTCATTTGCATATGTTACTCACACACAAGGGAATAGCAAAGTGGGAGTGTTGCACCCATATGCTGCTTATCCATGTCAAACCACAATAAGCCAGAAATCCTGCCTTATCTTTACATGTGTTAGTTTTTGGAGTAGGGTTTCACCCTTTATCTTTAGAGTGAGTTTGCTGAATCACTCATGGGATATCTTGGGCAGGAGGAATTGCTCAGTCACCAATTGTAGTGAAGAAGTCTGGCAAATATAGTATTTCATAAACATTTAGCTTTAATATTTTAAAGATGACTGCAAAAAGTAGGGCCAACGAAGTGAGTGCTGGTTGTAAAGGTGGTTTTTCATCCCTTTTATAGCTGGAATGGTACCTTAAAAAAATGTATTACGTCTAAAGGCACCCAGAGTAGAAAAGGTAGTCCAAATCCTGATAACTTGATGAACTATTTCAGGATGCTGGAGGAATTCATTTCAAGCATGCTGGCTTATGGCTAATAACTCCTAGAATCAGAATATCTTGAAAAAGAGCAACATGCATGCTTCTTGAACTCTAGCTTCTGTGCCATTCCTGGTTTCAATCCCGAGATATGTTCAGAGAACCAAAAAAAGTTGTTCTAACAAACTAACTGCCTGTGTTTTCTTAAAAGCCTACCTATGTATGCTTCCCTCCCCAGTGAATATAGTGGAGAGACTTCACAAGGGCCAGACTATGGTCCCGCTAGCCATCCTTCCTCCTCATCGTCAACACCTTCTTCATCTTCTGCGTTTCGCCATGTAGTGCCATCCAGACAGATAGTGGAAAGACAACCACGAATGCTTGACTTCAGGGTTGAGTACAGAGACCGAAATGTGGATGTAGTACTTGAAGACAGTTCAACTGTTGGTAAGAAAACTGTTGCAAGAAGGGACTGACAAAATTAAAATGGATGCGTGCCTAAACTACAGTGCAAGTTCATTTCTTTGAGTGGCTTGTGGGGAGAGAGGATGTTTGAAAGCACTACTTTTAAAGCCAGTGATGCTCTACCTGTTTGAGTAGGGGGAATGGGGGGCCAGTTCTTTGAGTGAACAAATCAACATGACAAACAGGACATAAATTTTCTTGCTGCCCAACAGTGATGGGGGCCTGGAAATGTGATAATCTCCAGGGAGAGTAGTGTCTAAGACGCAAAAGAAGTTTCTAAAATTCTTCCCTTATTGGAGCCTTTCTTTTTTTGCAAAATAAGGGACTCTCTTCTTTTTTTCCTTAAAATTTATCATTATCTCTTCTGTACTCCTACAAGCCTCAAAGATAACTAAGCAGTACCAGTTTGACTCTCAATGAATTTATTCTCTTCTTAAGTCACTTTATATAAACTGGAAACATATGGGATTTACTAAATAATATTTCTGTGGCTTGAGAATATAACTAGAGACATCCATAGTCTTTATAACCCCTTTGGCCAAATCATTTTGGAGGAGGATAATACAATTGTTTTCTTGCTTTGTTTGTTAAGAACATCGTTCAATGATCACTGAGGTGGCATACAAACATTTCCTTTTAAAAAATGCATTCAGATTATGATAACATATTTGGATTGTTATTATTCAATGCATAAATACACCTATAATTTTCTAATTTCTGTACATGTATTAAAAGAAAAATTAGTCTCCGCCTACAGTCTAATAGGGACGCGGGTGGCGCTGTGGGTAAAACCTCAGTGCCTAGGACTTGCCGATCGTATGGTCGGCGGTTCAAATCCCCACGGCGGGGTGAGCTCCCGTCTTTTGGTCCCAGCTCCTGCCCACCTAGCAGTTCGAAAGCACTCCTAAGTGCAAGTAGATAAATAGGTACCGCTTTATAGCGGGAAGGTAAACGGCGTTTCCGTGCGCTGCGCTGGTGCTGGCTCGCCAGAGCAGCTTCGTCACGCTGGCCACGTGACCCGGAAGTGTCTCCGGACAGCGCTAGCCCCCGGCCTCTTAAGTGAGATGGGCGCACAACCCTAGAGTCAGACATGACTGGCCCGTACGGGAGGGGTACCTTTACCTTTTACAATCTAATAGATGCAATACAATGGAAAAAGGAATGGGGTAGGAGAGGAAAGACAGCATTGGAGCAGCTTCTCCACTGGCCAAGGCCAGGTTTGTCTTCTTGGCCTGCTCTTCCTGGGATGCAGGGGGTGGAGCCTACCAGTGGCCCTTGGTCCCCTGACCTGTAGCAGAGGCCAGAGCATAATTTCCTTTTGGTGCTTAGTGTATTTCAAAACCATCTCTGTATTGCTTATAGTATTTGCCCCACATCAGCTAAGGTGAAGAATCTTAAAACTTTAATTGTAATATATGATCGAAGAGTGACATCTAGTGGCATGTTCTAATTATTGGCTGAGCATGTACTTGTTTGGTCAGTCTCTATTTCCCCCTCCCAGTCCCACCCCCCTTATTATGCTCAATTCTCCACCTCATTTAGTTGTTTGAACTTTTTTTTTGTGGGGGACATGATTTCATAATTTCTGCAGGCTCACTATCCTTCACCTTCTTTTTGCAGATGAGAGAACAATATTCAATATGCACAACTCTCATTAGGATGGTGCCTAGAGCAACAACATTTAGTCAGTCCTAATACTTTGATAAGGTTAAAAAGGTGCCCCTGATTAATGAGGCAGCAGCTTTTTGAATTTTTGTAAGGGTCTTCAATACAAGGCTTTAATCTGAGAAAGGGGGAGGCGGCAAGATCTGCCTTAAGAGGCATTCATGCTTGTGTGTGAAAAGGAGAAGCCTCTTCACACAGGGCGGTTGCTGCAACAAATCTTAAAACAAAGGGTTGGATCCAGAGAAACACTCACAGGAAGGGTGGGTGGAAGGTGACTTTACATCCCTCTTCTCTCCACTGAGCCCCCTGAAAAGGCTTTTCTAAAGGCTGGGGTTACTACTCAGTGGGTTAGGGTGGTCTAGCCTAGCCTGTGATGGAGAGGGAATGGGGAATCACTGAAAATCACATTAATTCACCTTCACACTTGGTTTTTGGGGATCCCTCTCTTTAGCCCCTAAACCACAGTTCTCCCCCTGAGTGGAATCTTCTGATCTTCAGGAGAGGCTTTTTCAGGGCTGCTAAGAGACCCAAATCGTACATTACATTCCTAGATTGATTTGGTGGGGAGGATGACTTGGTGATTTCAGCCTGTGTGTGCTGGCTTTTATTCATGTGCATCTTATTTTAAACATTACAGTTATTGTGGGGGTTGCCCAGGAGTGCCATAAGTGGAGCAGGTATGCTCAGTGGGCAGATTAGACAAGGCATAATCTTGCCTCCCTCCCTCCACCAGTTGTAGATAGGGAGAAAGTAAAGGTGGATACTATCCAAACCAGGCCACTGCTTTGTTTCGGTATATTGCCCAACTAGTAATTAAGATGGTATATTAATCCAGTGTATCATTAGAATATTATTCCAGATGGTGGTATTTGGTTCAGTAGCTGAACTTCACAGGAGAATGTGGGTAGTGTTACTGAATCACAAACACACTAATTTACCTTTTACTTTATCTGGATAATTTTTTATATTTATTTCCCTTCCTCCCGCAGTGTAAAGTTACCATGGTTACATTGTCCTTTCTTTTTAAAAAAATGCAAAATAACAATACCTGTAACCTGGAGTGGGGGGGGGGAGAGAGAACCTTGAAGATGCTTCTGATATTGAGAAAACATTGAATAGACAATAGAAAACCAGGGAAACCTTTCCTTTGGCTTTTGGATTAAAGAACGACCAGTCTTCCTCTTGCTTCATTGCAATATTACATGGATGTACTTATGAGATATGTGAAAAAACCAGACACTTCATTTGCACCTCTTAAATGCCACTGTAGAATCCCTTTTTTAGCTAATCTTTGTTATTATAACACCAACAGTGTTTTGGACCCCTCCATCTGCATTGTGCTCAAGGCCCATTTTCCCATTACGTGTACACAAACCTAGATTTGCCGTCAAGTGCACCCTCCAGTAGGCCACTCAGGTCCCCAATGAGTGTGGCTTGATGATGCACATGTTTACAACTATGTACATGTCACAGTTGTAGTATTTTGAACTAGTATTTAAAATTGTTCGCCCATGTTTAGCAGCTGTTGCACAAAATGTCCGCTAGATGGAGTTATGCTACACCACCAATGAATAAAGATGTGATTTTCATTACAGTCTGACTTGTATGACACCTACCTAATGCCACGAGACTAATAATTTTTCCACATATGATTGTGAAATGATCGCTCTTTTGGACAACGCTTAATGTAATTCTGTACGGTGAGGCAATTGCTTGCTTGTAGGGCGTTTTCAAGGAGGGCATGGGGGAACCACAAATCGGAATCGGAAAAATAATACAAAGACTGTTAAGGAGATGGTTGTTTTTCTATCTTGGTATCTTCCAAACATCTGTACATTTGAAATCTGCAGTGCTGTTCACAGAGATAGATAAGATTTCTCAATTGCGGAAAGATTTTGACCCCATTGATGGCAGTAATAGGCAATGGGAAACTGTTTCTGCAGGGACATTGGAGGGGGCCAACGGTTAGTGATGTAGAGAAAGGCTTTGTCATAGCTGTAGAGTTCAGTCCTGGCACCTGAGTTGTAAAGGTTTGAAGCAGGTGACCTGGGAAAAGCCATTAACAGGCACCTTGTTGTTGCTTGCCTGTGTGGCTAAATAGACCTTTAGTTCATTCCCTTGTAAAACAGCCTATTATTTTCCCTATAATAGGGATGGGGAACCTTTTCTTCATGGGAACCACATTTCCTCCTGGGGAGCCACTTGCCAGTGGTGGGAGGAGCTGTGTTGCTATGTTCCAACCTTGCAAAAACCAAAGGTTTATCTACACTTATACATACATCTCCCCAGCTCCTCACTCTCCTATCCAGACCAGCAAGGGGCATTTTTCACAGTTGCAAGTGCAGATTCCAGCCGGGCAAAAGATCTTAAGGAGGGAATGGAGAATGGCCAGTGTCTGGTATGGTGTCAGGAAGAGGTGTTTGGCCCAGGAAGGCGGTGCATGGTCTAGGGAGAGGTCCGAGGGCCAGATAGAAGAGTTGTATTTGGCCCCTGAACCTCAGGTTCCTCACGTCTGCTTTATAAGATGGTAAATGAGTGATAGTATTTTGATCTTAATCTTTGTGAACTTTAAACGTATACTTAAGCAGTACTTACAAGCAAAAGTACTGACTGACATATTAAAAATCAACAGGAGTTGAAGGGTTGCATGTGAACTATATATCCCGTACAGCAAAAATTATGCACTTCGTTGTTGTTCATTGTATGCCATTTGGGTTCACTGTATCTATCTTTTCTGGAAAAACAAATAATTTTAACGCCAATAAATATTTGTGGCATAAAATGATAGTATTTGTTTTTAGCATATTTTAAGGTTTTGATAGTTAATATTGCTTTGATGATTTAGAATTTATCCTAAATAGTATTTTAACATTCTATTGATTGTTTTATGCTATAATATACACTGAGAGAAAGAGAGAGAATGTTACCTCTAGATTTGTGTCTTATTAAATTCTTCAGTAATGTTGAAATTACAGTAACAGTATGGAATGTTTGGGCTTCTCAAGCCTAGTAACTTTTCTTTTTGCCAATGTTTACTAACGATGAATGCCGAAAAACATAAATATGGACAATACTTTTGTTTTGCAGGAGAGATCAAACACATTTTAGAAAATGAGCTTCAGATTCCTTCATCAAAAATGTTGCTAAAAGGCTGGAAAACTGGAGACGTAGATGACAGTGTAAGTTCCTATATTTGTCCCAGAATCAAATGCTGGGCTTTCTGCTACTCTCAAGTTAACCTACTTCATATAGTTGCTGTGAAGAAAAAATAGGAATTGGGAGAATCGTGTACACTGCCTTGAGCTCCTGGGGGTAGGAAGGTGGGATTATTCTAATAACTTGATTATTGCAGTGAAACATATTTAGGGCCAAACTAGATATGGTGCTGAATACATCACATGCAGCTACTGGCATCTTTGGGAACTTACTTTCTGGGACTAAGAGCAAATGGGAGGGGGCAATTCTCTATTAGAACTGAAGGAAGCGATAAAGTGGGAAAATATCTGTTCCTGTCCCAAGGTCCTGATACTTCTGCCACCACTTGTTATTTTTTTTAGAAAAACACAGACATGATTGCTAATGATTTATTTATAGATAAACCAAAATGGCCCTTCCTTTGAGGTGAATGTACTTGATGCAAAATGTTTCTAATTTCCAACGTTTTTTCCCTATAGACTGTTCTAAAAACTCTACACTTGCCAAAAAACAACAGCCTCTATGTCCTAACGCCTGATTTGCCACCACCCTCCTCATCAAGTATGCCTGGGTAAGATACAATTTTTTAAAATACGTTTGAGCGTAGTAAAATATCACTCTGTGTGAGGAGTTTGCATTAACAATGTTGCCAAATCAGAATTAGACTTCCATTGCCATTTGTTTAAAAATAATATTAATACTTTACTTTGTGCTCACTTCTCCCCATAGTAAACATTTATGTAAAGGTAAGGTAATAAATGAATGGGACGCAGGTGGCACTGTGGTCTAAACCACAGAGCCTAGGACTTGCCGATCAGAAGGTTGGTGGTTCAAATCCCCGCGATGGGGTGAGCTCCCGTTGCTCGGTCCCTGCTTCTGCCAACCTAGCAGTTCAAAAGCACGTCAAAGTGCAAGTAGATAAATAGGTACCGCTCTGGCGGGAAGGTAAACGGCATTTCCGTGTGCTGCTCTGGTTCGCCAGAAGCGGCTTAGTCATGGTGGCCACATCACCTGGAAGCTGTACGCTGGCTCCCTCAGCCAATAAAGCGAGGTGAGCGCCGCAACCCCAGAGTCCGTGACTGGACCTAATGGTCAGGGGTCCCTTTACCTTTACCTTTAAGGTAATAAATACTAGAAGGGAGATATTTTTTCTGTCCAATTTCTTCAAAGATAATTGTTAATAGATTTTTAAATTCTTGTTCTTGACACACTCTAATCTGGGTAATTAAAACTGGTGGGTAGGTGTTCTTGATGTGTAGAATGGATATAATATGAACAGGAATCATCCTGTAGAGTGGGAGATCAGCCAAGATTATTTTATGGTTCCTTCAAGCCATATCTATCATTTTCCCAAGGTAGATAACTTATGGGCAAGGGTGCAAAGTTGAATGAATTATTTCTGGGGAGCAGATAAGCCCCACCCTGCAAAACTGAACCTAAGACACAGCACACATACACCATTTGAATTGCAATGCCCCTAAACTTGGGAGGGGGCAGCCCCCTTAAATATTTTATGGGGGGGAGGCGGAGGGACCTCATTCCCTAGAAGTTGGCTCCTGTTCTTATGGGTGTGAATAACTTGAACAGCATGTAGATTACAAACCCGTTGTATTTTCAATTGAACACTTCAGTTGTTAGCAATTGGAACTACAAAATAAAATATGAGTGCTTATCACAATGTATGAGAATTTATTTTTAAGTACTGACCTGTAACACAGAAAGTGTCTGCACACACAAGAGTGCAGTTAAATAGAAGCAGTCCACCATCTTAGGAATGGTGTCAGTTCTTTCCCTTCTATATACAGGTGAAAGATCTTTGCATACAATGGATAGCTGAAGAAGACAGAATTGGGATTCAATTGGTATTGGAGAACAGCATGGTGTCCTCCATGTGTTGTTGGGGTCCAACTCCCCTTGGCCCCAGAAAGCATGTTCAGTGGACAGGGCTGATGAGTATTGTAGTCTAACAACATTGGCTGTCTATGAACTACTTCAAGGTGTTGTATATGGAGCTGTCTTTGAAGCCTCTTTGGAAATTCCAGTTACCGTATTTTTTGCACCATAACACTCACTTTTTTCCTCCTAGAAAGTAAGGGAAAATGTCTGTGCGTGTTATGGAGGGAATGCCTACAGGTGGCGGGGGGGTGGGGATCTGCTGCAGTCGTGAGGAGAGGATCCATGGTTCCCCTTCCTTCCGTCCTCTGTGGCTCGCTTTGAAACAGCAAAGCAGGAGAAGAGCTGCTGAGTGGGGAGGAGAGAGGGACAGAGAGCCTGCTTCTTTAAAGGAGCAAAGTGGGAGAGGAGAGGACCCACTTACACAAGTGTAAGCGGCTCCTGTCCGGTTGGTTCCTTTAAAGCAAGCAGGCTCTCTGTCCCTCTCTCCTCTCCACTCAGCTTGCTACATAGCAGCAAAGTTTTTCAGCTCGCTAAGCCGGGGATGAGCGGGGAGGAGGGAGAAAAGCAGAGCCTGCTTGCTTTAAAGGAGCAAAGTGGGAGAGGAGAGGAGCCTTCTCCCCTTATACCCCTCTTCTTCATTATTAGCAGCAGCATCCTTCTCCACACACCCCACGCGTGCTCCTTGTCCCTTGAGTGCTTTTCCTTCCCTCCCCACTTAAAACGTGGTTACAAAGCACGGATCCACATGGATCCTCAGGATTTTTGTACTGGGTCACCCCAAATTCACCATCAGATCACATAGCATGTCCATGGCTACATCTTGCACCAAAAAATTCATGCACCCACTGTTGCCTGGGGCCGCAGTGGTGCAAAAACGTGGTTACAAAGCATGGATCCACATGGATCCTCAGGATTTTTGCATTGGGCTACTCCAAACTCACTGTCAGATCACATGTCTGTGGCCACAGCATGAACCACAAAACTCATACATCCACTGTTTCGTTTAGAATATTTTTTTTCTTGTTTTCCTCCTCTAAAAACTACGTGCGTGTTATGGTCGGGTGCGTGTTATAGAGCGAAAAATACGGTACTTCAAAAGAGAGCTGCTAGACTGTTAAGTGGGATCAGTTGAAGGGAACACAATCCTGTCATTCGTTAGCTGCTATGCTGGCTACTGATCTGTTTTCAGGCACTGTTCATAGTGCTTGTGCTTACCTTTTTTAAAAGCCTTAAGTGCCTTGGAAGTTGGGTAGATAAGGACCACCTCCCTCCTCATGAGCTTGGCTGAATGCTGTGAACCTCTTCAGAGGTCCTCCTTTGAGCTCTCACTCCCTGTTTATAAAGTTAGATAGGTGGTCACTGGAGAGGGGACCTTCACAGTTGTGCAGGACTGTCTGGTGCTAAATTTTATGTCTTTTGCCTGGCACTGAACAACCTTTTCATTTGCTCAAACCTTCCAACATTTTCCCCCTAAGCTGATATCCCCCCTTAGCTGGGGATATGAATTGCCACCTTAAATTTTGAGGAGTATGGTCAGTACCTACTACTAGAGTTGCCATATTTCAAAAAGTGAAAATCTGGACACAAAATTATTGAGCTATTTTTGGCAAGCTTGTTGAGCTTTCTTTTTTTGCAAAACCTCCCCAAAAATGAAGTTTTTGAGCTATTTTTAAGGAAATTCACCAAAAGAATCAATACTTCTGACATAGGTTGCCATACACCTGACATTTTTACCGATTTTTGGAAATTCCACCCAGACACTATTTCCGATGGACGAATCCTGGATATATCTGGGAAATCCTGGATGTATGGCAGCCCTACGCTACATAATCTTGGGGGAAATTATTCTGAAAAAGTCATCATGGCAATTTGACATTGAAATCAGTGCTACTTACTTTGGAGTAGATATGTATAAGATTGAGCTGCACACGTTTTAGTGACTGTACACTTTAAAGTTTTTTTATTTCAGGTTTTTTATGAGACAGTTTAGAAAATCTCAAAGTTTAAAAATGTAAACAAGCAGAAACCCTTCTCATTTATCATACTAGCCAGATTTTCTGACTGATTGATGTTTGAGACTAATCTGCCATCTCCTGCTGCATTAGCTACAACAAACATTACATTTACATACCAAGCTCATATTTTGTTTTAGTGTAAATAAACTGTAATTATAGTAAATTTGGATGTCTGTTGACACGAGCTTGTATAAATCGGTATGTTTGCAATAGAAATGTTGATCATTATGTGTCATGATATTTTGTTAAAATTTAGATGTTTGAAGGGAAAAACGAATCGATATGAATAATGAATTTTTTTGTTCTGAAATTCATGAAGAGCCTTTGTGGAGCAGAACCTAGAATAATGGAGGTGGCAAGCCATTGCCCCAATCATGCTGATTCTGAAAACATTGTTTTATTTTCAGAGACAGATTTATCTACTAAATAGCCAAAATAATTGAGATTAGATGCTATTCCCAAGCACTGAAATAGGTGAGAATTTTACAAAGTATATTAGGAACATCTGGAACTATAACATCAATATCTAAATATGCAACCCTTGAAAATAATAATACTAATAAAAAGCCAACTTAGATTTTCTGTATGTATTCCAGTTTCCTCATAATCACGATCATGCAGAAAAATTCCCTTTTGTACAGTGAAAACCATGAAAGAACACACCTGAATCAAAATATAGTTATAATGTTGGCTTACCTGCTGCCCTCCCATTTATTGTTGAACTCCAACTCACATTAGCCTTAACCTGCATAGCCAGGGATGATGGGTGTTTTATTACATCTAAAGGTAAGCTGCTTTAGCTGTAGGATAACCATGGAAAAATTAAACTGACTTACTGCTTTTTTCCTTATTTTTATCAGCAGCTGAAGTGAAATACTCTTGCTTTTTTGGGCTGCAAACCTACACCCACTTACTGTATAGTGTAAGCTCCATTGAATTTGATTTACAGCACAATCTGAATTACATAGTAATGTATGTAGTGACTGATGTGTCAGGGAATGTGTGAGGCATTATGGAGACGGAGATGGAGTGAGCTTCTCTGGGCTTGAGGTGTACAGAAAAACAGATATATCTTTAATACTGTTACAGAATCAGCAACAGACAGCCACTCTGTCCACAGAGATACCGTACATCTTCGGGGAAAATGAGGCTTTATGCCCTCTCTGAAAAGTTAAAAGACCAGAGCAGCTCAGAACCCCCACGGGGAGATAATTCTGGAGCCTCAGATAAGTTACAGTAAAGGTCGCATTCTGAGGTGCAATGACCTCCACTTTGCATGTACAGACATATGATACAGGAAGTGTGCCCAGTAACATAGGCAACAATTAGGCTGCATCTCCTTATACCAGCCTATTAGATACGTGGGAGTCCCAAGCTCTGAAGGGCTTTAAAGATAAAAATCACATCTTGAATTGGTTCTGGAAGATAATTGGTAGCCAGTGCATTTGTTGGCTACATTGTATCCCAGCCTTTCTCACTTTGCTAAAAAGTGTTTCTGTCCCTGTCTGGTACCAACAAAAATTTCCTTTCTGGTGCTTCAAATGAAGTATTCCATTGGTTTTAGCCTTTTGTTAGGATTGTGGCAGAGAGACAATCTCTCTCTGTCTCTGTCTGTCTGTCTGTCTGTCTCTCCTCTCCTCCATTGTCCATGTTTCCAAGACTGTTTCTCATATCTGCCATTTTACATTAATTGCATTGGTACAAATACTGCCATGTCTAGTTGGGCCTTAAGTGCCTGGCTTTTCCAGTGTCCATTGGGTCATACCTTGTTGTCTGAGAAGCTGAACACTTGAGTACTTCTCAAAATGTGGTTGCATGTGAATGAAGGGATGTTTACAGCTGTATCCTGCATTTCCAAAGTAGAATTCTTACTTTTATAAATGTAATATTGATTCCTTTGGGCTGCAGCAGGTTTGGGCTAAGGCAACAAATGTTTATGCCATATGTATCAAACTCTGGATATGTAACAGAGCCATGCAGATATATATGTAGCTATCAGTGGGGTGTTCATCAGTGTCTTAGAGCAATGTCTATATATCAAAATTATGCTTGACAGCATTGGAATGGAAAGAGAAGTAGGGGAAAGAGAGGGGATCTGGATTCCTGAAATGGAATAATCTAAGTAGAGAAACTGGCTCCCTGCTTTCCTAACAGGTGATCATATAAGCAGCAATGTATCTTTCCAGTATATGTGGAACCAAGATGTAAAGATTTAGTGCTGAGAACTGTTCATGTAATTTATCCTTTTGCCATGTATAGCTTATTATTCAAAAAGGAGATCCTTATGGAAACCTGCTTTTACATGTGCATCATTTATGTTGGATATGATCAAAATAAGTTTCAGAATAACAGATAAGAAATGAGTGGAATTTCCCAGAAAGTACTTCCCAATCTAAAATAAACCCATTCTACTAAGTTGTACATTTTTGCTTCTTCCTTGCTATAATCATGCAGAATAATATTAATTCTTAATATTGTTCTAAATACTTATAACAAATATATAGTACAAGCTGGTCAAGAAGTGGTTGCTGCTTTTTCTTTTCTTTTTTTTGCCACTGAAAGTATTTTAATGGGTAGTTTTATTAGAGTTAAATCAGTGATGCTCACTATGCATTCATTAGGCAAGGCACTTCCTCTAATGCTGAGTTCTCACTTGGACAAATTACAGTATAATCTAATTTGTCCTCTAACCAGCATAATACATGTTGATTTAATTAATTAAAGAAAGACCAATTATTGTCTTGCTTTACACCAGCAGAGAATCCTGGTGAAGTTGGAGGATTTATTATGGTGAACTTCAAATACATATTGCTGGTGGAACCACTGTATACCACACTTTTCTATCCTATGCTTTAGTGTTAGAGAATGAGCCAGTTTCCCTTCAGGCTCTTGCAGTTGTCTCCTCCACCTCCAGACCTGTCACAAGGAGCTGGTCAGAAGCTTTTACTTTTTTTGGGGAGTAACTGCGGTTTAGTGTGTTGTCCAAAACCCCAAACAGTGGTTAATTGCAACTATGGTTAGTGGAAACAAGTCAGCTTCATAAACTGGGGCCTGAAGCTGGTTTGAATCTGTGCAAGGTGGTTCAAGACAATATGATACACTCACCAGCATGTGTGGCCCAATCCTGAATGCTGCAGTCTTGCAGACCATTGATGAATAAACACTTTTTGCCATTCTCATGTGCTTTATACCTGCCCAAAGGGGACATGCTGTCTAGCCCTGTAAGTAAAGAAAATGAGCCAAAGCAAGTATTAGACCAGGCATCCCCAAACTCTGCCCTCCAGATGTTTTGGGACTACAATTCCCATCATCCCTGACCATTGGTCCTGTGAACTAGGGATGATGGGGGTTGTAGTCCAAAAACATCTGGAGGGCCGAGTTTGGAGATGTCTGCATTAGACATCTGCTGAAAACTTTTCTGTTTTGGCAAGCTTATCCAGACACATGATTTACTTACCTATATGTGTTTTAAAAGTTTTATTGATTTTATCTTTGCTTTTAATGATGGTGGTCTTATGTATGGATCTTAGTTGTTTTATCTATAATTTGATTTTCTACACCACGTGGAGAGGTATTTGTTTGTCTTTTGGATGAAGCAGTTTATAAGTGTTCTAAATATATAAATTAAGCACTGATAGTCCATACTCTGCCTTGGGGTCTAGCTTCTGGTACAGATTAACCATGTAAATGGAAATGGACCATGTACATTTGGAACCATGTACATTTGGAAATGGATAATGAAGATGCAGTAGTTGAGATAAAATTTTAAGCCTGAAAAGAATTCATTTCGCCAATTAGCCCACCTTGGTAAACATCTGCAGTAACTAGTAATCTATGAAAATGGGAATGGGATTTGGTCATTTGACAGTGTTTCTTGAGATTTACTAGTAAATGCAAGTATTTGTAACATTTCTCACTGGTAGTGTTAGAAACTGAGATATGAAAGCTAGGAGCTAAATGGCACCTTAAAAACCTACACAACAACTGAATGTCTAGGCGCGCTTTTTTATAGCAAGAATACAAAACTGAAAATGAATGATCTGCAGTTCATTTTTCACATGGTCTAACCCTTCCCCTGCCCACCCCCCAGTCTTCTTAAGAGGGTCTCTTCTCCAGTCTTCAGAGAGTAGATGGAAGTGGAGACACAGAAAAAGATCCTCTTTTCCTTCCACTCTGCAGTTTTAATCTGAAATCTTAAGTGCAGTACTGCGCTCAGAGCTCAGAAACTGCTCACACTAATTCTCTGTCGCAAAATGCTCTTAGAACAATGGGAGTTTCGAACACTGCCCACTGGTGTCATGAAAAGTCTACTTTAGCAGTGATTGTTAACATCTGCCAAGTCTGCTGAAAAATATGGTCATGCATGCCCCCCGTGTGTGTGTTTGCACACCCACAGCCATCGGCTACAACTTGCTGTAAGGTAACATAGAACACATTAAGACGGTACATCATCTTAGACAAAACTGCCAAAAAGGCAGTGCGCCAGAATTAGAAATAAAGTGTTTATATATGCATATATTTATTTTCTTTAATAAAAATTATGTGTATACGTGCTTGTAATCAGTTTATATAGGCATCTTTTTGGAGGATATAGTTTTAACATATCAGTTTCAATAAATATATATGGTTAAATATAGCTGAACACAGTGGCAATAGCAGTTGAGTTGTGAAAATTCTAAGGAGTTAAAATGTAGCCTTAGGCGCTTCAGCCACCTTAGGAGAGAAGGAGTTAACAGGTTAGCCCCCTTGGTTATTTGCTGCCTGCTTCCTTGCCTTTAGGAGTAAAAAAGAAAGTGATGATAACATTGTGCCTGGGCTTGTCTCTGCTGAGTTTAGGGTACTCCTGGGGTTTTCGCAGCTAAATGTAAAGCAAGCTAGAACATGCTCACTCCTGATTTTCTTGTTTTTCTTTCAACCCTTTCAGTGCCCTGCAGGAATCATTAAATCAAAACTTCATGCTGATCGTCACCCATCGAGAAGTCCAGCGGGAGTACAACCTCAACTTCTCAGGAAGCAGTACCATTCAGGAGGTGAGTTCTGTCTCACAGCTGAAGAATAAATGTAGCTCATTATAACTAATGTCGGCTTTGTTAAAGAGGGCTTATGTATTCAGGCTGCAGACTTCCTTTCGTGTTTCGTTATTAAGTTTTTAGCTTTTAATTAACTGGATGATGAAAGATTACTGTAGGTACATCAGATGGTGTGACCTACACATAAAATTTGCATTAATTTTAGCCCAAAGCAGTAGCGTATTTGTTCCATGTTGCATTTTAGTAGCAAAATGCATTGCCAGAGATGAACTAGTGTTGTCTAGTTAGGCTCCCCCTGCTTTCTTTCTTGATTATATACTACTGTGTTTTCCTGTATATTCCTTGTGTCAAACACACTGCCATTGTGTTGTGTCATCTCGACTGTGAGTGGAATGGCAGAGAAGTGGTGTCTTTTTAAAAATGATACCACTGTTATTCTGTAAAGCAGCCAGCAAGGGGTGATGTTGCAAAGAACAGTCCCTTGCTGATTGATCCTTGAAAGGCAGATATACTTCCGAAAATAGACATTGCCCTCTATTTTAAAAGTTGAAATCCCTGTCTGTTCCATAACATTGTATATTAAAATCAAATAACTTGCTTCGCTGTTTCTTGTGCTTATCACGACCCATTTGTAATGCATTATTCTATCCAGTTCAAAATCAAGTGTTTCTCTTGAATATTTTCTTGTGATATTAAGCCAAACACCTTTAAACACAGATCACTTTGTATACATCCACGCCTTTCTGAAGGCATTAATGGGACAACTCTAAAGACTCTTCTATGTATGCACAGACCTCCATGCATGATGCTTGGACGTTAGCAGTTTTTCCACGGTTTCTTATTTTGAGTTGATTTTAGCACTAGTGCTTGTAATACTAAAAGCAAATCTCTGCTGTTTTAACATCAACTTTTTGACTCTCATCAACTTTAAGAATGTAGGCAATCAAACCTTATATGTGGAACTGTGTTTGTCAGTGCAGAATGCATTAATTAATATTGTTTTTAGCTTCAGTTAGAAGCAAGCAAGTTACAAATGAATAATTGAACTGGGTTTTTTGGCCTTGAAGGACCCTACAATATCATGTAATAGGTCTGAATGCTTGTATCCTATCACATTGCCTTCAGTACATTGTAGCAACTGCTTGTGATGAACAGTGGCCTTGCAAATAAACTAAATTTGGGGTTCCAGTGAATTAAGAAAACAATTAGATTAGATCTGTTGTGTTTGTTGTCCTCCTCTGACAATTGTAGCATTGTCTGACATTCCTACATGCTAAATGAAATTGTTCAGTGCTAACAAGGATTAAAATGTGGGGTCTTTAAGATGAAATCCCCAAATATACTGTCTGTTGAGATCACATTAATTTCAGCAGAATGTGTGATGAGTGCAAGAATCAGGTTCTAGATCTGACTTGATCACATTTTATTTGACCAATTGAGAATTTTCACATTAGTTGGGGAGTGCCTCGTTGAATAAAGCAGCATTCATACAGATAGAGATTTTGCCCATAAGTAAAGGTTAGGTATTAATTGATGTACTTCACAAAATAGCAGTATGATGCTCAGAGGCATTTGCCCCTTTTTGGAAAACACCCCATCCCAGTGCTGCATGCTAAACTGTTTCCTATAGTGAAGAATCTCAAAAAGCAATTTGTGTTGTGGAATGAAGCAGGCTGTTTTTCTGTTTTTCTTTTATTTTTAATGAACATCTTGGTTGTGTGCAAAAGAGATCTAAACTGTAGGCTTCTATTTTGCATTTCAGCTCAAAAACTTGAATTAACCTTTTGAGCATTAGCAGTTAAACATAGTTGCCTTCTGTGAAAGGAAGTGTTAATTATTTAAAACATTATTATCTGAAGTTGTTACTGGTAAATTTGTCATTTCCTCTGTTTCCATTCAAATGTCGGTTTTTAAAAAATATCACAAGTTTACATATACTTTGTTATACGGCAGTAATTGAACATGTGCAAGTTGCAGTTGTTGGCCACCAGAGGGCAGGAAGGACTATTCAATTATTCTCTAAAAATGCTATCCCGTGTTTTCAAATTAGCTTCCCGTATATTAACAAAAAGGAGTATAATGGCTGAGTTATTGTTTGATTTTCAGATAATTGGCATATTGCGTGAAGGAGACTTAATTTCACCCTTTAAAATTAAACAGGGAGATTTAAAAAGACATAAAATATTCATTAATGTTCAGTGATTATAAAGCAGTGGCATATATTTATTTTACCTTTATTACTGTTTCGATGGGAAAATACTGCAAATATTTCAGAAATCGAGTTGGCCATACTGACAAGTTGAAATGTTTAAGCAGTGTTAATGCAATCTACTCACACCTGATATCCTATGCAGAAAGATTCAAAATGTCTACATCAATTATTAAAGGAAATACTTAACATTCTAGGAATGTTTCAGGCCTCAAGACAACTATTGGATGCAACTGTCTCTCCAGACTCAGTTACTTGGAATATTTAGGAGTATTTTAATGCCTGAATGACTGGCAAGCAATACTTTTTAAATTTATTTTTCCATACTAAGTAGGGTCATGAATATTTTTGTAGTGAGCTAATGATAAATCTGTTAGATTGGTAGACATGAATTTATATTCCTCCCCTAGTTTCAGGCACTTTGATTTCCTTTTGGAATGTACATTGAAGAGTGACAAAGAAACAAATGAATTGAAATTGAAATCCTGGTAAGAGAGTGGCTAAAAAAAATTAAGAAACATTTGCATGAGAGTTCCTTCTGCTCCCAGTTTGGCACTATGGTTCAAGTAAAAGAGTCTGTTTTTAAGAATGAGTGTGATGCAAGGTGACACTATGGTAACTTTATGCACTTGTAGACTGCAGAGCCTATGCTGGTCCTGAATTTAGGTACGAGACCAGCCTAGCTGAAAATTAAAGTCTTATGTGGACTGGAGGTCTTTTAACTGTGCATTCCTGCTGTATAGACACAGTCTTAGAATGTAGATGGGGTTGACAAAAACACATGTTTTATTTGGGTAGTCTTCTCCCAATAAATTTCAGAATGGCAAGATGTAGTGTGTGTTAAATTGTTTTATATCTCCCTCCTTTGATAAAAGATTTAATTAGCAGTTCATGGTGCTGAAATGAAACATCAGTTAATGCAGGATCTCTAAAACTGGGACCGTAGGGAACTGTCTTACATCGTGTCAGACCATTGGTCCATCTAAGTCAGTATTGTCTACACCAACTGGCAGCAGCTGTCCAGGGGTTCAGGTGGGGGCCTTTCCCAGCCCTTCTTGGAAATGTCATGGATTGGACCTGGGATCTTCCGCACGCAGACGAGATGCTCTGCCACAGAGCTGTGGGAAATGAAGTGGGCGAGAGAGTAGGAGTCAAAATTTGGAAACAATGATTCCACGTTGGCCTATTTGGCAAAATAATCTTTGTCACAAGTTTCAGATGTATTTATTTATTTAGGGTGAAACTATGTGAGGATGATGAAATGCGTATGTATTTGTAATTTATGAGTTCTATGTTTCCATTTCATAAGTGTGTTTTTTAAAATCCTTAACACTTGCAACAGGATATATACATGATTTAAGTTTCAGCATATAAACATGTTAGTGTTGCAGTAGCGCATAGGTGGCTGCTCCCTCTATCCCTTGTAACAAAGCACAAGGTAACACTTGAATCACTGCTGTAGGTCTGGCGCCTGGTCCTATGCTTATCTCTTGCTATATGGCAGAAGATAGAATGGGGCACAGGAATTAGCACCATAGAAGGATATATTGGTACAACTGTGTGGAGTAGAGTACTATACTTTGAATCATTCTCCATCTGAACACGTGGGAGTTATTGAAAATCACCATTTCCTATAAGAGTAAAATTTCATGAAACAAATTTGTGATGTTCAGTGTATTTTGTCTTCAGAAGCTCCAAACAGTGAACCTGCTTCCTTGGTGGTGGTGGTTTGTTTTTTAAATTACAAATATGCATACTGGGTATCATAATGGGATTTCTCTAAAACTAAATATTTGTTTTATAAGAATATACCACCCTGACTTTCTGGAACAGGATTAAAACTCAAAGCAGCAATGTAAAAAAAAATGTCAAAACAGAAGTTCTGATTTATGTCAAACTGGAGCATCTTTTTCTTTTAAGTTATTTTAGCCTCTGAATATTACGGGAAACAATAGTAAGGGAAACAAGCATATAGAAATCAGTTTAATTCATTTTAAAAGTGTTTCAGCTTGTGATTTTCAGCTGCTTTTAAGAATTAATAATGTAAGCTGCAGTTTAGCTAGATAATCTGAAAGTCTGGTGTCCATGAAACATAAACTAGGGCTTGAGAAAGAGATGTCATACCCTGTAGCAGCTAGTCCAAATCTAGGACGGAATATAGAAAAAGGAAAGTCTTAAGATGAACCATTCTAAGTCAGGTCATCAGGGGCAACTTCAAGTGTAAATATAAGAGAAAGGCCTATAGTATATAAGTTATCCAATCTACTACTTGTTCCTGACTTGTGGAGGGATTTGGAACTCTTTTCAGGCTGCTCAAAGAGGATTGATAGGATAAGAGAACAAAAAATGTGCAGGAGAGAGAATACTCACATCTCTGGATCATTACCTGTTACAAAAGGGGATTTGAGCAGCTTGGGAGGGATTGTCTAGACTACGCATGGCATTAAACCAAATTTTACTCAAGAGTACACCCACTGAAATTAATGAGCAGGATTGTGCTAGATCCATTAATTTTAATGGGTCTACTGTGAGTAAAACTTAGTTGAATAATGCCCTGAAGTGAACAACATGGTTCTCTCCAGATGTTGGGGTACAACTCCCAGCCAGCATGGCCAGTGGTCAGGGATGATAATAAATGTAATCCAGCAACATCAGTGTTGCCTGTTGTTGGTCTAGATCACATTATAGACCATAATGTCAGGAAAGGCTTTGCTGGATCAAACTGAAGCCCATTTAATTGAGCATCCTCTTCTCTCAGTAGCCAATCAGATGCTTAGGGGAAACCACAAGCAGGGACTGAGTTAAGCAGCCTTATCCCCAGTTCTGCCCCCCCCCCCCAGCAACTTGTATTCAGAAGCATGCCATCTATGATCCTGGCAGTAGGGCACAACCATCATGGTTAGTAGCTGAATCTTCCACAAATATTTCTAAACACCTTTTAAAGTCAGCCAAGTTGGGTGACCACATCCCATGGTGGCAAATTCCACAGTACTTCATTTTGTGTGTCTTGTATCTTCCAATATCCCTTTTTTTCTATGCCATGCATAATATTATATCTGCCTATCATGTCATCCCCCCCACCTTACTCCACTTTTTCTAAACTAAAGGTCCCATATTTTGGTCACCCTTTTTCTGTACCTTTTCCAGCTTTACAATATTATTTTTAAAGTAAGGTGAGAAGAACTGTACACGCCAGAATTGCCACACCATGGATTTGTATAACAGCATTATGATATTGCCAGTTTTGTTTTCAATCCCTTTCTAAAGATCCCTAACATGGACTTGGCCTTTTTCACAGCTGCTACACACTGGGTTGACATTTTCATCAAGATATCTACCATGACTCCAATCATTCTTTCCTGGTCAGTAACTGCCAGTTCAGGCCCTACTAGTTTTTTATGCAAAGCTAGGATTCCCCCTTGCTTAGATTGATTTGCATTTACTATTTTAATGCCCATTCGCTAAGTTTGGAAAGATCCTTTTGGAGCTCTCACAAATCCCCCTTTGTTTTTTTACCACCCTGAACAATTTGGCATCACCAGCAAACTTGGTGATCTTCCTGCTCGGCCGTAACTCCAGCACTTTTATGAACAAGTTTAAAAGCACAGGTCCCAATATGATTCCTTGTGAGACCCGATTTGTTACATGGTTTTGTTGGGAAATTGTCCATTTGTACTTATTATCCGTTTCATGTTCTTTAACTAGTTACTGCACCTTTGGAGCAACAGGACTGATAGGTCTCTTTTATATCATCTCATCATCTTATATCATAGTGCATTTGGCAGGCTTCCTAGGCTCCTCACCTAAGGTTGAGAGGGAGTTATTTAAGAGGCAAAGACTCAGAAAAAACGGTGGTAGCTGATTTTGTTTCAGATTGTTTCTTCTAGCTGCTTTCCAGGTGGGCTAGAACACTAAAGCTGATGGAAGACTTGACTTGGGGAAGAAGGTGCATTAAGCTTCCAATTTTTACACCATGTCAGCCTATATCTTATATCAAGAACTGTTTATTTTGTTTATTTCATAAAATTTATACAGCCCTTGGTTGTTGTTTTTTAACCCTCAAAGCAATTTCCAGAGAGAATAAAGCAATACAATTATCAGTAAAAAGAACAAAAACACCACCCATAAAACAACTCTGTAAATCATTCAAAACTATTTCATTAGCTGCTACGAGTTTGGGGTATAGGGGATTCCCGAAATTACATCTTTAACAGGATAAGCGGGGCAGGTTCATGGTGTTACTAAGTTTCAAGAATAATGGGATTCATCAACTCTTCACAGTGATCCAACATCTGCTTCACAAAAGGGGCAATCAAGCCAATATTGGATTTACAGAGAGGTCTTCATATTTGAAGTAATGCTGATAAGGTGGGATGTGCAAGTCATAATTAGATCTCAAAAGTCAGTTGAAGCATTTCTAGATGATGATACTTCATTGTGGTGGCCATGTAAATAATACTTTCCCATTCTGATTTGATAGGTATTGTCTCAGGTTTGTGTATGGCCACAGGCACTTCTAGTATAGAAAGGATGTAAAGGTTTACCTGTCCATATCCAATATATTAAGAAATGTTTTATTTATTTGCCTTAATGGATTATTTAGAATAGTAATGGCCATCATTACCTAACCAGCGTCTTAGTCATACCTTTTTGATAAAGTAGGGTAGAAAAGCAGTTCAGGTCTCCTGCCTCAAAACCCACAAATTTTCAGCTAAAGAAAGAATTACCTGATAAGAAGTTAGTGCATAGAATTCCAGAGAATGGTTGTCCTGTGCAACTACTTTTATAAGTCTGTGGAACACTAAATTAGGATCAGAATCTTCACATGGCTCGGATCAGTTGTTCCTTTGTAGTAGTGGCCCTGAGGCTGTAGGGCAGGGATGGAGAATCTATCATCCCTGACTATTGGCCATGCTGGCTGGGGCTGATGACTTGGAGCCAAACAGCATCTGGAGGACTATGGTTTCCATTTTTCAGCTGTAGGATGACTTCCCTGAGAAAGGAAGTTGTGGCAAAACACCCCTGTTTTGTTTGACTTTTGAGCTATCCAGTTAGGCTATGAATTGAGCTGGGACAATTAGAAATCAGTAGATACTTTTTGTTCTATCTTTAAGTAACACCAAATTGTATCTTTAGACAATTATTATTCATACTTACTGTATGGCGTGCCTTTCACCAAATGGCCCTAGGGTGGGTTTTCTGGGGGGACAGAATTAAAATAAGCATAGTGTACAATTATAATCCTAAAATCAAACTATAAAAATAATTAATATAGGAATAACAAAATAGCAGTACAGAGCAACCAGCAGTGCAGAAGAACAGAAGACACTCACTCAACCAAAAGAGTAAAGAGATGCATCTTGATGAGTTGTCAAAAGCATACACTGATGGTGCAGTGTGCACCTTATAGGGTAGGTCCTTCTACAGTCTGGGGGGCACCACAAAGAAGGGCCCCCCACACCACTCAAACCACAGAAGATTCAACCTCCCTTGCTGATCTTAGCACCAAGGCTGGTTATGGGAGGAGGCACTCCTTCATATAATTGCACCCAAGTTGTTTATGTCAAAGTTAATACTTTAAATTGCACCTCTTAGTGAATTGACAACTGGTGCAAATCTTTGGAAGCTGCATTTGCACTAGTTGCAGCTTCCAAACAGTCTTCAAGGGCAGCTCCACATAGAGCGCATTGCAGTAGTCCCATCTGGAAGTTACCAGAGCATGTATCACTGTCACTAAGCTGTCTTAAGTTCTTGAGCTTCTGGGATTCTTGAGTTTCTGGGAAAGCAATTTATAAATGATTCAAACAAATCAATAAATTCAAACAGGTCAGTCTACAGCAAGTTCTAAGTAGCTACTGTAGGTTAGAGTCAGGTTCTGCAGGACTGAAAGTGCTCCCAGGAATGACAAGTGTTTGTCTAACAATGCCCAAAGCCTAGTGAGCTTTTATATCCTCAAGCAAGGTTTCCCATCTGTAGGGAATTTGTCAATGCAACCATTGAATGACATTGGATTTTACCTTCTTCCAAAGGGACCCTAAGGAGAATAAATTGTTTAGGGTGATGCAAAGCGACTCCTTACTAAAAAGTTTTGATCTTCTACATTAACAGTCTGGTAACTCAATGTCTTTTCTTAAAGACATATTTTAAGATATTTTCCAGCAGATTCAAGAACTATGAGAGTTGGAGTGCAGGCTCAAGATATTTAGATGAGGATTCACTGTCAGAGAACATGGGGGCTGCATCTGAATTACGGTGTTTGACATAGTGCAACACATGATGGAACATCAACAAATTGTTGAAGTGCATAAGGAGATCAGACCAAGTGGGGTTGTGTGAAGGGGGAGAATGGTGGTTGTATGCTGTATGCCACCTTGCTCAGTGTTTCAGACCAATAGGAGGTTGATACCACCTGTATATTAAGCCACAGATCCTGGTTTAATACACTGAACAAGACAGAATATAAAGTTGGCTTAATATTGTGGCTTGTTTGAATGTCATTAACTATAGTTCTGGATTCTTGGAGAATGGGGAAGCTATGGTTAAGTGCCAAATTCAGGTTTGTTTTGCCACTGATGTAATGGGAAGAGTGAAGTGGCAGAAAAGGGGCTGCCTGCATGTAGGTCCATGCTGCATGTGGTGCATAACCTGGATTATTAAACTTTGTTTTCATGTGACCATTGTGAGTAAAGAACTGGAGGGTGGTAGAAATTCTGGATTAACTGGGTATTGCGTTATGTGTTACACTCATGGATAAAGTATCTTTTTTATTTGGCCACCAACCTACCTGCCGCTTACTATCCTGTATCAATCTAGTAAATTTACACGACATCATTGACTCTTAAGAGGTGGAGGTGGTGGTAAAAGGGAATAACGATATGATTATTTGAGACTTATGTAAAATGAATGTCTTAAAGTGGTATCAACAAAGTTCCATAAACTACATCAGAAACCATAGATACATTGTTTGTGGTGCAGAGTGTTTTGGGTGTGTTTTTTTGTATATTTTGATTTTTTGTGTGTGCAGTCCTTCCTGTATAAAGGAATGCTGCTCCTAAAGGATCTCCTAACTATCAGGGGGTGGTAGCTCTGGTGGGAAGATGGTAGCTGGAACCCCCTGTGCCTACATGGATGATAGCTAATAATTTTATTGGATCCCTGCCATTGACTGGAGCTTCTATAGATCAGAGATCATTTTTGTTTGGTTTCGTTGATCTGAACTGTGCTAGGATGTCAGTATAAAATAGTTCTTATGAAATAACATTCAGTGGCAGAAAATGATTTGTATTGGTTTGTAGAAACTGCGTCAGACCTTGAACTTTATTTTTTTCATGTTCTTTTGCCATATCTGTAGAAAATGTAGATATTAGCAATAAGCCAATCAATGTATTGAAAAGTAGACCTAATCTGCACACAAAGTAATTGGAAGAATATCTGGGGTTTTCCACATTCAACTTACCCAGGTAAGGGTAAGTAAGGCTCCTTAACAGCAAAAACTCTGTGCCAACTCCAAATCTACATAGGTGCTCACACCCACCAGCCAGCACTGCATGTGGGTACCCCAATAAGATACCGGTTTACTCAGCAGAGAGGAAAGAATTTACAAGACTAAGTCTAGTCTCTCACCATGCCTAACAGCTGGTCAGCACTATTTATAGTAACCAAATGAGGCTTGCATGCAGTTTCCTGGTGCTGAATCTGGCAGGGTAATTACATTAAAAGGAGTTGGTTTGTGCCTATTTCCCATTCAGCTAGGATCTGTATGCAACGAGTTGCTTCAACAACTATATGACAACACCCACCCTTGGACACAGGGGCATAAAACAATATTAGAAAATATAATTTTGTATATTGCCTTTTTAAAATTTACCAGTAATAAGTCTTTGTGTTCCATGACTGTATCCAAAAAGAAAGGAAAATTTTGTGGTTTTTTCTTTGAACAGCAGAACCCTCCTTCCCCCCAATATTGCCATACCACAAATCAATTTTGGAAATCTATCAGGGTGTTATTCAGCTAAGTTTTACTCAGTTGGCCCACTAAAATTAATGAAGATGACTAAGTTATGGACATAAATCTCAGTAGTTCTACTTTGAGTAAAACTTAGTTGAATGTCACTCTTTAGTTTCCAAAGCTGGTTACCATTTGACATGGGATATACTCTTCAAGAGAGACAAAGTGTATAAACTTTATTGACTTTATTGAATCACCTTTATGTAGTGGGAATTGGGGTTGCTTATGCGTAAAACTCCAAACTGCTCCAAGCGGGTTGTATAGCTAAATCTTTCCCTAGTTTGACAGCCCCTTACAACGCGACTGTCTCAATCACTGGCAGAATCCGTCAGTGGGCGTTTCCTGAACTTCTTCCAACATAAAAATTCCTTGACAGCCAGTCTCCGCCTAGCTTCTCTGCGCGGAAGCCTTCTGCGCAGAGTAGGCGTGCCAAGCGGAGGTCCTGCGCTCTCCCCACTGATCTCACTGGAAGAGTCTCGGAGCCTTCCCTCTGAAGTACTCTCAGCCTCCCCTTTCTTCCTGGTGTCACCTTGGTTTCCTTCCCCAGCGGAAGCTCTCCCTCTCTCCTTGCTGGTTCCCTCCCCTGCATCATTGGAGCAACTTCCCTCTCCGCTAATCTCTGATGTCAGTTCCCTGACACCTTTATGATTGTTTAATCCTGGCCCTTAGTTGTACCACTTGGATGGAACGTTAATTTTTAATCAAAAATTATTTTAAAACAGATTAATAAATTTTCTTTTTACTTCTTTTTCGCTTTAGGAAAGCTAAACTTGTAGAACTGAGTATTTTTAGTGAAGGGAGTAGATTGTAGGACGGTTTTGAAATATTATGCCTATATCATCAAGTAATACCCAAGGCACACATTTTTAAAATTCCTAACTGTACTCTTGAAACACAATGTGAGAATTAGCAAATCGTTTCAACATGATAAGTTGTGCTTTTCAAAGATCAATTCAATTCATGCTAAAAAGGGAACATAACAGGCTGTGAACATGGCCCTGAGTCATCTTAGTCTTCAACAACTGCATGTGAACGAGAATATATTAGTAAATGTATTTTGTAGACCAGTAGCACATTGCACAGCAGGTAAGAAAAGAGACCTTGCAGGTAATGAACCCACTATGTGTATCTGTTTGGATGGGACAGATCTGAGATGCTTAGAATATACTAATGTCTGGGTGTAGTTTGGTGAGGCAAAGGTATAGGTTTATCTGTGCAGCCATGATTCCTTATGGACTTTTTAATACATAACTGAAACAATGAAGCCGATATAACGAAAGGCATTAAAAAACAACCACACTTCTAATTATTAGATAAAGCATTGTATTGCTAGAATATATTTCATAACCTGTAATTCGTGTTGCTGATTACTTCGAAAGGCGTAGCTTTTAAATAAACCATTTTCAGTTATCAGAAACTAATAAACCAAGACATATTTATATGCAAGAAAAGGCAGAGAGTAAATAATTGCACTGGTGACCAATACTGTAATAATCCTGTTTTACAATATGCACTTGACAGGTTGTAATAGTGCTAATTGAAGAGACTAATTCACACTTGCTTCATTCTATTCAAAGGCAAAATCAGCAGCTTGTTTTGCTTTTGACCAGATGGTCCTGATGAACACCTACTGTGCACTTTAAGTGCTTTACTAGAATTACAAAGGCTGGGGGGCTGCGTCCAACTCGGAATGATTTGAGAAGAAGAGGGGGAGAAACCCCTTCGGTGCTCAATGGATTTGGTGCAACTAAATTAATTCTAGTGGGCCCATTACACATTGAGCCCCTTTTCAAAGTCCTGAGCCTCCTCGTTTGTTCTGTAGCAACGAGAAAGTGAAAGGCAGATTACTGCAAACAGAAATAAAAAAAACTGCTCTGAAAGGGAGAAAAGAGGCCTTGAAGCCTTTTCATATCATTTTGGGTTTTTCAAGTGCGTTATTTTTGGGGAGGGTGGATGTCTGAAAAGCCAATTGGGGTTTTTTTGTTTTAAAGTGTGCTATTTAAGTACCATGAATATAAAAGCAAGAGCAACAGTTGACTGAGTTTACTGTGGTAAAGCTTTGTGTCCCAAGGATGAATCAAATTCATTATAGTCGGCTCTTTGTATTTTAATATGAATGTGAGGTTAGTTTCACAAGACTGTGTCTGTTTAGGATAATTATAATTTAATATTTTCTTTTTTTGGTAAAATTAGCACAGTAGAGGTCTGAAATTCCAACCAGAAGCCAGATTTATTATTATTAATAATCATCATAATTTTTTTAAAAAAAGAAATCAGACTTTGAAGTATCTGGAGAGTTTAAAACTCAAAAGGATGCTAATTTCCAATGAAAAGAGAGGCTTTTTCCAATTGCATTGAAGCAGAGATTATTATAACTAATTAGAAGTCACACATCTGTTAGTCTTTGGTTTGTGAGCACTTGTGTATGGCTCCATGTATGTATATGTGTATGTGTGTGCATGGAGAAAGTTATATATGTTGAGAGAGAGAGAGAGATGCACAAATACCTGTTTTTCGTAGTCCAAATCATACATGTTTATGAATAAATGGCCATGGTATTTAATGTTAGAAATACATAGTCATGGATGTTGTTTTTGGACATATTAAAAAATCATTGATATATCCTTCTTTTAAAAAAACCAGCAACTTGGTCTTCAAGGCTCCTAAATTGGGCCCTAAGTTTGCTAATCGCTTTACAGAGAACTGTAATAAAAAAATGTAAGCCAGTTTTGCGATTAGTCAAAAACTTTTGAAATGTTCTTTAACGTAAACCTGACAGTATAATGCTTGCTTTTGAAAAGGTGTTAGTGTGAAATGATAAAAGTGTACAACTGCAGTTCACAAATAATCAGGGTGGTCAGAATTGCAACACTTACGCCATTTCCCTTGTAAGTGAATGTGTGTTCAGATGAAATATGTGTAAAGATTAAACTTGAAATCTAAGTTTCTGTGATGCATTTTATAACACAACATTATTATTTTTTTCATTTGGTAAATATGTAGACAACTTTGCATTAAAAAAAACCCCCTGAATAAAATAATAATTTTTAAATTATTTTAACGTGCTTTTAAAATATGCCTGTATATCAAACATAATATCTTGAGGAGGTGGGGGAGGAGATAGGAAAAGAAAGGGAAAAGAGGGTTGATTTTTGATGTACAATTAAAATGCAAGGGGGAAAAGCCTTATTCCCCTCTCCCAATACTGTCTTTTAGGAAACAATGATTAGCCTTATTAATCTGGTCATTTTTCACCTTGCCTTTTAAAAGTAGATTTGAGAAGAAGATGACTTTGTACCATCAAACAATCCAATTATATTGATAAGTAGGGAGGTGCTAATGAACTGTTAACTCTGACAAAAGTTTTCTGTAAACTTGAGTTAAAAATAATCACCAATTTGAAAGTATTCATTAAGAGATATTTCTAATGGCTTTAAAAGTTAAAGTATGTGTATGTGTCGAGTATTGTAAATGTATGCATACAAAGAATAACAAACAAATATGGTTAGGATAAATGTGAAAGAAGTATCCCACAGTGTCGTGAGGCCCTAGATTTTTTTAAAATAAACATCATTATGGGAATCAGTTTAAGCCTGTATTTAAATTTTTACTGACTCCTGATCTTGCAACATGCTGTCTTTTTACTAGTTGGGCATACATATAATATTAAATACCATGACATATTGTATTAATGGTATCAGGGCAATTCACAGGTGAGAGTCAGTTCAGTGTGGCCCTACCAGTCACTGACATTAGCATGTAAACTACCACCATAATATTATTACAGTTGTACCTTAGTATCACATTTTCTCTGATCTGAACAGTCTATCTATCTACTATCTAAAGTGTTAGTTCTATGAGGCATGAATGCTGCTTTGTTTTCAGCTGTAAATAGAACTTAAATAATCCAAGATGGTATCAGAGTGTACTAATTGCACCTACCCATTTCGAAATGTGCTTTTATTATAAGAATAAAATGCCCTAAAAACTCTTTGTAGCAAAGTTATTCATTTGTCAACATATAAAAATCATGGGTGTAGATTAAACCACCACGAAGCTCATTTAAAGGGTAATGCAGCCTCATAATCACCCCCAATAAATCCCTGTTACTGTTTTTAAAGCTCTCAGCAAACATTTGCAATAAGTGGCCAAATTTATGCCTTGCTTTGTGGTTGTTGCGTGACCAGACAGAGTGGCACAGGATTGTTTTAAGATTTTTACAGCTGCAAGGGAAAAGCATCTGTTCTTAGAAAATCCAGCATTGTTTAATTTTGACACTGACTCTTCCATGCTGTTTGTACCAGGGTCTGGATTAGGTGGCACCAAGATGAAATTTCTTTTAAGTTGCTTCCAAATGCAGCTGTCACCATACATGGCCTGGTAGATAAAGCAAAGACCCTACAGCTAAAACAAGCATCTTTGTGCTGGGTCATCACAGTAGAAAAGCTAGGAGGGAGGAATGCTAATATTGTATCTTACAAATAGCTAGAGCATTAGTCTTAAATCAGTGGGGGGAGGGTAGAATAATAATTTCCCTATAATTATGATAATAAGGTTGTGAACTTAACACTTGCTATAAGTGATGTCCTCAAGAAAAGGAACAAATTGATTTTTAATATGGGTACATCATTGCAAAACCCAAGTAGTATTAACAGCAACATGTAAAACACATGCATTTAATTGTAGTATCAAGCAATTTACAGCAATCTCCTGAGTATTTTTTTTATCATTCTGACCCAAGTTTCAAGTTTTGTAAAAATAACATTTCATTTCCCACAAACTTCCAGAATTGCATGCATTTCTGTCCAGCTGGTGCAACGTAAATGATACAAAGCCAACATGTGACTGCCTGTATTACAGAATGTTTAATTTGCTAATGAATTGAGACTCTTTAATCATAGATGAAAGCTTTTGTAATGATAAAACATCTCTAACAATGTATATTGAAGACATTTAAAAGAATGCACTTAACAATAGACAGGGGGAATGCTCCCTCAATCCTAATATTCTTTAGAAGTATTTAAAACAGTCAGATTTAAAGCTATAGTTCATTTAAAGGTAAAGGGACCCCTGACAGTTAAGTCCAGTCGCAAATGACACTGGGATTGCGGTGCTCATCTCGTTTTACAGGCCGAGGGAGCTGGCGTTTGTCCGCTCCACAGACAGTTTTTATGGGTCATGTGACCAGCATGGCTAAGCTGCTTCTGGTGAAACAGAACACTGACACCAGAGCAGCGCACGGAAACGCCGTTTACCTTCCTGCCAGAGCAGTACCTATTAATCTACTTGTACTTTTGGACGTGCTTTTGAACTGCTAGGTTGGCAGGAGCTGGGACCGAGCAACGGGAGCTCACCCCGTCGCGGGGATTTGAACTGCCAACCTTTTCATTGGCAAGCCCAAGGCTAAGTGGTTTAGACCATAGCGCCACCCATGTCCCATAGTTCATTTTCATTAGTGCATTGAAGGCATACTCTGTTAGGAAGGATAGGTTGTATGGTAGGGAGAATATTTGTCTAAGTTCTGCATCTTTGGTTTGTCAAGAAGGTCATGTAGTGGGCGTGTTTGGGGCAGGGGGTAGAGTGGGGGAGAATATAAGGGGGGATATAAGGTTCACATTACTTCTCTGCCATGGTGTTCTCTGGGTGACCTTTCTCATATGGTGGTTATATTCACCATCTGGAATTCCTCTGGGAAAGAATGGGCCAGAAATGAAACAAATAATCATTTACAGTTTATGCTCTGGAAGCATATGGCCAGTGTAAGACCTTGAAACATCAAACTATAAAGCAGCTGATCTGATTAATGTATGGCGATCAGTTGCACCTCCAACCCATTTGTCTGTGTAACTGCAGAGTACCTAGCAGTTCTGGTAGAGCTCAGGTAGATGAAGCACTTAGAATCTAAGACTTACGGTAGATGTTGCAAGCACTGATTGAAAGGTGTTGCAAGATGACAGAATATAAAAATAGGATTATTTAACTTTTTTAAAAGCCAAGTTATATCTTGCCTTTCTATATAAAGATAGCCAAGACAGCTAAATGATATATAAAAATCCAAATTATATATTAAAAAACCCTAGGTGCAGGTTAGATAGAAGATAAAATACAAGTCAAGTAGATTAAACACATGCCAGACTAAGTCAAAGCAGAGAGGTCAACTATGAAGCTACCAGACACGTCTCTAAGGGCTGGGAGTATTAAAATTATTTCAGGTGGTCTTCCCAAACATACTTCAGATACAGGTATAAAGAAGGACCACACCAGCTGATGTTAGAGAGTGGGCAAGAGATGGTCTTTAAGTATCTGGGCCTTAAATGATTATGGCATTAAAGCTAGATGCTTTATCAAGTGGTTTACAAATACAGTGGTACCTTGGGTTACATACCCTTCAGGTTACAGACTCCGCTAACCCAGAAATAGTACCTCGGGTTAAGAACTTTGCTTCAGGATGAGAACAGAAATCGTGCTCCGGCGGCACGGCAGCAGCGGGAGGCCCCATTAGCTAAAGTGGTGCTTCAGGTTAGGAACAGTTTCAGGTTAAGAACGGACCTCCGGAATGAATTAAGTATTTAACCCAAGGTACCACTGTACATTGTGATCTGGGATCAAAGAACACTCTACTGAGAGACAGCAAGCTGCAACCCTCATGAAATAAGCAACTGCAGCAGTTGCATCTGGAAAAAAAGTGATGGCGGTAATAGGAACACAGTAGGCTAACTTTGAGCAAGAAAGGTCTAGAACCACTCTACTTCTATTATGATTATTACTACAATTAATTACCCACCCTTCACTTCAAGGTCCCAACTTAAAATTACAAAAATAAGATGGGCACTAAAAATATGCATCAAATGTAAAAAGCCAGGGTAAAGAGGAGGGTCTTCAGCATTTGCTGGAAGCTGCCTAATGAAGATGCTAGATATCTTTGTGAGAAGCAAGTTCCACAACTTAGGGGCTGCCACTGAGAATGCCCTCTCCCAGACCACCACCCTCTGAGCTTCTGAGGGCAGTGGAAGAACCAAGAAGTTTCCCTCCACTGATCTTAGCACCCGAGAGGGTCTTTAGGGGAGGAGGCAGTTCAGTTTGGGGGGCATTTAGGGCTTTAAACACTACCACGAGTACCTTGAATTGGGCCTGGAAACGTGCTGGCAGTCAGTGCAGCTGCTTTAAAACAGGGGTTATATGAGATCCGAACCCCAGCCAGTAATCTGGCCACTGCATTTTGGACCGATTGAAGATTCCGAGTCATTTTCAAGGGCAGCCCCCGGAAAGAGCATTATAATAAGCCATTCTGGAAGTTAGCAGCGCATGGAGAACAGTGGCCAAGTCATCCAAAAGGGGCCATAGCTGGGGAACCAGACAGCTGAAAAAAGGCACTCTTAGTCACTGAGAGCACCTGGGCCTCCAGGGACAATGCCAACCTGTCTGCCCACCTCCTGGATGTGAGAACTCAGGGCATATTAACACCTTTGTCTTTTTAGATTCAGCTTCAGTTTATTGGCCCACCCAGCCTCCCAGCACTGCTCTAGCACCTCAACTGCCTCTGTGCGATCCATGCCCAAGAGCTGCTTAAAAGCATGAGAGTTAACATTTTTGGATGAGAATATTTTTATAGTGCATACAAGTTTTGAAAGTTGCAAACTTTATAGAAGAATCGATGACATTGATAGTGTTGGTGGCCCTAGTAGAGTGGAGTTCAGCTTATTTCTTCTGAAGTTTATATTATTTACAGTTGATGTTAAGAACCAAACTTGGCAAGATGCTGGGATCCACGTGTTCAGGCTCTCAACATATTCCCCCATGAAATGTGGTTATGGACTGCGCTGGATTTAGGGTGGTGTAAGCAGTTCCCCTACACAGAGCAACAAACTGAGGGGACTCATAATAATAATATTAATAATAATTATAATATCATCATCCCAATATTTATACAGGTATCTACTGACTGAGAAGGCCCATAAAAAGCAATATTTAGGGTGCAGAACCAAATGTTGTCCTTGTTCAGGGCGCCATTTTACCAATGTCTGCCCCTGGCATGGGTTTGTACATTAACAGGAGCAACAGCTCTCTCACCTTCTGTTTCTGTCTCTCTGTTTGTTCTTAACTTTGCTCTATTTACAATCAAAATTTCCCCACCCAGTTGCTTTCCTAGGAGTGCAGCGAGAGAGTTAAGAAGACAGCTGGGGGAAACCGCTGGGGGGCTGCTTTTCTTTTCCCATTCTGCTCTGATTAGATTGTCTCATAACCACTATTTCTTCCCATCAAATACACAGCTTTTCTGGGTGGCGGCGAAGGGAGTTAGAAGGAGGCAGATCTCCCAGTTTCTTTGCTATTTTGGCCCCAATTATTCTGCCTCTTCATACTTTCCCATGGAATCTGCAGATGGTTGCTTATTTCATTGCCAAAAGGTGGCAGTAGTGAGAAAAATCTTCTTAAAAGGCTTCTGTTTTGATTCCCACCATATACCGGTACATATACTGTCAAGGCCATGGTGTGGATATTGGGACAAAAATCCAATTCACTGGAAAGAATCTGCAAAGTTTTTCAAATATGTTGATTTACTGTTGCATAATGTGCTAAGTAAAACAATTCAGCAGTTGAACAAATTATGCAAATAGTTAACAGTGCACAAATTATATACAAACTATCCATTTGGTATATAGAGAAACATTGGTGCAAATTATGCACATGGTATGCTCTGATTCATTCAGATATTAAGGTCTGGATTCAGCGTTCTCCGACTGCCAGCACAAGGCTGCTGCACTAGCATAAAAGTGAGGATGATGATTGCAGAGTATGAAATCTAGTGCAATAGCGCACTAATGGGATCTTGTTGTGCAACTGGTTGTGCAACAAGAAGTGTTGGGCTTGGCTTCCTGTGCCTTCTCTTGTGCAAATCATTCTGCTATTGTAAGCTACTATGTAAAAGGTAAAGGTAAAGGATCCCTGGACGGTTAAGTCCAGTCAAAGGCGGCTGAGGTTGCGACGCTCATCTCGTTTTCAGCCCGAGGGAGCCGGCGTTTGTCCACAGACCGCTTTCCGGGTCATGTGGCCAGCATGACTAAACTGCTTCTGGCACAACGGGACACCATGACGGAAACCAGAGTGCATGGAAACGCCATTTATCTTTCCACCGCAGTGGTACCTATTTATCTACTTGCACTGGCATGCTTTCAAACTGGTAGGTTGGCAGGAGCTGGGACCAAGCAACAGGAGCTCACCCCGTCGTGGGGATTCAAACCGCCGACCTTCTGATCGGCAAGCCCAAGAGGCTCAGTGGTTTAGACCACATTACCACCCACCCCTGTCACACAGTGCCAACTCCGTTGACTAGTATACCACTATGGGACTTTAGCTTAGCACTACACTAAATAATTCCTCATGTTTACAAAAGGAATAGTTGTCAGTGATCAGGTATCATAGAGGGAGGGACAATAGCTCGCAGTTAGAACATGTGGTTGGCTTGCAGAAAATTCCAGTTCCGGGTCTTGACCTCTCCCGTTGCAAGGATTAGCAGGTGATGGGAAAGACCTCACTACCAGTCAGAGCAGGTGATTCTGGGCTAGATGAACATAGGTATAAGGCATCTTCCTATGTGCCATTTAGTAAAGTTTGTAAGCAAATACTGTGATAGAAACTTGAGCTTGGAAACTGGGATAGCTCAGTACGTAGGGCATGAAGCTCTTAATCTCAGAGTTGTGGGTTCGAACCCTACATCTGGCAAAAGATTTCTGTATTGCAGGGGACTGGACTAGATGACCCTCATGGCCCCTTCGAACTATGATTCTTTGATCTATGATCTTCCTGGGAATACTATCTGAACCCTCTATCTAGGTTCCTTGCTGACTATGGGGTGTGCTAGATTTCCCTACTGTTTACTGGTAATCAACAGGAATATAGTAACAGTGTCTCTGAGCACAAGAAGTGCATCCTTACCTTCTCTCTCTCTCACTCACTAACTCACTCACTCACTCACTCACTCACATGCATGAAGGGCTTACAGGAAATATTGCAAGGCTTTCTCCTATTCCCTGCACTTCTTTTTTGAAATAAATTTTCATTTTTATAACCTTTATAGTAATACACTTGATGTATTTTGAATGTTTTCAGACTATCTTTTAGTATTTTGCATGTCATTGTGTTATATATATGTTGTTTCTTTTAGGATAATCTTCTGCATGTCTTCTATTCCTTCTTCTCTTCCTAAATCTACTAAAGTGTGCACTGCAGCTTTTTCTATTATACTACCAGAGCCCTGCTGGATCTAATCAAAGTTCTGTCTAGTCCACTATCCTGTTTCATACAGTGAAGCCCATAAATGAGGCATCTGAGAAGAATTTCAGCATCATGTTCTTCTGATTGTTCTGTCAACCCAAGCATTTTAGTTTGCCAGACAGAATGATCTTCCCACTCCTCCCTTCACCCTGTTCCAGGGGTGGGGAGGAGAGGTTGAAAGCCTCATTGCACAAGCAGAAGTCCTTGTGCAGGGCTTCCACTGGTGAGACTCATTAGTTGAATCCCACCCTCCCGGAGAATATTCCTCTCCCACTGTTGTTCTTGGCATCTGGTACACAGAGGCCTGCTGTCATCATGACTAGTAGCCATTGTAGCTATATTTTCCCTTAATTTTCTAATTTCCTTTCAAAGCCATCTAAACTGGTGGTCATCACCACATTTTGTGGTAACTAATTCCCTAGTTTAACTGCGCACTATTTAATTATTCAATCAGTTATTGTGCTTATATCGCAAAGAGCTCATGGCGGTGCACATGGTTCTCCCCCTTCTCATTTAATCCCCTTTTACTGATGCACAACATCAGTCTTACCCAAATTTATGATTATCTAGAATCATAGAACGGTAGAGTTGGAAGGGACCTAGATTAATATATTTATTTATTGACCAATGAACTGTAATTCCTAGTTGTGAGGTATTCCTTTCTCCTAGTTCTTTCTCTCTGTATATTGTATATTGTATACTCTGCAAATGTATATTCTCCCATTTTCTTTGGGCTGACTCTGGATCCATTACAATGCGGATAGTACAGAGTGATTTCATTTTCATCTTTTTTAAAAAAAAATCCTTTTCCTTTGCATTGAATTGTCATCTATAGTGTCGCGTTTAATGTTGCATCTGCTTGCGGTGTTCTTACGGATGGAATTTCATTGTTCAGGACTGTGGGAGTGCAGAATTCCTCTATAACATAGTATGCCAGTGTCTATAGTACCCTCAAAGCCACTGACTCCCCACTGTCACCGATCTTCCAGCTTCTTCAGTCTTTCTGTGTGGAGCTAATTGGTTCCCCAGGCTTCTGTTGCCCCCTGTGCTCATGTCAGTGGCTGTTTTTCTCTGTTGATGCACTCCATGTATCTCTGTGTGTGCTGTATTATGAACTTCATGTAGAGGACTTCAGAACACATTCATAATATTTGTATGACTGTGGTTTTTATTGCATACCAGTCTTTTGTTATGGCTTTTATGACCTAATGTTTGCCTGAGAGAGCCTCCGTGCACCAGATGGCTGTGTTAGTTCTCAGTCGCACCCCCCACACACACCAATTGTGCCCCTTTGGCAAGGGTAGATTTGTGTACTGCACTCATGACTGCTCAGCCATTGTGAGCTAGGCCACTCTGGTGTGCTTATGCGATTCTGTTGGTGCAATTATGCCTTATCCTGGCAAAGTACAAGCTTAATAGTAGCAGCTGTTTCAAATCATTTCTCTCCCCATCTTACCCTTTCCTTTGCTATTTATTTTAATATAGTTTTTAAACATTGAATATAAAACTGAATATGGTGCCAGTATGAAATCTAAATGGTATTACAGTGTAACAGCAGATTGGCACATTTGACAGGGGAAAGGGTGAGTGGGAAGGTTTGAATAAAGTAATGCGGCAAACTATATGGTAAAGAAATATCAAAAGTATAAAGGCTAGTGGAACCATACATATAGCAAAAAAGACATTTTAAAAACAGTAAATGAAAAAATATTTTGCCTGTCTTTCTTTCTTTCTTTCTTTCTTTCTTTCTTTCTTTCTTTCTTTCTGGATGTATGTGTGTATGTTTGCCAGTGCCCTGTCTGAAGACCAAGGGGAAGCAACATCCCATATATGCTTTAGAAAAAAGGCTTCCTGTGGAGTCAGTAATGTGTGCAGTGATCTTCTCCATTATCATAGCATCCCAGATCTGAACAAACCAGCCACATATGGAAAGTTAATCCTGTTGATTTCCATTGTGCAGCTATTTGGGACAGCAAATCAAAGAAAAACAATGATGTCTTTGAATAGTCTTGAAACATCCACATAGTCAAACACTTTAATTAATGGATCAAGTGAAATTCTGTAACCTGTAACAGTGCAGGTGTATAGTATAACTGTTGACCAAAAACTTTGATTCTCAGGATAAACCTGAAAGGAAAACACGTTCTTTTATACCCACATTTCCCCCAGCAAACCTTCATACACTTACCTGGGGGTACGTTTCCATTGGACATGAGGGGCCAGATTCAACTAACAGATTCTATTAGCAGAAGCCTGAAAAAGGACTTGAGCTAGCACAACAGGGCTTTCTCCATCTCCTCCCCCATGTCCTCCCCAAATTGGCTCAGGGTGGCAGTGGGGGAAAAAACCCCAGAAGAGCATGTGGGGAAAGGAGAGGGGAGAAAGTGACAAGCAGATTGCTTCATCAGTGCAAGCGTTGCAGCAGAGATTTAGGACCAGAGTTTTCCTTCTCTTACATGAGCTGCCTTGCCAGGTTGATGAGCCCCACCTGTCCCTTACTTCCCTCTACAACACGTCTAGAAACCACCTTATTGACCCTTGGATAGTCTCATCCGTTCAATCCTCTGGAGCCTGTTTTCACATGCAGCCGAAGTTCCTAAGTCACCAAGGGTTGAGACCCATCAGCTACCCTGATCTGGCTGCTGTTGCATGCTGACATCTGCTAGGAGCCAAAGGTAAGGTCTGAGTGCAGGGTGGGGACCAAAGGCGGGAGCACGGCAGGTAGTACCAGAAGTACTGCCTCCCCTAACACCCCATTAAAAAAGATAGAAAAGTAGATGGAGCTACTTTAGATTTCCATTTATCCCAGACTGATAGAGCAGCATTTCAAGGAAGGTCTAGAACCAAAGCAAAGCCAAATTAATCTTTCCAGACTGGAAATATTAGGAATATTATATAATTGCCCCCCTCCATATCCCAACCCTATAGAAAAAGTGAACTCTTCAGTAGCCCTCTGCCGTTTTCATTGGGTAACTTTAATACTGACCTATCCCTCCATTTCATAAAACCAAAATTGTGTGTTCAGTTATTTGGCTTTCTCAGGTTTGTTATAAAGCAAAGGCTTTGTAGAATTGGATGAATTCAAATCTTTGTGTGTTTTAACATGCTAAAGCTACAGACTTAACGTCTCTAGTAGGAGAGAAATCTCTTGCCTCAGAGAGGGAGAGCCAGTGTTGGATTTTACCACTACCACCTCTGTGGCCCTCTTGACCAAAACAGCCCAAAAGGTGGTGTGTTGGGAACAGTTCAGGCATGTGGTGCAGGAGAACTGATGAAGGCTCGGATCCAATGCCTTGTCAAGTTCTCAGATCCCAGACATACCCAAGAGAAATCTATGCTCGCTCTGCCAGGCTGGTCAGCAAACCGATGGAGTTCGCAGAGCACGTTGTGACGCTGCCAGATAGAGCATATGTGTTTGCTATTTTAAATTGTAAAACACAAAGCTGAACATAAATAATCATCTTTCTATTTTAAAAAAACAACATTTGTTTTCTCATTAAATGGATGCCTGGGTTGATTGATAGGATAGGGATGAGCAAGCTTTGGCTAGGATGTACTGCTGTTGATAAAACTAATAACAATTCATGAGATGTATTGTCAAAGCGTTTGACAAAGATAATGTTGGCGGTACTATAGAATATGAAATGTTGTGGGATTATTATTATTATTTAAAAAAAACCTACACTGTTGGAATTTACTAAAGAAGTTTTTTTTACTAATGAAATAGCACAGTGTTGGTTTTTTTAAGTGCAAGCCCTCATAGTTAAAGATATAAAACGGCAATTCCATGGTTGTATAGCACGACATAGCTCAGAGCTGAGATTAGAGAAACCCTGTAGAGTGGGTAATACTTGAGGGCATCTACAACTAGAAAAGTATGTGAATTTAGGCATGGGAGGAAGGAAGGATCTGCTTTAAATTTAGTGTAGGGTCACTGAATCTTAATGATAGATTAAATAGGGGAGGTGGAATAATGAATAGGGGTATGCAGTGTGTAGCACTAATACTAGAAGTCTATGCTTTGCAGTGGTTATTTAATGTCTTTTCCCATATGTTTCTGAATAGAGCAGGTTATGGCAGGGATGAGCTAAGGAATAGCTTTGTTAGTGAATAGTTTAAATGGAAGTAATTTTTTTAAAAAAGAATTCATTCTATGAATATAGTAAGACAGCTTGTTAGTCGCTTAATAGGACAATGTAAGATTACTTAATACCACAGACTTTAATGTTCATTATGAAGTATATTTATAATTAGGTGTAATCTGTATGGGAATGTGTGGTGGAGTTAAACGCTTTACTCTTACAGTCTATGATAATAATAGATAGTTATAGCTCTGAAAACAATAGACCTTTTGGTTTAAGTTTGTTTTTATAACCTTGGTTACAGTTGCGCTAAATTCCAGCTATCTTGTGGAAGTTAAGGATCTGACAAAAGTAGACTGAAAATTAGAAGGGAAAAGGCAGCATTATTGAAATATTGGCTAGCAACGAGTCTATGTACATGTAGTACATGTCAATGGTGTTTGTATGAGCAGTGTGTTTGTTTGTGGTTTATCACATATGAATAGCTTGCGTGGGCATGTAAGAGTGTGAGAGGGTGATGGGAATGGCCACTCAGAAACAACTGTGCACAACCTCCCCCTGTACTTTTAGATGCTATTTATGAACCTACTAATTTAATATTACTATTAAATTATCATACTGTATTAAAGACAGAACCTAAAATTTGATGGGGAAATCTCTGAACACTTGAACTATTGAACATCTGTGAATGTTCATTTGAGATTTTTCTAGATAATGAGAATAAACCTCTGCTTGGAATGGCTTGTTTTGGCATTCTCTGCTTCATTATTATCTTGGCTTATTCCAGACACAAATTAAACTGCTCAGTCAAATAATCTCTCAAGGTCGTTTTTTTCCTAACCTCACATACTTGATCTTACTTGAGAGCCTCTGAGGGTTTTCTGCTATGAGGCTCAAAATTTCTCTCAAGTGTTCCACTCCACCACAGTGGTTCAGTTACCTTTGAAAAGCTTGGGATAAGTAAGGAGTGATGGAACCTTTGGTCCTCAGGCTATCTTAGGAGAGCTACTCCGATCCGTTCTACACTTGAGGTCCTACATCATGTCAGGTGTGGGGCAGATAAGGGAGGGCAGGGCTTCAGGGGAGCAAATGGGAGCTTTAAGTGGGTTCCCAATTCTGCTGAAAAAAGGGGTGCTTCCAACCATCCATCTGTTGATCTGAAAGAAGGAGATATGGTTTCCATTTGATAGAAACTGCTTCTCCCTCGTAGCACTGCTCTTTGAAGCTGCCCTTGCTGATCTGTTCAACTTACGATGTCCAAGGTTGAAAGAATCAGGGTGGGGTGTTCACCTGTTCCCCATGCTGCTTCCCAAATTTTGCTGTGGGAAGCAGAGATAAGTCTTTCTCCTGGTTTAATCTGAGCACATTCTTCAAAGCCCTAAGAAGATTATAATTCAAGGACAGTCTCATAGAGTTCCACATGTGGTTGTTGTCAGCTTATTGTTACCCAGTTGTGTGATAGTTAAGTTACTGAATCAAACTTAAATTTGTTTGTTTCCCCCCTTTTTAAATTAAAAAACAAGCATAGAGTGTTACAGTCAGCTCCTTATCATGCAATGCGGAATGGACATACTACCCAACTCTATTAAGCCCCAAGTTAGAGTGTAGAGAGGCAGCAAAAAATCTTAGGCCAGCCTGATTCCACTAAAATTGTTTGCTGGAATTGGGTTTGGTTGGCTCTTCAGTCACTCCTTGACCAGATCTCTTGTTCCAAGGCTCTTTTAAACTGTGTGACAACCTCTAATTATAATTCCTGGGTCACTTCTCTTGCATGGTGACTGGAAACATGCCATGTTGACCTGCATCACAAGTACACAGAAAGTAAAACTATACATTCAAACCTTGTTTGTCGAGCATAATCCGTTCCTGAAAATTGTTCCACTTCCGAAATGTTCGATAGCCGAGGTGCGGCTTATGATTGGTTGCAAGAGCTTCTTGCACCCAAGCGGAAGCCTCATCGGATGTTCAGATTCTGGAAAACATTTGAAAACCAGAGCATTTACTTCCGTGTTTTCGGCGTTCGGGAGCTGAAACATTTGAAAACGGAGCTCTTTGAGAACTGAGGTATTGCAAGGCAGGATTACTTAAGATGTGCTCTCTTTGTCAGCATTTCAGTTTTTATCTATTTTTATCTATTTCAGTGTGAGACCTCATTTTATAATGTAAAATCAATGAGATGATAGTTTAAACTATTCATAGCAATTTAGATGCTGCAGCATTATACCATTGCTGCAATCAATGCAATATCACTACAGTATTTTTGTCCAGGTTTTACAGAAAAGCTTTAATGCCTGTTGCAGGGGATGGTCTTATGGTCTTTTAAACATTTCAATCATTTATATATATATATATATACTTTCTAGCTCCAGGGATTCAGATTATCCAACAACTCTTATGTTACCAGTATTGCAGCCAATAAACACAATTTGAATGCCCATAGACAAAGGAACACACACTGCAGGCTTACGCCAAACTGCTGGCCCATACTTTGTCAAGCTGGAAAATGTCACCATATGTGCCAAAGTATCTGGCCCTTCCAAACACATGATAAACAGCTAAGTGTCTCCAAACATGTTCATTCATTGTCAACATTAAGAATTGTGTAGTTTGTTCTCATTTCAGCTCTAGCAAAACCTTCTGTTGCACCTGCTGAATTATTGTGGTAACTCTACAAGATTTGAGAACAGCATTATAGACAGCATTCTGTGGTTTCTTTATCTGTTAAGCATTCAGCTTATCTTCTTTCGGGAGTTTGTCACTTTTAAGTATTGGTAACTCCTAGCATCTCTTGCTACTAATGAAATGCTTGGCCTTTCACCTAAGAACATGGAGAGGATTTGAGAGGATCATGAATTTGGAACATAGTGAGCATTTTCTCCCTTTTATATAACATTTCCAAATGGAAAGGGAATATGGAACCCCTTGCCACTGTGTATCAGGTGCTGATGCTCTCCATTTGGCTACTGTGGAAAATGGTAAGCGGTCTAGTATAAGGACTCCTCTTCTGTTCTGCTGTAAGTACAATCAGCAGATATGATCCACTGTACTAAGGAATGCTGGAAACTCACACTGAGCCTTTGGGCTGTGACAACATTTTTATTGCATATTGAAATACCATTTATATTAGGTTGATGGATATCAAGGCATGGCTGCTGGGCATGTAGTAGGTATTGCCTGATATACCGATTTATTCTTACTCTGATATATTCTCATACTTCTTTTGTTTCTTAGAAGTAGTGAGGTCATCATCTTCCAAGATCATAATGACCACTCACATTATACAGAGCTTATAACTCACCTACTCTCAGCAGCCAGAAGCCTCATAGCCAGACACTGGAGAGACTTGTCAGGAGTAAACATGGACCACTGGTATCAAATTGTATGGGAAATGGCCTTACTAGAAAAGCTAACCAATAAACTGAAACTGACACAGGGACAAATGGAAGAGGATGCCTTCACCCCAGTATGGCTCCCCTTTATCACATACACAGCCCAGCAAGACAACAACAAGAATCCACCAACATCATACGAATCAATCTGGCTTACCTGATCCAACATTCCCCCCCCCCCCGTCACAAATGCAAACAAACACAACTGCAGCCAACCACAGACAACCAACCACACCCTGCCCCCCAATAGCTCTCAGTACCATGTAATAAACGAATAGAAAGAGAACCCACCCAGTTGACGCTGGCACAAAACCCCACACGTACACTGTTACAAAGCCTCACCACTCCTCTCCCCACCTTCTGCCCTAAACTTAATACTGTACTCAACAATAATATATCACAACAAATGTAACTAATTTGTAAGAGAGACAGTAGAACCTGAAAAAAAGAGACAAGGCATGTGCTTTTGTAAACCAAGAAAATATTTAATAATGAGATCTTTGAGTTGTGGCAGAAAATTTGATAAAGATACCAGCCTAGTTTGCGGCAGCTGTAGAAAAAGAGAGGCAAATTCCATGTTAGAAATCATTATGATTTTCTTATGAGAGGGAAAGGGTTTGGAGAAAGAGAGGGGGGCAGAGCAAGAAAAGGAGAAAGTTAAAGTGGGGCTAGTAATCCATGAAACTATATATATATATATATATATATATATATATATATATATATATATATATATATTATATAAGTTAAAGGGAGGCGAAGTGAGGAAGAGAGGGGAAAATATAGAGAAGTCCAAAATTATTATCTTTTCTTTAAAAAAAATCAAAACAGAGAAAATATGTCAGAGTTGAGTACCATAGTGCATATGGGGCTGAAGTGGGTCCTTGATGTGGAAAAGCTGAAGAAGAAAAAAGGCTTGCAACAATTTTTGGTCTTTTGTTTGTCTTGCATGCTACAGTCTTTAAGCTGCAATCCTATGCACACTTCCATGAGAATCCCATTGAACTTAATGGGACTTAGTTCTGATCTGACAGGTAAGGATTTCACAGGAAAATACCCTTGTTGTTTTTCAGCACTGTCCTTTACCCTTTACAAGTGTAACCCTAATCATGTTTACTCATTGTGTTCAGTGATATATACGTCTTTGCAAATGAGTTTTCAGTTTCAGCCTTAGACAGTATCTTCACAAACCTGAGTAAAGTGGCATTAACACACGCACACAATCTTAGGCTTTCTCTCTTTCTTACTCTGCCTCTATCTCAGAGAGAATCCTTGGAACCCACCTGTTCTGTAATACAATCCTGCGTCAATGACCCCTCATCACTCCATTTGTCTGTTGTATTGATCTGTTTGTTTTCCAATGCTGCTGCAGGTGCCCTTAAACAACAAGTCTGTTGGGGGCAGGACATGTGATATTTGAAAGACAGAGACATCCCGGTATACGTCACAGTGCAAGCCGTGTTATTCCATTGATGATAGTAAAATAATGCCGTATGTACAAAACTGATAAAGCTGCTCAGGTATTAGTTTGCTCTTGTTCTTAATTGGCTTACATGATAGGAGATGATATTGGATTTCTTGATTCAATATCATATTATATCCTAAGAAACAGGTATTTGGCATTATTATTACAATTATTATTATTACTAGAAGATTTATTCATTTGGCATTTTTTTGAAGTTTTCCACAGTGTTTATCGGAGAGCCATTTAGACTTGATGTTATTTATTATATTTCCCAAAATGAAGTACTGCAGAACGCCATTTTCAGAGCAACTTACTAGTTTCTTGTACTAGGAAGTTTTTGTGAAAAAAATTCAGTATTAAGAGGAAATGAATATTGAATAAATAAAATTAGGACCATTGAAGGTCTGAATTTTCAATTTCAAGGTGTTGGAGAGTATAATTTAATATTGAATTGTTTTAAAATAAGGCTAGATACAGTATAGATACCCCAAATATGGCATTACTTCTTGAAAATATAAGTTCTGCTCCAAATATGCATACCAAAATGCTGCTGTGGTCAATTCTAACTTCCCTTGAAATTCCCACATTCAGAATGTTAGCAATGACCCATTGCTAACATTGAAAAGACACTAATAAAATTGCAGTCCCTTTCTCCAGTTGCTATGTCATTACCTTTCTGGGTAAAAATGCTTTATTTTATCACGTTAGACTCTGGTGCAAGGGTAGTTAACATTGTACCCTCCCAATGATGTGGGCTACAACTCCCATCAGCCCCAAAAAACATAGGGCAGATGGGAGTTGTGTTCCAGCAAAATCTGGAGGCCACTGTGATGACTACCTATGCTCTAATTCAGGGACGTCCAACAGGTCAGTCGCGATCTACCGGTAGATCCCCATGAGGTTTTGGTAGATTGTGGTCGATCTCTGACTCCTGCCACGCTCCTTCACCCCACCATCCATTGTTGTATGATCTCTGGAAGCTTTCTCTGTGCTGATCCATAGCGATCTTTTTGTGAGTGACTTTACCTCAACAAGTTTGAGCTGAACCCCCCCAAAAAAGCTCAAAAATGGAGGTAGATCACTGCCAGTTTTTAATTCTAAAAGTAGATCGCAGTCTCTTGAGAGTTGGCCACCCCTGGCTGATGCCTCATCTCTCTCTCTCTCTCTCTCTCTCTCTCTCTCTCTCTCTCTCTGTGTGTGTGTGTGTGTGTGTGTGTGTTTGGAGAAGCATGTGTCTAGAATGCACTAGTGTTCCATCTAGATAAAGTTTACACCCTCTACTTTCATTTCCGGAGCAAATTATTCTTTCATGCATTGTTTTAGATGGTGAAAATCACGTAAGGGATGAAAAATATTCAAATGCAATCTTCTTGAACACTTTTTCTGAAGCCCAACTGTAGCACCATCACCAAAGCATAATGACTTGGATCTTAACTTTCATTTTATGAACAGAAATAATTCCCTTTACACACTGTTTCCTGTTTGTGGAATCTAGTGATTATTCTGTGTACATTGGAGAATAGAGATAGAACTGATTTTTTATTTTATGTTCTGGGGTCTGTGTATCCTATAGGCTTGCTGTCTCTGATTCTTAGGGTACTTCTCTCTTTCTCTTCTTCTGCTAGATGACTGTAACACCCTATTGGCTTCTCTGGCTAAATTTGAGAGAGCATTCAACATATATCTGTGGCCTGGTTCACACGTAACACTAAGCCAAACTCCTAGATGCTTTGCTCCTTCCTTTTTTTTCTCTTTTTTTGCTGCTGAGCTTAGCCATGGTTTGGCTTAGTAAGTTGTCAGAACACGGACTTGTGGTTTAGCTTTCTCCATACAAACCACAAGCTGTAACCATTGGGTTCCTTGTGTTTTACAGCTTGTGGTTTTCTGAAAGGGCTTAGCCATGAGCCCAGGTTTGTTCAACACAACACAAAGCCAAACCTTGCTCTTTCCCAGTTTTACTGCTGAGCTAAGTGGCTGCAATCTCCTCTCCAGGAACTTGCACATTTGTTTGTTTGTGCTAAGTTTGGCTTAGCATTGTGTGAGCTGGACCCCTGATCTATGTGGCATGTATTCTCTAGGCCCAGAGTTCCTGCTGAATTTGTGTTTGTTCATGTTAAGCCATGGTATCTGTCCTCTTACATTACAAGTCCTATAGTTGTTGGCACAAGCTCTCTCACTCAGTCTTCTACTGCTCTAACACTGCTTCTGATTGGCTCCAGAAGATCTCTCAAGATTTTACAATATCTTGATACCACATATAGAAACAGGCAATAGGTTTTCACAAACTCCTTCAAGCATGATCTATGTTGGGGAACCTGTGGCCTTCAATATATTGCTTAACTACAGTTCTTATCACCCTTGACCATTGGCCATGTTAGCTGAAGCTGATGACAGTACAGGAATATCAGAAGGACTGTGGATTCCCCATCCCGATCTACAGTTTAACCCCATTATTAAGCTTGCAGATCCTCCCCACCCTCCATTCAGACCACCAAGCCCAAGTAAAGTCTCTCCCTGCCTCCATGTTTGAGAGCTGCATAGATACATATGGGCATTCAGTCTATGTAAAAATATCCCCAGTACAGAATGTATATTTTCATATTATATAAAAAAATTTAAAAATCTGTTTAGAGACAGATTTTTAAACAATTACACCATTGTTGCATCACTGGGAAAGCAGACTTTTTTTTTAACATACTGTGGTTAGAGAGGGAGACTGACTTTGGCATCTTTTCAGAACCCATTTGTGAATATAGCCTCAGCAGTTTGTTTAATCAAACATAACCCTAATACATTTTACATGGTACCTCCCAGCTGAGGCTGGTCTCTAACAACTAGTGTATTCTGCAACGAGTTGCTCAACAGATGTCATTCTGGTTGAATAATGAAGCAGAATACTTGTGCGTTGGCTAACGTTACTCGAACTTTGATCACTTTTGTTCAGCACATCAGTCTGGCATTGTGCTTTATACCAACATAACACTATAACCAGAGCATGCCTTTCAGGCTTAGAATAGCAAAGGAATGTTATTGAAATCAGTGCAGTTACAGATGAGTGAATGGAAAAAGGAGAATACTGTTTATTTCATAATACTGTGGTGTTGTACTTTGGAATTAGAAAGGAATGTAAGGAATCCAACTCCAGATTTTAGTTATTTTTACTTCACAGGCTTTTTGGAAAGAAAACTTTTGCTTCATTCAGCTTATGTGGCTGCTTTAGTATTTAATGTTAGTCAACAAAAATCTTAGTTTTTGAGACTGATGAAATATTCATAATTATTGAAATGAAATGTATCATGTTTGTTGCTGTGATAGCTGGCAGAAAATATTATTTTGCACTTTATGCATTATTTCTAGACTTGCCAAAGCTAACAGATATTTTAGAAAACACAGCATAAGATTATTATATTTTGGAAACCAATTTGTATTAGTTGCCAGCTGAGGTGGGATGTGCATATTATAAACAAAATAACAAATTTACTCATAGCTGATGGGTAGATCTGCCACTGTCACCAGAGAAAGTGGACCCCATTGATTTCTTTGTGTATATATAGATATAGATGATATAGATGTACCGTATTTTCCCGTGTATAAGATGAGTTTTTTTGCTAAAAAACATTAGTAAAGAATTGGGGGGTCGTCTTGTACATGGAACATGGGCATCTGGGGGAATTTTTAAAATATTTAAGCATATGTCTGGGATTTTTGCTTGGGTGAGCTGAGGTGGTCCCTCCTGCTGCCATCCCCCCTTTCTCCCCCCCCCCGCCCCGGGCTGCATGCTGGCGACTGGCTCGCCTCCTGAACCCCCTCTGGCTCAGCCACTGGATCAAGAACAGCTGCCGCCGCTGAGAGCTTCCTCAGCTACCTCTCCTTGCCCTTCTTTCCTATTTTCCTCTTCCCCTCTCAAACTCCCACCCTACCCCCAGCCCACTCACCACCTTCCTCAGCTCAGTTTGCTTGGCGGCATGGCCCAACATAGAGCGGCCGCTGCCTTCCCCCGGCTCTTCCTTGGCATCCTGCTTGGGAGCCTGCTTCCCCACAGAAGCAGCTGCCACGGAGGTGGAGTGTTTGGTGCCCCAGTTGCTGCCTTTGCTTCTGCAACACGGTGAACTGCATGCACTTTGAGGGTGATCGCCCCCAAAAAGATTGCCGCCGCCCATCATCCAGATTTTCACTTCTATTTTAGGGTTTCATTTCCTTAATTTGGGGTTCAAAAAAATAGGGGTCATCTTATACATGGGGACGTCTTATACATGGAAAAATACGGTAGATAGATTCGCAGTCCATGAGTTACACCACTGCGGCACCGCCACTATCTGTTCCAGGTCCTAGTTTTACTATGGAAGCCTTGCAGTGCATACATGGTCGTTTCGCCTATTAAGTCCCCTGTTGGCTGGGAGGCACAGGGTGTTCTTGGCATAACGGCATAAGTTTGGCAGGCCCCTGGCAGGGACCCCCACCAGCCTGGCTATCCAAGGCTTGGGATAAATGTGCAGGCTGCCCCCCCCCCATACTGCATGGGCGTGTATGTAGCTGTCTGTAGGTTTCCAATAAAAGATGGTGCTTTATGTCCATTGTGTTGTTGCACAATACTATCCAGAAAATTAAACTGCTGTGTGGTTTGGTCTAGACTCAGGCTGATGGTGGGGTGAAAGTTGTTGAGGTTCTGGTGGAATTTTCCATAATGTTAATTTCTGTTTTCTAAATTGTTCATAGTGGTCTAGTATTCTTAGTATTAAAACCTAATACTGAATTTTCTTCAAATAGGTGCATTTCATTTCAATAATTACACAAGTTTCTGCAGTTGCAGAATTTCCAAGTAGTTACTTAACATTATGTATTAAAATATTGAAGAGAAGCAATATTTGTTAAAAACTTATATTTGAGAGATCTTTAAGACCATACTTGAGACCATTCCAGTTGAAGAAGTGGAAAGTCAGCCTCAGCCTCAATCCTCGTAATTGCATGATACATTTTCATAATCTTCAAATCATCCTTTGAACGGGATCTGATGGAAGTTCCACAGGGGCACTTCTCATATAATGGGTTAAAAAAAATTAAACATGCACCTAGAGCTACAGAGAACAGTAGCAGGCAGACGTAGGTGCTGCAACAAGTAGGTGTTGCAAAATATCAGTGGTCCTGAACTGTTTGTGTACAACTAGTGATTGCCTGCCATGTGGATAGTCCTGCATTGTGTACATACATCAGTAACACGAGAGAGGGCATTCTTTGTATAGGCGTGCAGGTTGTGGATTTCTCTTCTGTCCCCATATGGCTGGCACCAACTCTGTTGAGTTTCCAGCACCAGCTGAAAACTTGCTGATTTCCTCAGACCTTTGGAGGAATTTGCTGAATTGCAGGCCATCTTGTTGATTTTAGGGTCCTGTTCTGTTGCTTTTTTTAAATATGCATTTTGTTTTGATTTCAATGTAACATACTCTTGACATAACCTGTTCTGGGATTGCCTTGGCAATGAAGAGTAGGTGAGAGGTATTTAAAATAAATAACTGAATACTGAACAACTTCAGTGCATTCACTTTCCCTTAATTTTGGTACATCACAGCAACAGATACTAGGACCCTGGACTGTATTTACATAATATTCATGGGGTGAAAAAAATCTTATGCATGTCAGTTTACTAAATACACAGTGCCCTTTCTGCTTATGCTTGGCATTTTGAATCCATGGGACTATCTTTCAAATAACTGTGTTTAGAAGGTGGTGGTCCAGTGGATGTAGCCTTTGGCTTGGATTGTAGGCGCCTTGAATTTGGGTCCCAGTTCCCATTGAGGTCTCTGTGGTTGCCTTGAGCAAGGTGTCGTTTCTCAGCTTGAGTTCCACAGCAATATCTGAATCGCTGAACAGGATTGTTTTGAGGCTGAGTGAAATTGTTTGCACATTTTAAATGACCTTGCAAAGGATAAATAGTTTTGACAACAGCAGTTCGCCTAAACAATTTTGTGTTGTTTCTGTAGGTTAAACGAAACGTGTATGACCTGACTAGTATTCCTGTTCGTCATCAGTTGTGGGAAGGGTGGCCTGCTTCTGCTACAGATGATTCAGTAAGTCACAATTTACTTCATAATTTTTTTAGTACATATGATGGTTTTGTTTTCAGACTCTATGAAAAACACTTCATTTTTACTATACTCCTGTGTGTCATATAATTGTGGAGTTGGTCCAAGCTCCTGAAGTTATATTAGTAATTCAATATTTGGTGCTTAACTGTTTGACTGATCCAGTAAAGCACTGAAACATTTATTTCATAAGCTGTTCTGAATAGGTCAATTGAAATGACCAGAGCACAGTCAGAGCATAGTCAAGGATTTCTACTGCCTGGGTTGGAAGGGGCCAGAACAGGCTGTGCGCCTACATTGTGTGGCTTGGGAATTTCAAGTGTGCCAAGTGAGTGAAAAAGAGAAAAAGCCTCCTTTATGGAGGGGCCTTCATAGAGACCTGGCCAGTAGAAGATGGCTGACTCAGATATGGGATATGTCTTATATGGCTAAAATAACCAATAGAATAAGAGTAAGGGAAGGAAGGCAGAGATGGAAGACTTCTTGAAAATGTAGCTTGTTTATTGCAACAACACGGTACAAATACTCTTAATCCATATTACATGGGGGATGTTTGAGCTATAAAGAATCAAATCTGTAACAGCTACGAAAGCCTTTTGCTGCTCTTTCTTTTTTAGTAAACTAGGAAGGGCCTTATTAGTAAGATGCACTTAATGTTGTAAGTTAACTATTGTTTTAATAAAATTTGGAATCTTTTTTATTTTTTAAAAAGGTGAAGAATAGTAGGACCACATAAATATGATGTTCTGTGACCCCCATTCAGGAAGGACAGCCAACTTCAAACAACATTTGAGCATGTGCTTAAGTACTACCTGAAATGTTTAAGGCTTCAGTTCTCTGCAGACTTTTCTCTAGTCCATTTTCCACGGTTTAAAAGTCAGTCTGTGACAGGAAGGGAATAGGACTGAAGGAACCTCCTGTCTTTGCTCATCAAAAAATGAAAAGTTTTACTATATGTGTGCTAGTCATAGGGTCCACTTTAAAAAGGCTTTTGGGATTAGGGCCATAAGTCATGTTTTAATCTTACAATAACTACTGCAATGGCTGTGATTTCTTTTGCAACCTGTTGGGAAATGTGCTGTCTCCCTGCATTTAATTTATTTAATTTAATTTTTATTGTTTTTGCATCCTGAGTTCAAAGAATGGCCGCACATTGCTGCCCATTTGGCAGAACAGTGCCACACTGATATTTTCTGGGAAAGTAGCTAGTCCTTCTGTTGGAAGTAGAACTGAATTTTTAGATAAAAGCAAACATAGACAAGGTTAATTGCAACTTCTGAAATATATTGGTGTGTTGTCATCTGTTGCTATTTGAGTTAAGGCCAGAAAGGATTTGAAAACCCATGATTTCTAATCCAAATGCCAGCAGCTGTTTGGAAAACAGCCAACAAAAACATAACACCTCCTTGTAGGATAGGATGTCCAGCATGTATAAAATGCACAAATCTGTTTTTAAACTCTGTTTTAACAAGTGACAATGTTGCAGGTGATATTTTTTCTTTCTTTTCAAGTTTAATGAAACTGGTGATTGTTAAGTCATCTGCTTTTCAGGCAGACGAGTCCAGAAAGCTCCCAGCTTGAAACTACTGCAGCTGAGGCCTGTCAGCTGTGTAAACAGTTCTGAACGTGTTACTCCCAAAAATATAATTAATTTCTATCTGAAATTAAAGCCACCAACTTAATATTTATGAAGATTTAACATTAGCAATAACAGTTAGAACACTTCTCTCTCTTTTGTCATTTATAGACAATTCACTCAGAAAGTTTATCGCCTAATATTCCCGTGTCAGATTCTCCCCCCTTTCTTTTTTCATCCCCCTTCTTTTGGTAGTAACTTAATTTTTGACAGAAAGATGTCTCAATGGTACTAACCAAGAGCAGAGATCTAACTTTTAACAAAGAGTTAAAGAAGGACTTGATTAGAATACTTTTCATTTACATTTTATGCACCATAAGAAATACTTTGTAATACCACAGGAGGTTTTTTCAGTGCAGTTCTCGTTAACCTTTGCCTTAGCAAACAGGACAACTAAATAGACTTCCAATAATTAGATTCCTGTGTAATCGAGTCTCCTATGAACCTCATAAGCTTCAATCTTCTGCATTACCAGAAATGCATCAAAGTCAAGAGCTTTTTTAAAAGCAATGTTACTGCACTTCCCTTTAGAGCAATGGCATGTTCTTCATTTGTCGTTTTAGGCTAATGACATATGGGAAACTGTAAGAGATGCCAATAACTCTTTCAATTTTTTTTCTTAAAGCAGTATCTAAAA